>NW_003852423.1:6368448-6452535 GCF_000181295.1 Otolemur garnettii | reverse complement strand
AAAAAAAAAAAAAAAAAAAAAAAAAAAAAAAAAAAAGAAAGAAGAATCAGAATGAATCTGGCTTCCCAGGAGAAACAGTGAGTGTTTGAAGCCAATAAACACACCTTCAAAAGTCTGGCAGAAAGTGATTTCTGCAATTCGATACTTATTCTATACCTATTCAAACTACTGGTCAATTTTTAGGGGGAAATAAAGATATTCAGACATGCAATGTCTTTTTAAAGTTATCTCCATGAATTGTTTCTGAGAAAGCAACTTTATGAGTTAGGAATCGTTTGGTTATACAGCCAAGTCAGCTTAAACACACAGAGATTTGTTTGCTCTCCCTGGTGGAAAAGTCTAGAGGTAGGAAGTCGGACAATATGTGACTCCCAACAAATTACCAGGGTTATCTATATGTAGCTCAGTCTATCTTTCTGATTTCTTTCATCAGTACCTCCATTCTCAAAATCAATATGGACCCGCCATTGCATCCATGTGCCAGGCAGAAGAAAAGGGAACAAAGAAGAAAGCGCACAGGGAGAGTTGTTATCGCAGAAACCCACTCACATCTCATTGATCACAGATATCCACACAGGAGCCTAGGAAACACACTGCTTTATTAGGTAAACACTTTGCTGAATTCACCCCTAAGAGGAGGGTTCCACTACATGGTAAGAACAGAATAGAAGACATTGCTGACACACTCAAATGAAGGATATTCTCCATCAAAAAAGAAGGGGGAACCACGAAGAAACAAGAGAGGAGGACTGAGACACAGATGAGCTGACATAATGAAGGCCAACAGGAAGTCTGGTTTGACGGTGCTGTAGCACGGGAGAACCACCAGTCCAGGCGGAGGCTTCCAGGAGAGATGTGTCTCCAACTGGCTGGAATGCTCCACAAGGCTGGCCAGGTGCAAGCAGTTTGATAAGGGTTTTAAATTCCGCGGGATAAATAAGCAATGGGAAAAAAGTTGATCAAGGGGGGAAATGTAAGCACAGCATGACCTGTGAATAATATATTTTCATAAGGGGAACATTCAACTTACTTAATCAAAAATTATGATTATGTTTGTAGAATGGAAAGATGGACAGTAGAGATATTGGGCATAGAAACAGTCTAACTCTTCATCTTTTATAATAGAAATTTATCAGATATATCTACAAGTAATAAATTAAGAATTAATATAAATAGGACAAGCATATCATTTAAAGGTAGATATTCACAAATGTGTATGTGTAGATATATTAAATTTCTCAATCTGATTTTAAAAGCTGTGCATGTAATATACACCGTCCAGGCTATATGTTCTCATTCTGTGTCTTCTCTTTCTGTAGCCACAATCTTTGGGGTCAATTCTTTCCCCTGCTTCTGCTGGAGACCGGTTCCTCCTTCCACTCCTCCCATCTCCTGCCTCCTGGGTTGACTCAGATGCCCTGGTAAACTTCTGCTTCTGTAGTAATGTACTCCAGGGAAAGGGTGGGTATGCACCCTCGGTCATGATCAGACTCAGTGGCTGGGCTTTTCCTGGTGTCATTGGTGAGCTTTTCCTTTCATCTCAGCAGTTTGTCTTGTACTTGATCCCTGCTGGTAACTGGGACACCCTCTTGCTTTGCCAGAGACCCCATCCTTCATCAGGACCCCCCCAAACAAACACATTTATCCTTTCTCTTGGTTTATCCCTATGCCCTATGCCCCACCAGGAGACAGAGGAAACAATCAGATCTGTCTCTATGATGTGGTGGGGCCCACAGCTCCTCACACGTCTGTACACCCTAATCTCCCCATCTCTGGGTGTCACCTGTGTGCAATAGCACAGAGGGAGCTGCAAGTCTTGGAGGGCACTGGGGAAGCAGGGCACCCATAATCATTCATGCTCCAGTCCCCCAGATGTGGAGTCTGGATTTCCCTTAAGCTCAGGCCCCTGTCCCCTTCCTGCCCGTGAAGGCTAGATCAGTGGGGAGGGGGGCAAAACACAATACCTAACTCTTCGCATCCATTCAAATGTCCAAACACCTGAGAAAGGTGCTTTTATTTTTTTTTTTTAATTTAAAAGCTAAAGAATGAGGTGTTTTATCCCTGCTATAAACTATTCCAAATGCCAGTGCTCTCCAGCCAAAGACCGCTAGGGGCACACATGCAGGTGAGCAAGTTGACTGAATTGCCGTGGCAGTGACGAAGCACACCGTGGGAAACTGGTGCAGCCCATGAGAAGGGCTTAGAAAGCACTTAGTACAAGAGTTTGGGTTGTGTTCAGTGATTTGGGGAAGGGCTGGATGCTGTGGAAAGGGAGGGTAATTCTATCTCTGGGTATCTTAATAAATCTGATCTGGAAGGCGGGAAGACTAGGCCAAGGGTGAGGCTACCCTTATTAAGAACAGCAGTCGCTCACAGTAGGCAGAAGAGGGATGTCTGATATTTTGTGATTTGGATAATACTGTTTCGTCTGGAGTCAGACATGGCTCAAGTGGCCTGCTTTTGTCTTGATCTGTCACAAGCACAGAGCAGCCTTGCTTGATGTTGTGGGCTGGGACGTTGTTCATGGTCAGTGGGGGAACACCAGGGCTGATTGGTAGAACCAGGCCAGGTCCTAGGTGCCAGGGCTGCTTTTCTTTTTCCTACTGGTCAGCTGTGTAGTGGGAAAGGTCTGCATCTGGACCATGTCAAGCAGGAGACGACACAGGGTTATGAACTTGCAGAAACTTCCACACTAGGCCTAAGCTGACATTGTGGATTGTCTCTGATGTGATCTCTGCATCTGATCTCAATCGGCCAAATCTCAAAGGGAGGTAGACCTGGAATTGCCAGCCCCAGAACCCAATGTATGGAGAAAATCTAGTGAACAAACATGATAACTAGCCTTTCAGGTACCAAGCACACTTTAGGGCCCAGCAGCCAGCTGGAGTACACATGGCCTTTGGCCTGTGTCAGGATAGAGCCCCACCTGGCTCTGGGTAGTGTAGGCTCAGCAGAGCCGGTATTTATGCCTGGGGACCAAGTCTTCATTCCGGAGAATGAAGCCCGCAACAGGTGAAGCTTTTATAGTCAGCTTTTAGCTGCAGGTGTAGGAAATAATTTTTGCAATAAGGACCTGTTTTCTGTCTTTTAAGTGGGTCTCACCCAACACCACTGCCAGGTCTGTAAACTGCAAAGAACAGCTGAGTCCCTCATGACCATGAATCCAACCTTTAGGCCCTCAGTGCTGGGCATCCATATGAGGCTCAAGACCCACTGCCCTAAATTGTGTTTCTTTAGGCCTTCAGGACCTCGGGATGAACTACAGGGATGAACTTCTGATAAACTGGAGTCACCTCCACCCATCCCAGAAGTCACCCACATGAGGCCATCACCATGAAGATGGACTTTAGGGTCCTGAAGTGTGGATTCAAGCACAAAAGGTGGCAGCTTTTATCAGTGGGCAAATACAGAGGAAGTGGGTGAATAGCACGAGAGGGGTGGAGTGGTTATCACAGAGGAAATAAATCATCTTTTCAAGATGAAAGTCAGAGGAAAAAAAGCCCATGGAATTTATTTCAAACCCCGAGTCTTAGAAGGGAATTAAAAAGACTTTAGCAGGAACACGCTGTCTCTACAAACAAGGTTTACTTCTTGACTCAAGGGAGAATCAGATGAGCTTAAGAAATGAGTTTTAGTTTCGCAATCAGAACACTGGCTGTGGGAGAGGAAAAGGGGAAAAAAGTAAAAGTAAAATACATACTGACTAAACTTTTGGAAAGAAAACTTGCCTTGGGGAAAAAGTAGATTGCAAAGGCCTAGCTGCACAGATTCGGAAGGAAAAGCAACTCTACTCCAAACTAACTGCTCATCAAGCCGCCATCAGGGATGAGTGGCACGTTTTGGTCGTTACCAGATCAGAGCGGGTGATGGGAGGGGGCAAGGCGATAGAGGAAGCCGGGATGACTGCAGCGAGCCGAGGAGTGCTGGCCCGGGGATACCACGGCTCAGGAAACTCTAGAAAGCCAGTCTCTCTAGTGAGAGAAATGGGGAAACTACTCTTGAATAATTGGGATAGTTGCCCTGATGTGATAGGAAGGCCAGGAGAGGCAGCATGAAACACTTCAGGAATTGGTAAGTGCATGTCAACATCTGGAGGCAGATGGGGCCTACACAGAGGGAAAACGTGCCTGAGAAATACACAGGATGAGGTGTGGTAAAGGACAAGATGACAGGACAGACAAGCAGCAGACCAGCCGGGTGACACTAGATGCAGTCTCCTGGGTTAGAAGGGGGTCCTCTCAAAGGATGCCTCCAGGGGTGGAATTACCTGGCCCTGGAGGGAAGGTGGCAGGATTTGTTTAAACAACAGAGAATCCCAGAAGGCCCCACAAGGCAGAAACTGAGCTGGCTTAAAAGTAAAGAAGCCCTTGTAGGCAGAAAGAAATATTTCTGCTCATTTTTATGTATTTCCTAAACATGATGAGCGTGGGCTGGTGCCTTGAGAATCCCGTGAGTCCTACTGACGCCATAGGATTAAGTCAACTTTGAGGGGGATGGCTTTTTCTGGAGAGTGCCCAGGGTGTCAGGGCTGCAGAGGGAAGTCAGGAGGTCCCTCTTGCTACAGAAAAAGAGGAATTGGGTATTTATCTTTGAACTGCAATTAACAAGGCAAAGACTTTGGTTTTGGACTCTCTTAGGACTTTCAGAATGGAAGCCAGCTCATCTTCAGATCTGAGACGTGCGTATACTGCTGGCACTGTGTTACTGGAGCTGTGTTTAGGCTGACATTTAAGTTCATTGAATCATCTCTGTATTGAACTGTGTGGCTAGACATAAGTGGATTGGGAATATAGGAAAAGGAATGGATTTTTGGCCCAGCGTACAGTATTGCCTTGGGCCAGCTTTAAGTAAGGCCCTTTGTGACCCACTTCAGAGGGCAATATGGGTTGGCCCCAGGTTTGGCTATCGGTGAATTAAAGAGTCTAACCCTCCCCATCGCCAGACAAATTAAGCCTATGTCCTGCTTTTGGACTGCACTAGTTAATAACAGTTTTGTTGGGGGGTTTAAGTGTTGGGGGAAAACAAAGAAAGAAGATGTTACAGAGTTCAAGTATGACCTTCAAACCCAAAATACTATCTGGCCCTTACAGAAAAAAAAAGCTGACCTGAGAGAAAACCTTTTCCTTCTCGCCACATCTCACCTCAGTCCACTGGCACTGGCCTCTCTTTGAGAAGTGCTAGGAAGAGAGTCAACCTCTTTGCCTCTCCTTCCCCTGGGAAAGGAATGGCTAAGAATTTGTGATAAGTGCCATGCACTGGGCCCAGCCACCGGGAATGAGAGCTGATGTAACACTGCCTTGAACAGAGGTTCAGCCTCTCTTCTGTCCTCTGTCTTCTCCCCTCAACCAGCCCCACTGTGCCTGGTGTGGGAGTTCACGAGACTCCTGCCAGATGAGGGTCTGCTCTGCAGAGCCAGCTCTCTCCAGTGGTAAGGCCCCCAGTCCAGGCACATGGGAAGGTAAAAAGCAGAGAACCACCATTTGGGCCTTGAGTCTAAGTTCAATTCTCCATGCAAGTCCCACCCAGGAGCCCCACAGGGGCTGTGCAAACTCCTGGCCCATCAGTAAAGCTGGCCCATTCTAAGCTGATGAGTTACGGTTTTCTGCATGTGCCTAGAACTTGGCTTGGTGGGAAGCCATTCTCTTATGGTTTTCTTCACATGCATGGCCTTGAAGCTCTTCTATCAATTAGAGAGAAAATTCAGGGAACTCTCTTCAAAGAGACCTTATCTTTCTCTTAGGGATTCACCCCTTTCTATAAAGAACATAATGATTAAATAGTTAAGGCCGTAGACAGTCAGACACATTTGGGCTCACTGTCAATCACTATCCATCTCAACATTTGACAAATTCCTTTAATTTCTCTGTTACCCAGTTTTCTCATCTGTTACACGCTATTAATCATAGTACTTTAATGGATACATGCTTTTGGCTATAATTTACAGAAAACCCAATTTTTGTGGGTTTTTTTTTTTTTGAGAAAACCCAATTTTAAATGGCATACACAATAAAATAATTTATTGCATCACATATCTATTAGTCCAGAGGTTAGGCAGACTTCAGGGGTAGTTGATTCATCAGTATAATCAAAGATTTCTATTATATCCATTTTTCTGTTTCACCATCAATAGGCAAGAAGATTACTTGAGCCCAAGAGATTGAAGTTGCTATGAGCAATGATGCCACAGTACCACAGTACTCTACAGACAGAGTGAGCTCTGTCTCAAATAAATAAATAAATATCTCTTGCTCAGGGACATGATTCAAACTAAAGTCTGTCTTGACTCCAGAGCCCATGTTCTGAACTACTAAATCATAACATAAGCCAGATGGCCTCCTTTGTCTTCTTTATCCCTGCTGATGATTTGGCTTATGTTATGGTATATATTTTACTATTATTATTTATGCCCCCATATGCCTAAACTATTTTGAGACCATTTATAATAAAATGTGTAGACATAACAAAGTAGTTATTTGTCACCCAAGGTGACGGAGTGAGATTCTATCTCAAAACAATAATAATAATGATGATGATGATAATAACATTAGCTTCTTTCTAGACCCCATTCCCTTTCATGGGTAAATAAGAGTAGGTGATAGCAAATATTGCTGCTATGGATTCTTCCTTCTTTGTCCCATAGGAAGCTCCAATAGGGAAAGGGTCCATCTGGAAGGATATTCATGAGGATAACCTCTGAATCATAACACAAGCCATATGGCCTCTTTTGTCTTCTTAGGAATCCTCAGGGCTGCAGAACTGGCCCACATTCCTGGCTAGAGGACAGCAGCTTCCCTTTGCCAAAAGACCACAAGAGGCCACATCTGAGGCTGATGTTCTGTAAGACACTTGCTATCGTGAAGACTGTCCTCCTTTGTGCTGCTAGACCTCATTTGTATGCTCAGAAGCCTGGAGAACATTCCTGGGGATCAATCTTGAGGGCACTAGATAAGGGCTCCAGGTGGTGCAGCACATAAGGCTGGGTAAAGGAAGTTTGTATTCCGGATCACATGTTGGCCTCATGGGGATTCTCCACAACCAGCTCATGGAAGATAAAATATCCATCCAGACCTGGTTCACAAATAAGATGGTTCAATTTTTGGTGCTGCCCTCACACTCCAGCCTCCCTTGGGTGACCTTGAAAAACAGGTGAAGGGAAATATTAACAGTTCTTCAACTTAGTGTGAGGAGGCATAAAGTTAGAAGAGATGTGAATTTCTGAGGATGGCAAGTAGCTTTGCTGATTGGTCAGAGGCCTGGAAGGAGATAGTTGGAAGATCAGAGACAAAGAAATCCAAGAAGTGTGTGGCTGGACACAAAGGGGAAAGCACAACAAAGTGCCCAGATCTTCATGTCTCCTATCAGTGCCTTCCAGCAAGCACCCACCATTAAGGAGACTCTGAACAACCAGCTGAACTATTCTGGCTGGAGATCAGCCAGCCTCTGGCCTCAGTTGCCCCAGTGCTTATAAAATAAGCCCATAAATGGAGCAGCCATGGGGCAGGGATAAAGGCTACACAGGGTAAGTCCAGCAGGTGCTGTACCCCTCACCAGGGTGATCTCGATAATGCTGCTGCTGAGTGTCCAACTTGTCAACACCGGAGACAAGCTGAGCCTTCAATGTGGCACCATCCCTCAAGGAGACCTTCAAGTCATCTGGAGCAGGTTGGTTACACTGGAGCCCTTTTGTCCTGGAGGGGAAGGGAATCGTCCTTCCTAGACTGATACGCAAGATATTCATTTTTTGTGAAGACCATCATCTAAGAATTCATAGCATGTCTAATTTACTGGCACATGATACCACATAACATCACCTTGAACCAAGGGACTCACAGTGCAGCAAAGGGGATGTGAACATGGGCACATGGTCATAAGATCCTACCATGGGTTGAACTGCTCAGAAGCATCCAGCCTAGTGGCATGCTGGAAGGGCCTCTCAAAGGTACAACTATCCTCTGTCCTTTGGAATGTGGCATGTATTTTCAACTAAGAGCCTGTCTACAGCTCCAGGTAGCTGAGAGGTAAAATACTTGGATCCTGGAACTAAAGGGAAAATGTAAGAGCAGCTCCTTTCACCCCATTCCATGTGACCCATTAGGTTGCACTGGATGAAGATTATAGTTCTAAGGAGCGGGACCTTTCTACCAGAGGACATAATAAGGCTTCCATTCAACATACAGCAGCCACCTGGTCGCTTGGGACTTCTGTGACAGCAGTTCAACAAGCGAGAGCAATAGGCCAGTCAGCCCAGCTGCACGATGGGAGCCAGGACACTGCTGCGTCTGTGGTTCGCTAGTGAGGGTGGTAACTAGGCAACCATGGAAACCACAGCCCAACAAAGGCAAAGTGGTGAGGGGTCTGAGCCCTCAGAGATGAAGGTTTGGGTTACCCACTGGTCAGGTAACCAAGACCAGCTGGCTGGCCAAGGCGGTAGGGAATTTAGAATGGGGGTGGGGGAGAGGGAGACGATAAAGAGGGAGTAGCTGCAATCTCTGGACCAGCCCCAGCAACAGAGTTGTAGATTGTCCTACTAAACCTTGTGTTGCCAGTCTTTTTTCTCCCTTGTCACTATCGGTCACCTTGAAGAATCAAAGGTAGAATAAGGTAAGCTGGACGTGGAGCAGCCAGTGGGGAAGGGTGGACTGTCTTTGCCAGTGTCTCCCCTACGTCCTCTCATCCTTACCACAGCAGAGCTCAGTGGCTCAACTTCCAGGACTGTTTTGCTTGAGAGCTTTCTCTGGCCTCCAGGGCCTGGATCAAGGTTTGACATATCTATCACCCCCGCCCCTCAAAAGGGATAACAGGGGAGCATTTACACCAGCCCCCTGAGTTTCCTGGGCAGCTTTTACTCCTGTCCCCACTGTGCTGGATCCTTGATAATGTACCCCATTTAGGCTGCCTTCCCTTCCCAGTCTTCCCCATTCCAATTGCCAGTTTCTAGGTCTGATTTTTCCAGAACTCTACCTGACAGAGTCACCTTCAGTGGCTGCTAGGAAACCAATTCATTACTTTAACAAGTTATAAACAAGAAGAAACAAGTATTTATCCTGCCTACATCGGATGAAATTATCATACCAAATATTTGACAAGGAAAAACATCTTTTTATAGAAGTACTCCAGCTAATGAATAAAGAGAAAATGACTGAATTAAAATATCATCATTTGCAACTACCAGAGAATTATTAAATCTGGGCAATAATCTCTGACTTCAAACCTTGAAGCAGAGAGACGGCTGAACATCGTAATGCACCTTCTATTGGACGCATAGAACACCACCTGTGTGGTATAGTCTTGTCCTCTCCAAAAATTCAATACTGAATATGATCAAACAGCTAACCCCAAAAACAACTTATAGAAGATGCAAGAAACAATATTAAACATCACTCTGGGAAGCAGATGCAAACCAGGAGAACTCTACAACACGGATCCGTTAATCTCTTCTACAAATAATAATAATAATAATTGCAAGAACGAAGAAAAAATGGTGAGGAGAATCAGTAGGCGCAAGAGACATATTAACCAGCTGCAGTGATGAACCTTTTTGGAGCATCTGCAAAGATGAGGAATAGGGGGAAGTGGGAAGAAAGGGGGAGGAGAAAAAGAGAGAAAGAGGGAAAGAGACAAGCTCTGTGTCCTATTTTCAAGTAACTCATCCTTTAAAGACTCTTCATTCAATGAGATTTACCCACTAATTGACTAGATGCCTAGTAGGATTGCTTCTTCCCATAAAACAGTGAAAAAAATAGATGAACAGCCGAAGAGGAAGGGGAGATGGCTTTGAAAATGAGAATGTAACTTTAAGGAACATTCGGCATTCCAGAGTATGTGTAACGCTAGCCTAGAAACCCTGAAACTTATAAAATTTGGAAGGGGAGAGGGGTAGGAGAGCAGGAGAGCAGCTAATCCATTTATTATTAAAGCCTTCTTCTCTTTGCCCTGTCCTCTGCTTTCCTTCCTACTTCCTTCTTACAGAGAAAAGAGATGATTTCTCCCTTTTTCTGTGAGCTGAACATCCATTCATCTCTGCAGAAACAGCACCTGTGCCCCAACAAACCTCACGGAGTTGAGACTTGAAGACTTCTTTTGACATCAGAGAGAGCTTGAAGGTAAAAGGCTTTCAGTCTGCTTGTGTGAGAGGAGCTTCTCTGAGTTGCGGGCTTGTTTTTGAAGGCAAGAAAGGAGACTACATTAGTTAGCATAAATACTTGCTTCAGCAATTCCCCTATTTATTCTACCTGAGCAGGTGCACAGCCCTTTAATCCTAACTGTCAAGAAAGGAAAGTTTGCAATTTCCATTATTCGAAAAGAAAGCCAAAATCGAGAGGGGGGAGCACCAAGGGAGAGCGAAAAGGAACGTGAGAAGTAGACACATACACTGAAAGATGGGTAAGGGGAGAAGGTGGGAGAGGAGACAAGGAGGAGGAAAGAATGAACACATGATTTCATATTTTCCTCTGTGCTTTTTGTGGCTAACAAATAACTTCTTGGAGTATAGAAAGATGTTTTAAAAGATATGTCTTACAGACAGGGTAGAATGCTTAAAGACCTTTCAGAATGTTCAAAAAATGTATAGAAAAAATATTCAGAAGCAAAGAATTAAATAAAATTACTAGTTATTTACATTGGTCCCTCCTCACCTTCTGAGAGAGGTGGATATTGTAGAGGATTCTTGGCAGGGTGGAGGCTCGACACCTACAGGGATGCGTTTTGGAGAAGTCCGAGGAGGGCTAAATTGCTTCTATAGGAAAAGACAGCAACAACAACATGGTAGCATCTAGAAGGGAAATCCGGGAGGTGGGACCTGGAGGAGCACAAGGAGGTGTGGGGAAGGCCTGGGAGAGGACGCAGGAAGAGGAGGTGGGGACAGTGGCAGAAGTGGAGGATCTGCCCTAGGAGGAGAAAAGACAAAGAAAGGTGGAGATGGGTAAAGAGAATGTGTAGAGATTTTGTTGCACGATGTGCCGCCGTGTACGTTCCCCTGCGCCTGCACCCCAACCCCCATCCCCTTCCAAATCTTTGGTAAGATACTTATCACTAAGTGAAGATTTCACAAATATGGGGAGAGAGAGGTGAGGGAGAGAGTGTGAGAGCACATCAGGGTGGCAGAAACAAATGCTTTTGGTTTACAGGACTAAAGTGCAAAAAACCCAAAGTGAGGAACCATGAAAACCTAGATAACTTGACCTCCAGCTAGGAAGATGTGACAAAACTTTCACTTGTCTCAGCATGGATAGACCAGAGCATACTTGATCAGAACAAGAAGAGGAAAAGCCATCCAGTGAGAAATCTGATTTCTTAGCGGGAAAGTAATTGGAATTCTCTGCTGTTTGCACTAAAATCCTTGTGGCAGCTGACTGGTTGGTTTTCAGCTTATCTTACCAATTATCAACGCCAACACCAAAATTACAAAATTGCAATTCAGCCAACACGTCATTGGTGGGTTAAGCAGCTGCCTCTGTGCCCTCAGCTTCATACCAACTCACTTCCTGTAGTGCAGCCGGGAGGCATTTCTCCTTGATTCACCAAACATTTGAGTGATCAGAACTATATTATCCATCTGCCATCTGATAAGACATCTCAGTTAAAAAAAGAAATCAATGTGCAGAAAAGCAACTCTTTAAGTCACGTTGTTTAATCTGGGTGTTATTTACATGGCTGTCAGAACAAGTAAACTTCATTATGGCCCAATTGCTTGACACAACCTGCCAAAACCTTGCCTGACGTCTGGCATGCCCACTAAAATAGCCTTAATATTATTTGCTGTAATTTAACCTACTAAATCAAAAGAAATGAGGGTAGTTTTGAAGTCCCTATGACTAATGTCTGTATCAAATAATCTACTTGGAAATAGAATCACAAATGTTTCTTCTCCCATTTAGAAGGAATCATGGTACAGATAAGAGAACTCAGAAAAAGCAAATAAAACAAATATAACAAATTGCTACTAATGTGAAACATGTTTTTTGTTGTCTTTTTTTTTATTTTTCCGAAGTCTGAAAAAAAAGACAACTAATATTTATAAATAAAAATAGAAAATAATTTCAAAAAACAGATCATGCCAAATCTTATAGACAACATAAAAAGAAAAAATACTTCAAATTCATTCTACTTCATCTGGATATACCTGATATTAAAATTGGAAAAATATATTATTATAAAGGGAATTACAAACATATTTCACTTATAAATGAGGAGGCACTATCCTAAACAACATAGTAACAAGTTGAATTAAAAATTATTGTTCAAATAATGTACTTTGGTCAAAATTAAATCCAACTTATGGAAAAATTTGTTGCTATTTTCTTTTTTTTTCTTTTCCTTTCCCCCACCCCCTCCCTCCTTCTCTCTCTGTCTGCTTTCCCCTTCCCCCCACACCATGTCACTAATTGTCACTAATTGTCCTCATATCAAAGTTGAATACATAGGATTCATACTTCTCCATTCCCGTGATGCTTCACTAAGAATAATGTGTTCCACCTCCATCCAGGTTAATACAAATGCTGCAAAATCTCCATTTTATTTAATGGCTGAATAGTATTTCATGGTATACATATACCACAACTTGCCAATCCATTCCTGGATTGAGGGGCATTTAGGCTGTTTCCACATTCATGTTTCATGAGTGAAACACGTTAGAAACAAATGAATCGGCTCGGCGCCTATAGCTCAACCGGCTAAGGCGCCAGCCACGTACACCTAAGGTGGCGGGTTCGAATCCCCAGCCCGGACCCGCCAAACAACAATGATGGCTGCAACCAAAAAATAGCCGGGCGTTGTGGCGGGCGCCTATGGTCCCAGCTACTTGGGAGGCGGAGGCAGGAGACTCGCTTGAGCCCAGGAGTTGGAGGTTGCTGTGAGCTGTAATGCCACGGCACTCTGCCCAGGGGGACAGCTTGAGGCTCTGTCTCAAAAAAAAAAAAAAAAAAAAAAGAAACAAATGAATCCAGTGGAAAAATTCTTCCAGAAAACAAGAAACTAAGCACAATGTATTTATTTATTTATTTTACTAATATCTGATCTACTTCTAAACCCTGTGTCAAGGAGTTTATAACAAGAATCACACATTTTTAAAAAACCATTATATAGAAAAGGAGACAAATTAATAAACCAAATATATAAGCTATTATTGAACTCCGTTGAACATGACATGTGATACTTGTAGCAAAGACAAAAAGAGAATAACATAGCTTACAACTTACTCATTTCCTAATACAAAAGCAGGCATTGAATAAAGACATAAATGAATCTTTACAAAAGTAGTACAAGTTCCTCAGGAGAGGAGAACATTTTTCTTGTGTAAAATTCTAAAGGATATCCATCTCATAGTTCTCATACAAAGGGCATGAAAATGTCTTTTGCATCTCTCTTACTGGATCCAATGACTATGAGATTTCATCTGTCAGAACACTCGCTACAACTCTGACAGATTATTGAAATACTTATGACCCCTGAACTTCCATTTTTGAAATTATGTATTCATTTTGCAATAATATGAACTGCTTGCCGATTTCAAAAATGATCCATTTCAGTTCTCCCGCCCAGTATTCCCTACCTTTTCATAGAAGGATTCCAATAAGTAGGACACAGCTCACAAACTGGGGACATGGGGATCAGAGCAACAACACCGGGAACTGAGGTGTTGCAAATAAAACTCTAAATGATAAATAGTGAGCTAAACATACTGAAAGGAACTTCTTGGTCCTAGAAATCCAGTGTTGTCCTGAGAGTAGAATCCAAGTATTAGAACTGTTTTTCGGGGTGAGAGGAGCAAGCATTCATTATCTCTGGTCATAGAAGTTCATTCGCTAGAGCATGAACGCCTTTTCATCTTTACCAGGTCTCTGTTCAGACACTGTTTAATTAGGTTAATAGAAACATTTAAGGTTTTGATAGTCTTTTAATTCACCTGCACAAACACAGACAGTTGGAATTCAATTTTGGAGAGACTGATACCGCCATTCGAAAAAGCTTTTCTTTAATCTCCCTGAACACATTTTTGGCATCTTATTAACATTTTCCAAATTGAATGAGTCTGTCTCTTTGTGTTAGCAGATAACTCAAGAATGGGGTGAGGCCAGCAGTCATTAGCAATTTATTGTCCTTACTGATAAACTGGAAACTAGGCGGCCCAGAACATTAAGTTAGAAGGACAGCAGAGACACGTGAAGAGTCGTTGCTGCAGACCGAGCGACACCCCGGCACACTCCGCTTCCCGCAGGAACATCCACCCAGGGGCTGAGCTTCCCCTCACTCAACACTGGAGACGCTGACGGGCACACGCATCCTTCCCAGACAGCGCTGCAGAGCCACCACCATGCTACACGTTCACATCATCCAAACAAGAGCAAATACCATGAAAACAGCAAAGCAAAGAAACAAGAGAGGAAACGCTCCCCCACACACATGTAAAATGCATTCACATGTACCAAAAAAGAACGTGTCACGAATAGAACATTTGTTTATTGCATGGAGCCTTCCACGACCTTCTTACCTCTCCAGCTTCACCATCTACCCCCTTTCCCCCTGTCCTCATGCTCCAGCCCCACTGGCCGCCCTTCTGCTCCTTCATCCTGCCAACCTCACACTCCAGGCAGGGATGTGGCATTCACTGTCCCTCTGCAGGGAACTTTATCCCTGCAAAGCTTCCCAGAGTGGTTCCTTCCTATCATTCCAGTCTCAGATTATATATCCCTTTTCAGAAAATCTGCCATGAATCCCTTCTTTCATCCTAATGACCTCATTTTAACTTCACCTCTGTTAAGATTATTTCCAAATAAGGTCACATTCTGAAATACTAACAATAGGAACTTCAACAGGTGAATTGCAGAAAGACACAGTTCAAACTACAACATCAAATCTTAAGTACCTCGAGGTGAGGAATGGGTCTCATTTGTTGTATTCCTAGTATTTCATAATTAATTAAGTATTGAATTAATTATTGGATTAATTAACAAGGTCTGTCCTGAGGGTCAATCATTTTTATATAAGATCTTGCGCTTTGATCTCAAATGTCTTTTTTTTAATACTGAAAGCTTAGATTCCCAGTAAAAGTTCAAAATTTTAGGAATATGAAATTTCTATACAGTCTTTGTCTAAAAATGATGAATCCACAAAGCTGGAAAAATTCAGTTATAACAACCTGGGATGAAAATTTAGAATTCAGCTCAGCGCCTGTAGGTCAAGCAGCTAGGTTGGCCAGCCACATACCCAGAACTGGCGGGTTTGAATCCAGCCCAGGCCTGCCAAACAACAATGACAACTATAACCAAAAAATAGCCAGGTGTTGTGGCAGGCACCTGTAGTTCCAGTTACTTGGGAGGCTGAGGCAAGAGAATCTCTTAAGCCCAGAGATGGAGGTTGCCGTGAACTGTGACACCAAGGCACTCTACCCAGGATGACAGCTTGAGACTCTGTCTCAAAAAAAAAAAAAAAAGAAAGAAAATATAGAATTCACAGAAGTTTAATAAGAACCATAATTAAAATATCTGACATTGTCAAGACATATTTTCTTATATACCATTACATCATGTCCTTACATCTTCCATTTATCCAATAAATAATTATCAAGCTCCTATTATCTGACAAGGGTGGCATTAAGCATGATGTAAACCTGAACAAACTTTTGTTTCTTCCCTCAAGGAGGTTGTAGTAAGGGAAAGAGTCAAACCAGTCAAGAATCAACATTAAGCATGTGGAAAACCCAGACAGTATCATTATCCTATGCAGAGAGGCTAAAACACCTCTGTGACATGTTCCTCTCAAGAGAATCACAGGGTTCCTGGATCATGTACCCTTTCTGCAAATAAGGAAACCACCAGGGCAAAAATAATGATTCCCTAAACATAACAGGTGTATTTATTACAGGAGTAAAACTCAGCTCTGGTCCACACCATGTGACTGTACCAGTTACAAGGGAGGGAGAGAGAAAGAGCCTCCTCTGCTAGTAATGGCTGCTGTTCCTCCATGAGAGCTAGACCTACGTAGTTCCATTCCAAAATACTATTTCACATGTCTGGACCAGAATTGCTTGCAGAAACAATGGAAAATTATGGTGCAATGACTTTTCTGTAAGGCTCCGTGCAGGAGCCTATCTAGAATACTTCCAAAAGGGAGACACAATTTTCTTTAAAAGCCATTGTGAGTGTCAAACAGTCAAAGTACTGGCTCGGTGCCCAGCTCAGTGGCTAGGGTGCTGGCCACATACACCAGGGATGACAGGTTCAAATCCAGCACAGGCCTACTAAACAACAATGACAACTACAACAAAAAATAGCCTGGCATTGTGATGGGTGCTTGTAGACCCAGCTACCTGGGAGGCTGAAGCAAGAGAATCGCTTAAGCCCATGAGTTTGAGGTTGCTGTGAGCTGTGACAACACAGCACTCTACAGAGGGCAACATAGTAAGACTCTGTCTCAAAAAAAAAAAAGTCAAAGTACTGAATAGTTAATTTATAGGACAGCCCTGTAGATTCCCCTCATAGCCAATTTATTCATTTCACAATCTAACAAACATTGTGTAACATTTATAACCTGTACCTTGACTCATCTCAGAGCAGTTGAGAGAAAAGGTGCCTTTAGAACAATACCCTCTATATGTACGCCATGGAATACTATTCAGCCATAAAAAAGAGGGAGACTTTACATCTTTTGTATTTACCTGGATGGAACTGGAGCACATTCTTCTTAGTAAAGTATCACAAGAATGGAGAAGCAAGTATCCAATGTATGCAATATTAATATGAAACCAATAGATAAACAGCTACACCCCTACCTGAGAGAAAAACAAGGTTAAGTTCAAGTGGGGGAGAGGGGAGGAGGAAAAGGGAAAAAGGGAGCAGGGAGGAGGATTGGTAAGCTAATGGGCACAATGTAAGTGCATACCGTGTACCCCCTGGGTGAAGGGCTCAGCTACAACTTGAACTTTACCAACAAATGTAAACAATGTAACCTAATCATCTATACCTTCATATTAATCTGAAATTAAAAAGTACACTCATACAAACCCAAAAGAGAGAGAGAGAAGGAGGGAGAGAGGAAGGAACCAAGAAAGAAAAGGGTAATTTCAGACTAACCTGAACTGCTTCTTTAACAGAGAGAATGCATAAAAACACTTCTTAAAAATTCCTTTTCTCTTCCATTGGGTTCTCTTATATACTACAGACATCTTCATAACTTTCTCCATCCCCAAACATTCATCAAAAAATAAAGCAAACTGGGCAGCACCTGTGGCTCAGTGAGTAGGTCGCCAGGGTGGTGGGTTCGAACTTGCCAAACTGCAACAACAAAAATAGCCAGGCATTGTGGCGGCCACCTGTAGTTCCAGCTACTTGGGAGGCTGAGGCAAGAGAATTGCTTAAGCCCAAGAGCTGGAGAGTGCTGTGAGCTGTGACTTCATGGCTCTCTACTGAAGGTGACAAAGTGAGACTCTGTCTCTAAAAAAAAAAAAAAGGTACAAAAACCATGCATTTCCCCTAGTTTATCAAGGCAATTCAGAGATAAAAAGTTACAAACACAAATCCACAAATATTTACAGAACACCCACTGTGCTGACCAGGACCTTCTGACTCTCTGAGGATTAGGGGACAAAATGAAAAAGCTGGTGTCTGCCCTCAGGTCCTGTCATCTAGTGGCAGATAAAAGACATGAGCACCAACCAGCACAGTTCATGACAGAGGGTGAAAACCTAAGTGAGGCACTAAGTGTCATGCCTAAATTAAAGAGTCTTGAATCTTCTAATCACCTCTCTCTTCAACCCTCTCCTGGTCACCAAATGATAAAAAACAAAATTTCCATTTGTTCAGTCAATACAAAAGTATAACCGAAGTACACTTCTAATAAAGGCGTTGCCTACCAAAATTGTGAGTGGTATCAAAACCGTATTCCCAACTATTCGTTTAAACGCCCATAGCCAAGGTGGTATGCATCCCCCACCACTGCGTGTGATCTAGAATCACCACCAACGCAGGTGAGTAAGATCCACAAAAAACTTGCAACCATGGGAGCCTGCCAGAAACTCCTAGCAACCAAAGAATGATGGAAGATGGGAAGAGGCACAGCGGGGATGCAGGGGGAAGTGGCAAGCTATTGGTGGAACTGGTGGTTTTGAGAAACAAGGCTGCATAAAGGGAGATCACATTGCAGAGAACACTTGATTTTAGAAAGAAATGTATCCTAGCTGGTGGTTCCTTTGTGCCTGAGACAGAATAAGGGTATAAGTAGAATCCAGGCCTAAGTAAGAGATCAGATAAGAAGTTTCAAAACTATTTTGGCCAAGTAAAATGTTCAATGATTTAATAAAAATTCCCTCCCCTCAAAGTAGACACTCCACTGCCACTGACTATACATTTAAATAAAGAGACTCCAGTTATCTGTCACTGCATAACAAACCATCTCAAACTTAGTGTCTTGAAATACTTTATTATTGTATTTCATGGTTGAGAGTTGACTAGCTCATCTGGCCCTTCTTGTGTTGGAAACTGTATCAATCAGAGTTCTCCAGAGGACAAACCAGCAGGGTATGTGCATGTAGATAGATCCATTTTAAGGAATTGGCTCATGCAGTTGTGGAGGCTTGGTGAATTGAAAATCTAAAGAGGAGACAGGCAGGCAGAAGACCCACAGAGGAGTTAAAGTCTGAGTTCAAGGGACTCTGCTGGCAGAGTTCACTCTTCCTCAAGGTTCAATTGTTCTCCTAAGGCCTTCACCTGATTGGATGAGGGCCACCCACGGTACGAAGGGTCATCTGCTTTATTCAAAGTCCACTGATTTAAATATCAATCTCATCCCCAAAATGCCATCACAGAAACATCCAGAATGTTTGATCCAATATCTAGGCCCCATAAATGCAACCAAGTTGATACGTAGAACTAATTGTCACAGAATCTCTCATCTCATTGCTGATAGCAACTGGGGCTGGAGTCAAGTCAAGGTGAGCCAAGGCTCACCTGGGCAGGGCTTAGAGGTCTGCACAGCTAGGGATCCTTCCAGCACTGGCTGGAGCTCACCTGAGGTCGATGACTAGAGCACCTTTACTGTGTATCAGTCCTGTGTTTCTGGCATCCTCACAGCTTGGTACCCAGGGTAGAGGGACTTCTTACATGGCAGCTCAGGGCTCCAAGGTAACAAGACAGAATCTGCCAGTCCTCTCATAACTTTCACCACAATCTTTTAGTCAAGCACATCACTGAGGCCAGCCCAGATTCCAAGGGAGGGGTTAGACTCCCCCTCTCAGTGGAAGGAGAAGCAAAGAATTCTGTAGTCATCTTTAATCTACCATGAAGGTCTACACTGAAATCTTAACCATGAGAAGTAGCCAACAGTGAGGATAATAATGTTGCTGAGCATATACCCAGTCTGTGGGTGGTATTACATAAGGGGCATCAGTCACATTTCACTTGCCCATTGTCCCCACACTTCCTATGATCTCTGTGCCATAAACAAGGCTGCAATGAACATCTTCGTCCTCATATGGATCCTGTGAGATTTTCTCTGGGATGGCAGCCTTATTGGGCTGTATGCTTCCGGTGACTGGTTTCTGCCCTCCAGAATGGCTCTCTTGGTTTATACAATCACCAGCAGAATACAAGGATTACTATAGCCCCACATCTCTACCCAAGTTTAGCTCTACCCACATTTCCAGAATAATTGTGTTTCCATTTCCATTTTCCTAAATATTAATAGGTTTCTACATCTCATAAGCATTTTAGCCATTTGGGATTTATATTCTAAAAATTTCATGTTCATAAACTTTGCCCGTCTTTTTCATTGAAAAATGAGATAGCCTGTTTTTCTTCTTGTTAATTTAGAAAATTCTTTATTTCAAATATTAGTTTCTTGTCAGTTTTACATGTTGCCAAAACTTCTCCATATTAGTCATTTGTTAACATTGTTCATGGTTTTCTCCTTAACACAGATATTCTTATGTTTAATATAATCAAATTATATATGTTTTTGTCTTTTAGTTAACTTCTGGGAGTTTAATAATTCATTCTCCAACCTGTAGGTCATAACGATAAAACCTATACCATCTTCATAGCTTTATCCTTTAGGTAAAGTTAGAGAAACCTGGAACTCAAGTATATGGTGTTAACTGGGATTCAGTTTTATTTTTTCCCATATAGTAGGCCAAGTTTCCTAACATGAATTATTAACAATCTATGTTTCGCTATTGATTTTGTTGTTTATAATTCTCTTTTATTTTCTACTCTGTTCTTTCTATCTATAGTTATTTTTCCTTATACAGTAGAACCTCTGTAAGTTGACTACCCAAGGGACTGTAACAGACTGGTCAACATACAGAGGTGGTCAACATAGGGAACTTCCATTAAGTGCATGTGGTGGATGTCTGGTCTATGAAAATTAGGTCAACTTAAGCAGGTGGTCAGTGTCGGGAGGTGGCCAACTGTGGAGGTTCTGCTGTATATTCTGCATTTCAACTTTATCTGCTTTCTGTTTTCTTTGCTCAAAGTTACCATACATTTACATATTAATTCTTTTAAGGTAACAGCTTTTGATTTTCTTGATCATCTCTGTCTTTGTGTTGCTGTTTTCTTGGTCTTCATTATTTACCGTTACTGTTTCCTTCTTGGTTTGCTGCTTTGTAGCACAGTGGTTCCGGTGCCAGCCACATGCACCAAGGCTGGCAGGTTCAAACCCAGTCCGGGGCCAGCTCACCAACAACGACAACTGCAACAAAAAACTAGCTGGGCATGTGGCAGTCGCCTGTAGTCCCAGCTACTTGGGAGGCTGAGGCAAGGGAATAGCTTCAGCCCAAGAGTTTGAGGTTGCTGTGAGCTGTGATGCCACAGCACTTTATCAAGGGTGACATAGTGAGACTCTGTCTCAAAAATATATATTTTTTAATTGAATTATCATCTTAGATTAGTTTAATGTTTTTCTTTGTAATAAAAATATTTAAAACTATATAGTACTCTGTAAATGCTGCTTAGTCATGTTTCCGTAATTGTCGAAATGTAGTATTTTGATGGCCACTCAGTTTTATTCCAGAACTCTTTCAAAATTCCTTTTGAATTGAAGGGGTATTTCATAGGGGGTATCTTAGTTTCCAGTTATAGGAAATGTTTTTAGTCAGATTTTTTTCACTGGTTTCTATGCTTCTTTTTTATGATCAACATAACTGCATAATATTGATTCTTTAGATTTATAATTCTCAGTGGCCTGGTACATGCTCAATATTGGAAATTTTTTTGTGTGTGAATTCAGAAAGGGTACATGTTCTCTGTTTTGTGGGTGTCAAGTTCATATATATGTATATACATATATACACACTCTCAGGCTTATTATTTATAGTATTCATATCTTGTATATCATTGCTGTATCTGTCATATTGGAGCATCTATTTTTACCTGAGAGATTCTTCTCTTGTAATTGGCAAGTGATTTATTTCTGCCCTCTCACTATATGATTCTCACTTATTATGTTTTATTCATATTTTACAGTTACTATACTTTTCTTCTTTTTTAGTGGATAGATGAAATTTTCTTTTGCTAATTTAATGATTACAAATCTATTTACATTCTTATGGTGATTACCCTTATATCTTTTACAATTAGACCTACTAAGAATTAGCCTCACATTTGCACATAAGTAGGATTTGCACATAAGTAGGATTGCAGCCTATCACTGCAGAGACACAGCCTGTCTGGAGCCTCCTCCCTCCCCTTTCTCCTTCTCTAGACACCAGGAATAAGTCCTATTTGTTGAACTCTACTATGCAGCAGGCACTGTACCAGACCTTTAAACTTGTCACTTCATTTATCCTTGTAACAAATCTCTTGTCAGTTGACATTAATGTCCCCCTTTTCAAATGAGTCACCTGAGAGTTTGAGAGGTTAAAGAACTTGCCTCAATTACAGAGCTAGTTAAGTGGAAGTGTCAGTGTTCAAACCACTGAACAGCCCAGATTCTATTTCAACTTTGCATTTTGTTGCAACAGTATGAGATGGAACAGCACACAAAGTCCTTTTGAAAAGAGTTTCTTACTTCTTTTATAAATGTAACTGGTTTGCAAATAAAAACGTTTACACTGTGAAAAGATGCCCAAAACAACCATCTGCTTGAGTTCAATTTCTCTCACCCCACAGGGTTTTGCTCTATTGCTCAGGCTAGAGTGCAATGACATGATCATAGTTGACCACAGTCTCAAACTCCTGAGTTGGGAGCCTAATGCAGCCCCATAAGAACCCTTCCCCCTTCTCTTTCTCCTCCTCCACCCCCCAAGACAACATAAAGGACATAACTCCACTCCCAAACAAATTCACACCAAAGGACTGTAACCCACTAAAGCCCTCTGGGTGAGCTGTGGATTTGACCACAGCCTATGGCTGCATATAAAAGGGGTTCTCCAACTACCCCTGGGACAGACGCTATCTTTGCACTGCCCAACTAGTCACTGTCCCTTTCAACAAACCTGACTAAACTTCTCTGCTCCCTCCTGATCTTATCTCTGGGTGCTGGCTTATCCTTTTCATCCTGGGCTTCAGCAATCCTTCCCTCTCAGCCTCCCAAGTAGCTAGTACTAAAGGCATGAGCCAACATACCTGGCTAATTTTCTTATTTTTTTTAGATGTGGGGTCTTGCTATCTTGTCCAGGCTGGTCTTGAACTCCTGGGCTATCCTCCCACCTTGGCTTCTCCAATGTGCTGGGAACCACTACATCCAGTGATTTTTCTATAGCTATACAGTATAGGAGAGGTACTATAGGTTTTGGAATCAGAGGACCTAAACTCAAAGTCAGCTCTGTCACTTCCTGAAAAACTGACTTTTAGACAAGTCACGTAAACTAAGCCTCATTTTTCCATCAAGATGAGGACAACAACAGTATGTGCAGTATAGAATTGTTATAAAAGTACATTTATGGCCATAGTTCTTAAATGTATATGTGTATTTAAATCTTGGCTGTTAATAAACAAAATAAAGTCTCAAAAATATACATGGAAGTCCTTGAGGTACTAGATATATTGTTAGATAGATAAGCAGGAAAACATGGATTCTAATTTTATTCTTGCCTTTGTTTGCTCATCAGTCAAATGAAGACATGCAACTGATTTTTAGAGCTTCTTTCCGCTCTGGATCTCTTTGAATCTGTTCATACCAACCATGTAGAACTGGGCCAACAGTATTGTTGTTGCTTTGTTTTAGTGCCACCTTGAAAGAGAATATTTACAGAGCTTAATAACAACAGTGTTATGTTGTGGTTTTGTCATGTTTTCCTGGACATCAGAATAATGGCCCCAGTGAGGTTTTATATTAAACTTTATTGTCAGGATGCCCCCCAGTGATCAGAAAGCCATGCCTGGGAAAAGCACTGAGATTGTGGGAATTGAATGATTGCCTTTTAGCTCAGCCAAACAGCAAAATGGAAGCATCCTACTTAACTTTTCATGGAAGTGATCTCTTAGAACTCCTCCTGTTCGTAGAGGCTGCAACAAAACCCAACAGTTGAGCACCTAAATCATAATCTTTGGAATTGCCTCAAGAAGCACAAGCAATACTGTATCATAATTTTAGTTCTAAAAAAATGAAAATATATATATACCTTTTTATAATACAATCAACAGCATCTTCTTGCCTGGGTGGGGGAAGGTGAAAGGCAGAAGGTGATTGACATCAGATTCAGGTAGATGCAGGAGGTGTGCAGTTTTGATGATTATAACAGGGGAACATGAACTTCAAAGGTTGAGAAACACTGCTTTAGAAAGATAAATTGTTCTTTAAATGTCTTCCGGTTTTGATTAGGTTTTTTGACTAACCATAGATCAAAACCTGAAAAAGAGCATATACTCAGTAGATACAATACTCAAGAAGGATAGCTCAAGCCAAATAGAGATCATGCCTCAAAAACTCATGAGTCAGTTCGTGAGAACATGAATCAAAGGCTTGATTACTAACAATGCCCCTCACCCCCGTATCTAGAATCCATGCATTTCCCAGCATATTTGTGATTTTCTGTGTTGGAAATTTATTTTCAATGTTCCCTTCCTTTCAATGTTCGGAACAAGTCATGCTGGGTACCTGAATAAAGCCTATTTGCAAATATTCAATTTCCATCTATTTTCTTGGCTGACTGTCACAGAGTATTGTAAAGACCTTGTCTCCTGATAACTGCACATTCTTTCTCAAGTTGCCACTTAACAGTATTTATACTATGTAACCAGGCAGTTGGCCACTTGGTTCTTTTTGTGCCCTTTGAATACAATAATTTAATGCTATCCAAAGGTGAGGGTAATTATTCTTAGATTAGTGTTTACACGCTCTGGGCAACAATAACTAGGTAGTTACTTTTCTGAGAAAAGCAAAAGTCATGTCACTGTTTTGTTATGTTTTGTTTTGAATATCCTGTGTTATGTTTTGAATCTTGAATAGAACACATTGATTTCACTGTGTTTAGGACAACACGTACAGTCTCGAGGCCCAGCATCTTTGTTGACCACTGTTTATCAAGCACATTTATCATGACTGAGATCTAGCTGATATTCACAAAGTGCCTTCTTCACGTTGACAGGGCATTTGGTGATCAATTTAAGTAGTTAGATTTAGAACCTGTCAAAGGAAGTGGACCTTGTTTTCATATGTTCATAGCTCTAATGTCTTTAAATCCACATCATCAGGGATTAAATTCAGGAAATCTGAAAAGAATAAGTCAATTGTATCAATGTCAATTATCCTAACTATGATATTGTACTATAGTTTAACAAAATGTTCCCATTGGAGGAAACTGAACAAAGGATGCACAAAGTTTCCCTGTGTTATTTCTTACAACTGCGTATGAATTATCTAAGTAAGAATTTCAACTAAAATACACATTGCTTATATGGTATTTCATGCTCTGTCTACCTATATTAGCAAGCACCACGCAATGAATTGCATGGTGATTGCTAAAACAAGTAGATAGAACAATTCTTCACTTTCCACACATCTTAGAGGTCTAGATGCCTCCGTCATTAGAGAAGGTTATCTCTTATTTATTCCTACTGCCATATTCTTAGTACGATCCCAACCAAGCATAGATGTGGCTTTTGCTCAGCAACAGGCACTAAAGTTAATGCAGGATGATAAATATACCCCTGGACATAACTTGGTTAGATGATTTAACTGTTTATTATGATTGTATTGTATCATGATTTAGTTTTATAACAGGTCAATTTTTTTCTTGTTTTTATTGCTTCTGTTGCTATCTTCAATTCTATAAAAGGCACTGCTTCCTTAAATCATTGTCTTGGCCCTCCAAAGGGTCTAAGAATCTCATTTTAGGAATTTTTATGGAGCCTTCCTCACAAAGGCAAACCAACAATTAATTCAATCTCCAACTCCTCTCCCCTTCTCAGAGCATGGGGGTGTGGTAAGAAGTTCCAAGCTTCTAATCATTTGGGATTTCTGGTGACTGGCCCTATCCTTAAGCTATCCAAAAGCCAACCAAGAGTCACCTCATTAGAACAAAAGTTGTTCCTATCATCTAGGAAATTCCAGGAGGTTCCAGAGCCTGGAAGTCGCACTTATCACCCCTATTATTCAGGAAATTCCAAGGGCTTCAGGATTTCTGTGTCATAACAGAGGGCAGAGACCCAATATATATATTTCGTGTTATGTTATAGATGGGGGTTGGGGGTGGAAAGTAGCCTGGTTCAAGATGTCTTCTCTACTTTGGGGTTAACTAATCATATTACTGAGATGTCATTTTATACCATAGCCCTGTAGGCTGTGAATGTTAATGTTTTATAAACTCCTATGTGTTTCTTAAGCCTGGCCTCCTTAGCTGTTATTTGCCAACAATTGTAAAACTAGCTCTGAGTAGATCTATCACTTTCTCCTTTATCAAGGACTAACAAAATGAGGTCACGATTCCTAGAGAAACAAACAAGACTCTTAACCAAGCCAAACTCTGCCAACTCAGGATAGTCTTACATGCTGTCTCCCTCTTCTGAAATGCTTGTCCCCAATTTTTCCCCTTGTTAGTTCCTATAGATCCTTTGGTGATCAGATCATATACCTTTGCTTCACAGATGCATTCACCAATTATTCGATGAAATTGAAGTTTCCTTTTGTTACTTTCTAAAAGGTCTCTGTTCTTTTTCTTCTTAGACTATATCTGTTAGTTACAGTATACTTATTTGGGTTATTTGCTTAATGCCAGTTTGTCCCACTGGTCCATAAGTTCCATGAGGGTTTGGATCATATCTATTTAGTTCACCAGTATGTACCCAATGCCTGTCACAATGGTAATACTTGGTAAAGATTTGTGAAATTAATGAATAAACAAGATAAGAAATAAGAAACTCTGGTATGTTGGGTTTCTTCAGTATTTGCCTATTCCTAAAGTCCCAAGAGAGAACAGATACTATCTGCTATGCAGATAGTGATTATCACCATTCCCATTTCATCTGAAGTTTTGGAACAAAACTATCCCCAAAGTTAGGGACTGTCTGCATTTTATCATGTTTTTTGATGCAGAAACCACATAAAGCCCTGTCTTTAGATAGGAAATCTGTATAAGATAGTACAAATATGGAATTTATGTCCAGAAAAACCTAAAAGTGGATTTTGACTAGCTTAATGTGGTTGGGCAATTATTTAAATAACCTCAGCTACAGTAAACACAACTGTAAGAAATCATATCACCAGCTTAAATCTTTGTTACAAGGATAAAGTGTAATAAAAAATATTAGATGCCTAGTGCCAGAGAAGTTTCATCTTATATGCAATTTAGATCAATTGATAGTAGTTTTCTGGAGTACCCCACAGAGGATTTGTGAGGTCTTATCAAGGTTCAGTGAGAGAGTATTAAGAATGATGAGCAGTGTCCGCCAAAGGCAAGAAAAAGTGAGTGGTGGGAAGTATGCCCCGTGTTTACCAAGTGAGCTCTACCAAATGGCAGACATTTGATGATTGTTAGTTGCCCTCTTTCTTTGCTGCTATAAATTCTAACTAAATCTGAAATAAAATTACCATAAAACATCTTAAAAGCTAAAGCCAAAACAAAGTAAGGGAAATTGAAGATTTGTTAACATTGGGCTAGAATGAAAATACAACTTTTACAAGGTGGGTAGAACTATTTGTGGGTCCTAATGATGTGTATTCCTTAAAGTCTGGGTACAATTCAGCACAAGATTGTGTTCTGACAGTCAACCACCCTCCCCCCCGGGGAACAGTAGAAGTGACTCACAATTGTCAGCACCCCCCTTGTAAGCAGCACAAATCTGAACATACAAATCTGAACATCTGTCTTGTGACAAATGGAGCACAAAACTCAAGGCTTTTAAAGGACTTGGCTTCCGTGAAGATAATTGATGGGTTTTGCAAGTAGGTTAGTAAGTAGTACATGGGACCTTAGCACAGGTGTTTTCATGCAAGCGTAGCAATGATTCAGCCTAGATAAGGTGAGGGGGAAAGATACCACTTCGGAACAAGGTTCAGCCCCTGCCACAAAGGGCAGCTGAACACAAAGCCAGTTTGGATAGTGGGGGCACACCTGCTTCCAGCTGGAGTCCTGGGAAACACAAAACCACAGATAGAATTTTCAGAGGTGTTCCGGAGGGACACCTGAACTAAACCAAATTTCAGGATGTGAAAATAATGATTTTTATAATTATGCTCTCTGGCCAACTACTTCAAATAAACCCAGTGTCAAAGAGGAAAACATTTGCTTTTCTTTCCTGAATCTTTCTGAGAATTTTCTCAGGTTAATTACGAGTTGTAACTAACTGAGAACAGTCATGGCTGTTAGGTTCTCCTAGTGAGAGCAGTCCCAGCCCCAGAAGACTCAGTCTGCCCCATCTCACCCAAGCAGACCCTCTCCCAACACACTCTAGGAAGCTGTTGGCAGCAAACAGTTTGACAACACAATGTAGTGTCATTTGTAACATTTTGTTACAATAACAAGGATAAGAAGTGATTTGAGTAAAATTTGGTGAATAGCACCCCTGAAATAAACTCCTTGTCTCCATTTGGTGAATCTATAAGGTACCAATTCAGAAAATTAAATAGGGCCTCTTCATACAAAAGGTCTATCAAGTAGTAACTTGGCTAGACAATCTAAATGCTATTTTAGAGGCCAATTTTAATGTTATACTTGTCCTTTTTATCCTTCTGCCATAATCAAGTTTAGAAGAACATAGACAGCCTTAGGCTTACAAAGGAGCCACCTACATTTCCAGTCCCAGCTCTGCTTCTGTCTGGACTGTGTCAGGCAAGTCACTTAATATCTCTGGTTAATGAAAAGTTTAGGACAGGGTAATCTCTGATGTCCCTTCTAAATCAGACACTGTCTGGTCTATTGAACCCAGTCTCCTATTTCCTCCCTAATCTTTTAAGAGAGCCCCGCGGCTTCCAGATACTGGTTATTAAACAGGTCTTTGCTGTAAGCAATCTCAAAAAGGCCACCCTTGAGGCAGCTTTCCCTGAGTCTCTGGGAAGAAACAGCTCTGACATTTAATGGTTAGACTTAACTTCCCTAGAGGCAAGTCAGCTTCATCCAGAGCCTTCAAAGAACACTCAGTAAGCTACTGAGAGTGCTCCAGGGAATCTGATCTGTGCACCAGGCCCTGTGTTCTGACTTTACACTTGTGCATGGACAGCATTTGTATTAGAAGCGCCCTTTGAATTTCCACAATACATCGAGATGCTGTTTAGTTGAGTAGTGTCATTTGGGAGGCCCCTTCATAATGTCTCATTTGGTATTGCTGGAGGATGACTTTATGAATTTTGGGTAATATCCTACATGGCCATCCGTGAATTGTCGATGCAGTAATTTAAATCCCAAATGATACTTGTGAACTTGACGGATGCGTGGTGCATAAGCCTCTGCCCTCATATAAGGCCTTTCTCACGTGGAGTGACAACAATGAGGGAGGTTTGCATGACAAGTGTCCAGGCTGGTGGGATGCTTATGTCAAGTCTCCTTTACGATAAGCTCACAACATACGAGTCATAGGAAGCAGGTTTGCTGACCTGAAACTCTGAATAGGCCCAAAGCACTTCTTTCTTTTCTTTTGAAAACACACTGAGTATACTTTGAATCCAAGATGGACAGAAAAGAATGCAGTTTATTTGTTGCTGGTACTTGGCAGAGATTTTTCACTTTCAACTAAGGTCCAGCTTTGTGGGTTACTAAAAATCTGATGCCACTGTCATCTCTGGAAAGTTGACGTATGTAGAAATGGGTTAACACCCAATGCCCAAATGCTCACGAGCCCATTCACATCGACTCTCTACACCTGTCTGCATGCAAACAGCAACACAGCCCCAAACCAGAAGGCAGGAAGCCGCTCTCGCCAGTTGAGTTCACAGTGGCCTCGCCACAGAAAGAGTGAAAGATCCTAGCCAAAGTGGGGATGTTTGCACAAGACAGTCACTTCACAGAGGTGGCCTTGATGCAAACCAGGTTCCAACATAATGTGTACTTTACAAACAACATCCTCACAGGCCAGGGTCTATGCGGGTTGAATCATTAGTTCTGTTGCCATAATGCACAGGTGAATAATCACACCCCAATCTTCTGCTGCTCACTGTTTGGGCATATTTGTTTCCTCTTTTTCAGGATTTCTGTGAAGAGAAGTCACTGTTGGAAAGAGTAAAACGATTTGTGAGTACAGCCACCATTTGAGGAAGCTCGTCCAGTGACAACAGTTTTGAACTTGGCTATTTCATTGACCTAACCTTACCCTGATGTTCTCATGCACCCCCAACTTTCTGCTGTGCCCTACATCATTATTTCCGTCTGCTGACTGGGCATTACCTCGATGTTCTATAGTCACACCAAACTCAAAATCCCCTGTGCTAAACAGACTTTACCCTCTGTGCTCATCATCTTGGAGTATGGCACGTGGCTAGCCAGCTCACACCTCTCCTCTACCTTCACTTTCTGTGAATCACTAAATCTGTTGAATCTACCCCCCAAAAGTCTCATCGGGCTGCTCCACCCATCCATCCCTTCTGCTGCTGCAAATCATCCTCAGCTTTTCCCTTTGACCCAGGCTTCACCCTTCTGAGCTCACCACTATTCCCGTACGACCTTTCTGAAACGCAGATGTAACCATGCACTCTACCGGGGGAAACCGCTCACTGGCAATTCATCGCTAACAGGCTGAGATGTTGGTTTTGCTCACAGCAGTGATCATTCCCAGCGCTGGCTCCTGGTCTCCTCTCCCTCTCTCATAATTTGCTTTATGCCTAAAAGGTGTTCAGTAAACACTTTGCTGGCCCATCTCCTACAAACAAGTAGAAAGCACCTTTCTAGAGTTATGACCCCAAGTGAATCTAAGAGGTTCTAGCTTTTATAGCCCAGGATAGAATGCTTTAAATCTCTTCCTCCACCATCCATTACTGGCTAGCTCTGTTTACTCAGTTTTCAGGCCTGTGAGCCAAGGGCTTTTTATGTTCTTATCCTAAAAGAAGCTTCCTGCTGAGGAAGAGCAAAAGAAATAGAGCTGGAATTGGAAGTTCCTAGACTATGCCCATAGATAAGGCTGTTATTACTGAATGTGCTAACCCAAAAATGCAAATTCTACTGCTTTGAATACTCAGCAACCATGAAGTATGGGTTTGCTGCCAGGAGATTATTTTCTAATGTTAACCTTACACAGCCCTGTACACCACTTGTCTTTCCATCTTACCACACATTTCCGGTTTTTCTACTCTGTACTCAAAGGATATATCTGGAATATTCTAGGTTTGGAATCAACCTACACAATTTTATTAAGAAATCCATTATCCAAATGTTGACATTTGAATAAGGGGTTATTGGAAAGAAGGATTGTATTTCAAGACACCAGGTGGCAAACTGAAAAGAGACATTTTTCCTTTCTCTGGAAAAAGCATATCGTATAAACTATAGGCTAGCAAAGCTCCACGGCAGTGTCTCCAGATTAGGGCCTCTTCCCTGCTGCTGTGGGGCTGGGTGTTAGGAAAGCACAGGCGGCCTTTCAGCCTCTCCCCAGGCGTGGCCATGCTTATTATTAGCGCCTTTTAAATGTAAGGCGGAGGCTCAGTGCTATGATTTGAATGTGTCCACCAAAGTTCATGAGTGGGAAATTTAATCTGCAGTGCAAGTGTTGAGAGGTGAGACTTTTAAGAGGTGATTAGGCCTCGTGAATGAATGAATGCCATCATCATGGGAGTGGGTTTATCAACTTGTGCGTGGGTTCTTTATAAACAGGCAAGTGCAGCTCCCTCCCCTCTCTCTCACACGTGTGCGCTTTTGCCCTTCTGCCGTGGGACGATGAAGCATGAAAGCCTCTCAAGATCCCAGCTCCTTGACCCTGGACTTCCCAGCCTCCAGGAAGGGGAAAAGTAAACTTCTGTTATTTATAGATTACTCAGTCACAGGCATTCTGTTATAGTAGCACGACACGGATTAAGTCACCGGAGCTCAGATTCAGCCCCTGTGGACGTGCACATGGCCAGACCTGATGGGGTCCATTTACTAATTACTCATAGCTACTATTTCTGTTTCATCAGAAGCTGAATGAAAAGACCAGCCAGATGGAATTTCATGTTCCCATGACTGATTGCTCTTGATTTATGAAAAAAGAAAGACTCTGTGAGGACAAACAACAAGAATCAAATATATAGCCTGGCCAGGGCTCATAAAATGAGATGTAATTGGTCTGGGCCTCTGCTCTTTCAGTGCTCTAAGCAGTCTTAATATCTTTAAGAAACTAAAAGCTTCTTTTGTAAACCTGCTTAGGCTCAATTGATGATCTCAAGGTCAAAGTCAATATATTTATGTTTCATTTTTCCTTTTACAGACCAAACAACAATGTAAGCTCAAGTGCTCACACATACATCAAATGCCAAATATAAAAACACCACATAAGTGACATTCTGGAGTGGTAGTGGCTATAGGCAGGTGCTGAAGCTAAGATCTCTGACACATGTGTGCTCAGCGAAATGGGCCCAGCCCCATTTATATATCAAAATATTCTGTTGAAATGTCCATATCTTTAAAATTGACCTTATACAAATGTACCACAGAATTGTGGTATATCTGCATGACTCAGGGCTGGGTATTTTTCTAAAATATCAATTTAATATTACTGCTGAGCAATGCTGCGTGTACAAAAAGATATCATGACCATGTATACAAAATAGACTCACAAATCCACCAACCTCCAGAAAAATTACAGCTCATCTTTACTGAACCACAAAACCATACTCAACTACTTATGAAATCATTGTTGAGCATGTACTGCTTGTTAAGCATTAGCCAGATAGAAGAGTAGGCAAAACAGTCATAGTCTCTACCTCCATGGAAGGTACATCCAAGTGAGTGCAATAATCCAAAAATTAAAGTAAACAAATATTTATCACAAGTTATGATAAATGCCTCAAAAGAAATAAAGAAAGGATTCAGAAATCAGAAGCAAAGTACAGATCATTCAGCCCCTCTCCAGTATTCTATAAATAAGGAAACCGTGATGAAATGACTTGCCCAAAGTCACACAATGATCATCCAATCCCTTCATTTGACAAACAAGGTATCAAAACTACAGTCCATGCAAATGATATTTTAGCCCAAACCAAATTACTCACAGTCTTGATTCAAATACATTATAGTGACATTCTTTATATAATTGTGATCCCAGTGCCTAGGAAACAGAGTCCTGGGCACTGTTGCCATCAGTTAGTTGCATTCATATAGCAGGCTGATACTTGTTAACAGGACTTAATAACCATGGTGGTGAGGACATTCTGACCACCAGGACTTTCTTCTTTTCTCCTCTCCAGGGGTCATCAAAAGTTCCACCTTCCTGGGATACATCTGCTTGGTATGTGCCAAATGCCTGTACTCCACTACACATGTTGAGAATTGGCTCCTCCTATGGGAACAGCCTCATCAGAGGAGGACAATTTTCACCATCAGTGTATGTCACAGCCAGGTAGGACTCCGCTATAGTTTGCACGTTTGTCCCCCCAAACCTCATGTTGAAATTTGATCCCCAGTGTTGGATGTGGGGCTTAATAGGAAATGGTCAGATCTCTTATGAATGACTTGGTGCTTCTCAATGTAATGAACGATTCTTATTCTATTAGTTCTCACAAGAACTGACTGAAAAGCGCAGGCACCTTTCCCACTCTTTCTTCTGCGTCCTCTCTGTCCATGTGATCTCTGCAGCCACCAGCTCCCTTCCCCCTTCCACCATGACTGGACACAGGCTCAGGCCCTGCCCAGAAAGGAGCAGGTGCCAGTGCCACCTTTCTCATACAGCCTGCAGATTATGAGCCAAATAAACCTCTTTATAATTACCCAGCTCAGGTATTTCTTCAGAACAACTCAAAATGCCAGATACCTATTATTTGTATATTACTTTAGAGTTTACATGCCTCTCTCATTCATTACTCCATTTAAACATCACGATACCCTTGTAAAGAGAACATTATTACCCCTATTCCCAAGCAAGTAAACCAAAGCTCAGATGTGTTCATTAATTTGCCCAAGTTAATAAATAGACAAGTGCCTGGGCTAGGATTAGAACCAAGGACTTCAGACTCTAAAATTTATGTGTTTTCCCACCACAGCTACCTTGAAATCACAGTTGCCTAGGAGATGTTCTTAGCTACAGAGTTGAAAAATAGAATTGCTATCTTTAGTCAAAAGTTTACTTTATCCTGCACCAGCCATCTTGCAGGTCAGGGGTGAGGGGACAGATGATCAATGAAAAGAAACTTGAGAACCAAGTGGCTGGAAAAAGCCATGGACAGATCTGCCCTTTCTGGTAACTACATAGTAGGGTGGGGAGATCATCATTCATTTTAAAATGGCTACAATAGCTAACCCTCTGATAGCACTTACTTGGTGGGTACCATATACCTCACAGATATTAAGTCATCTAATCATCTCAACAACCCTGTAGAGTCAGTCTTATTACACTCATTATACAGATGGAGAAACTAAGGCATGGAGGCTTCTAATGTACTTTGCCTAAGATACCTAGTGCAGAACAGGATGTCTGGCACATCACAGTAGTGGATGGAATAGCTATGATTTTCAACTCTCTGCATTCACCTACCTTCTGGTAATAACACCACTATGAGAAAAATTGCTTCTCTCCCATTGTAGGCACTCTTAATGAGCCTATCAACTCATCCTTTAGAACTTAATCCATCTGCTCCTTTTTCCCAGGAATCTGAATCTTGAGTGGAAGAAAAAGAAAAGGTATAGGGAAATGATTGGATCATTTTTCCCCCCGGCAGGGCCCCAAGGGATTGTATTTGTTCCTGCCACCTGGATTTCAGGTTGCCCTGGTCCCCAACTTCCTAAGCCTGGTTCTTCAGCTTTCCTTTTAATTCTAAGAGTTCCCCACATCCATTATGTCCTCTTTTTGCTCAAGTCATCTGGAGTCCATTTCTGTTGGTCACAACCAGACTCTCACATGCCATCACCAGTCCCTGGTCTGCTACCAATTAGCTGACTGACCCTGGCCCACTCCCTTCAGGGCCTCAATTGCATAAACTCTGCAATTAAATTAGAAAGACTTCCATTTTTCAACAGCTCTAATATTCTGTAATTTGATTCCATGAGTCCCTGGTCTCTCTGATTCTCACTATGTCTATAGCTCCCATCCCCATCTGGAGCCAATTTCTCTGCTTCTCTTCCAAGCCACTAAATGCCATCCCATGCAGATCTGGTTCATCTGTTATGCTTTCCTCTGACCTTAGGCCAACTCTCCACAGTGGCTACTTCAGACATTCGCTTTTTTCCCCCATACATTCTCAACGTGTGGCCTCATCTACCTCAGTGAGAAGATTAAAGTGATTCATCATCTGGCCCGCAGTCCCTCATATGTTGTCACCTTCTCCCCCTACATATCTCTGTCTGGTTCTCCCTCTTTCTTTCTTCCAGTTCCCTTTCTAAACTGTGTTTCTTCCCCAGACATAGCGCACAGATCAATATCATCCATCTTTCTTTATATATAAAAAAAAATTTATAAAATTTAGGTATAATTTTATAAAAATTATTGAGGTATAATTGATAGACAAAGAACTGCGCAAATTTAACATGTACAAGTTGAGTTTGGACGTATGCAAACACCCTCACCACGATCAAGGAAACAGGCATACCCAACACCTTCCAAAGTTTCCTTTTGTTTTTATTTTTATGAGAATATTTAACACAAGAGCTACCCCCTTAACAAATTTTGAAGTGCAAAGTACCATACTGCTTTTTTCTAAAAAAATGCTTTGCTGAGGTATGATTGACATACAAAAATTGGCACATATTTAATGTATACAACTTGGTCAGTTTAGAGGTAAGTGTACACCTGTGAACCCATCACCATGATCAATGCCATAAACATATCCATCACCTCTGAAAGTTTTCTCCTGACCTATTTATTTCTTTACTTATTTATTTATTTTTAGTAATAAGAACACTTATAGAAGATATATCTTCTTAGCAAATTTTTTAGTGTACAGTGTGGTTTTGTTAACTATAGATACTATGTTGTGCATATCTCCAAGACTTATGCATCTTGCATAACTGAAGCTTCATACCCTCTGAACAATAACACCCAATTCCTGCTTACCCCAGTCCCTGATAATTACTATTCTACTCTCTGACTGTACAAGTGAGATATTTCATGTAAGTGGAATTGTGCAGTATTTGGGGTTTTTTGTTTGTTTTTGTTTTTGTTTTTCGTGGAGACAGAGTCTCACTTTGGTGAGACGCCCCAAGCTAGAGTGTCGTGATATCATTCTAGCTCACAGCAACCTCAAACTCCTGGGTTCAAGTGACCCTCCTGCCTCAGCCCTTCCAGTAGCTGAGACTACAAGTGCCCACCATGATGCCTGGCTAGTTTTCCTATCTTTCGTAGAGACAGAGTCTCACTCTTGCTCAGGCTGGTCTCAAACTCCTGAGCTCAAGTGATCCTCCCACCTTGGCCTCCCAAGATTGCTAGGATTGCAGGTGTGAGCCACCATCCTGCCTATTTGTCTATGTCTGGCTTAATTCACACAGCTTAATATCCTCCAGGTTTATAAGCACATGCTGTTCCTTCTTTTATAAGGCTAAATAATATTCCATTAATTTCCTTCATTGCTTCCACTGAAGGAAACCAAAATATTTCACCCCCAAATACACTCCTTTTACATATTTTGAGATGGCTATTCAGAGGGCCCGCAAACAGAAGTAGCCCTGCAAAACTGTCTCTGGAGGGGGAGATTTGCATCTGGAGAGAATCTGCCCTGATTGGGCAGGCTTACTCTTAGGCCCTCCCACATTTGGACCAAGGACAAATTAACTAAGAGTCTGACACCTTTGAAGGTGTGAAGAAACATTTACCATCTATCCTCTCTGACAGCTGCTACCTATGAGGTTTTGGGAGCAAAGCCTCCTCTTCTCACCCTCTCATAACCTGTTTTGTCATGATCCAAGTACTATTCTTTCTGTAACATCAAAGCAGGATAAAAGTATCAACTATCTGGCCATTTCTCTGAGTTCTTATATTTTACAAGACTCCCATGCATGTAGCTCAAGCGGCTAAGGTGCCAGCCACATACACCTAAGGTGGTGGGTTCGAATCCACCCTGGGCCTGCCAAACAGCAATGACGGCTGCAACCAAAAAAAATAGCCAGGCATTGTGGCGGGCGTCTGTGGTCCCAGCTACTTGGGAGGCTGAGGCAGGAGGATCACTTGAGCCCAAGAGTTGGAGGTTGTTGTGAGCTTTGATGACACAGCACTCTACCCAGGGAGACAGCTTTAGGCTCTGTCTCAAAAAAAATAAGACTCCCATGCACATTAATAAATTTGTATGCATTTTCTCCTATTAATCTGCCTTTTGTCAGCTGATTTTTCAGCAAACCTTCAGAAGGCATAGGGGAAGTTTTTTCCCTTGGCTTCTATACCACATTTTGTTTATCAATTAATCCACCAATGGACACTTGGGTTGTTTCCATAGCTTGGCTATTGTGAATAATGCTGTAATGATCATGGGAGTGCAGATTTTGCCTCATGATCCTGATTCTTTTGAATTTATATATCTAGAAGGGGGATTGCTGGTTTGTATGATAGTATCATTTTTAATTTTTTTTCTTATTGATTTTCTTTTTTTATTAAATCATTTGTACATACATCATGAACATATTTATGCCATTATGGGATTCAATGTGTTGATTATTTATACAAATTGGAGTGCTTACATCCTACTAATCCCCATAGCCTTCACCTCATTTACCCAATTACAGCATTAAGACATTTGTGTTCTACACCTGATACATCCAACTTGTACTTGCAATATTCTCCATAGGTATGGTCCCCCTACTAACTCTCCCTCCATCGACTCCCCCCTTCCCCTCTCCCTTTTTAAAAGAAATCCCATACTATTTTCTTCTTCTTTTTTTTTTTTTTTTTTTGAGACAGAGTTTCACTTGTCTCACTTGGTAGAGTGCTGTGGTATCATAGCTCACAGCAACTTCAGACTCTTGGGCTCAAGCGGTTCTCTTGCCTCAGCCTCCCAAGTAGCTGGGACTACAGGTGCTCACCACAACGCCCAGCTATTTTTAGAGACACAGTCTCTCTCTGGTTCAGGCTGGTCTCCAGCCTGTGAGCTCAGGGAATCCACCTGCCTTGTCCTCCCAAGTACCACACTACTTTCAATAGCTGCTGCAACAAACAGGTATCTTCCATGTGCCGTGTTCTAAATGCTGTGCTAAGCACAGAGGACAAAGATAAATCAGACTCGCCTCACCCGCAGGGAGTTTGCGGAGACATATATATTAATAAATGGGTAATGGTAAGTAGAATGATAAGAGACCCACTAGAATTATTTACAAGATATTAAGGAAGTGGGGGTCAGTAAAGGTTTTCTGTAGCTGAAGAATGAACAGCAGCTGGCCAGCTGAAGAGAGGTATGACAAGTAGATAAGCAAGAAGAAGCAGCAGGGGCAGGAATAGAGAACTGTCAGAAACCACAGTGCCCCACATGCACAACGTGGCCTGGTTACATCGGGCATCACCAAAGCCCAGCCAGACACTCAAGCCATCCCTTGTGCTCTGAGATCTCACGCCCCAGAGAGCTCTCAACAGCCCGTTCTGAGCTCATCTCTTCCCTGTCCTTATCTAAAAACCCTTCACACGGCTCCTCGGACCCTTCATTCACCTTTAGTCATCATGGAAACCCCCTCCATTGCTGCTGACTTTACTAAAATGCCCTGACCTGACGATCTGCTTCCTCTGCAGCCCTCGCAAGTGGTGGCTATTTTCCAGCTTCCCTGCTCTTCACTTTGGGCATGGAGAGAGGCTGTAGTCCCCTTCGCTTTCTCTGCTGCTTCTAGACAATATTCCTTCCCTTCACCACCACCACCCCTAACCAAAACACATCAAAACAAAAAGCCAACTTTTGATCTCACATCAACAGATGATTCCCGGTCCCCACCCCTTACTGCAATTAGCCACAACTTTCAGGTCAGCCTTTCTCAGTTTCTTTAAGATTCTAAATCTCAGGCTGGGTCTAGTGGCTCATGCCTTTAATCCTAGCACTCTGGCATGCTGAGGCATGAGGATTGCTTGAGTTCAGGAGCTCAAGACCAGCCTGAACAAGAAGAGTGAGACCCTGTCTCTATTAAAAATAGAAAAAATTAGCCAGGTGTGGTGGTAAGGGCCTGTTGTGGTGGTGAGGGCCTATAGTTCCAGCTATTCAGGAGGCTGAGGCAAGAAGATCTGGGAGCTGAACCTAGGAGTTTGAGGTTGCTGTGAGTGAGGCTGATGCCATGGGCACTCTAGCATGGGCAACAGAGTGGGACTCAGTCTCAGAAAAAAATTAATTTTAGTCCCCAGATCACTGCCACTCTCTGCAACACAATCTTGACACTATTCCTTTCATTTTTATTATACATTTGTGTCTTAGTCCATTTCTGCTGCTATGTCACAGACTGGGAAATTTATAAATAATAGAAGTCTATCTCTCATCGTTCTGGAGGAGGCTAGGAGTCCAAGACGAAGGTGCCAGCAGGTTCAGTATCTCACGAAGTCTTGTTTCTCACAGATGATGACGACTAAGTGTCCTCACACAGCCCGTGAATGGAAGGGAGGAGGAGGCAGCTCTCTGAAGCCTCTTTCATAAGACATGAACCTCATCCACAAGGACAGAACACTCATGACCTAATCACATTCTAAAGGCCCCACCTCTTAACAGTGGTGATTAGGTTTCAACATACAAATTTTGAGGGACACAAAGAGACCATAGCAATGTAGATAAAATCCTAACACCAAGTGCTTTGATATTTCACCCATCTCAGCTTCCCACTCCCATGGTCATTGCCTGGGCCTTGTCATTAACAATAACAGAAACTTCTCGATAATGTCAGGCTCAACTATTCCCCTCTGACCGTCACCCGCAGCCTTTGCTCCCTAGCCAACCCAGCTCCAACAGCGTTTCACTTGTGCTGGACTTATGTGCATTGATCTTATTCTCTATATCCTCACATTTTCCCTACCAAAGCTTCAGTTTCTTAGTCCATTATTGCAATCACTTCCTTTCATACACCTTCATTTTTCTGGAACTCACATTGGAAAAATTATTTTGGTTAAATTCAAATTTCTTACTATTTCATTCCTGCATCCAAGTAAACAAAGCCTAGGTGGAAAAAAAAACAGGTGGTCATGCTGGCTAGTCTATTAAATTTGCGACTACTAACCTTAAGTAGATCCTGAGTGCTGCCCACCAATCCTATGACACGGGCTGGATCTATTCAATATCCCAGTCTCCTAGATGAATATTTTGTACCTTCTCCTCGTTCCTCAAACTTCCAATAATTCTCCCCATCTTCATTCTCAGCTAACGTTCCTCACAGTTCACTAATTAGAGCCAGCTAAGAACACGTCCACCCCCTCTCACCACCGCATATGCCCATCTACCTGTATCTGCACACAGAGTCCATCTTCCCTTGTGTTCCTAGATGAAGTGCCCCCTGCTCCTACTCAAGGTCTGTTCCTCCACATCGCCTGTCTCCCGCCACTCTCACCTACTCAAGGACCCTCCAAACCAGTCCCCTCTTCTGCTGCACCACCAATTTTCCCCTCTCTGCTAAATCATTCCAAAAGGATATATATTGTAGTTTTTTGCCTCCACTGAAACGGCTATGATCAGTCACCTCTTTGTTGCAAAATCTAGTGAATAAGTCTCAAACTTCATCTTATTTAACTTACATACATACTAACATAAGCAATGCTCAACACAGGTGATTCGCCTCCCTGAAACACTCTCTTGCTTGGTTTCCAGGACCCCACATTCTCCTGGTTTTCCTTCTACTTCACCAGTCTCTCCTCCTCAATGTATTTTGTGGGCTCCCTCTTAATACCCTGATCACTAAATGTTCAGGCACCCATGGCATCTCCTCTCTTTTCTATCTACGCTCATTCTCTTAGGGATCACATCCAGCCTTGTGAATTTAAATTATATGCACATTCTGAATCCCCAGTATTTATTATAAGAACCTCTCCCCAAACTCCAGACTTGGAACTTTCTCAAGATGTCTATTTGGATGTATGAAGTCATTAGACTCTGCAAGTGTAAAACCCAATTCTTCCTAAGTCTTCCCCTTCTCAGTTCATGGTAACTCTCTCCTTGCTTATTGCCCAGGCCAAAATCTTTGGCTTTCTCCTAGACCTCTCTTTCTTTCATGCACCTACCCAAGAAAACCCTCTTAACTTCTAAAGCATATCCTCAATCAGAAACTTTCTCACGCCCTTCACTGTAACTCTAGACCAACGCATTCTCCTGGATTACTGCGATGACCCCTAATTAGTGTCTCTGTTTCAAACCCTTGCCCTTTCCCCCCAATACTGCAAGGGTGTCTCCCAAATCACCATACATAGGGAAGATGGGAAATTGTAGCTAAATATACCTTTATTTGCAAAATATTCATTACAAAATTTTACAGAACATTTACAAAATATTCTCTACATGTTGGCTGCCTCTTTCTACACACACATGAATGACATCTTCCCTCCCAACCCACCCACGGTGAACATGTTCCAAGATATTTTCTTACATGTGGTGACTTTTAGGACACCCTGCACTTTCAATATAGCAGTCAAGAAAATCCTTTTAAAAATTACATCAGCTCATACCTCACTCTGCCCAAAATCCTCCAAATGATTTTGCATCTCAGAGCACATACGTAGATCCTAAGTTCCCTAACAGCTGACAACTCACTTTCACTGCTGCCTTAGACTGGTGAGCTGACTCTCGTTGTCTCTCTGACCTCACGCCCTGCTCTTACCTACCTCCCTCACTCCATTCCAGACAAAGAGGCTATTCTTTAAATATTTCAGGCACTCTCCTGCCTCAGGACCTTTGCACTTGATGTTCCCCTTGCTTGGACATCTCTTCCCTCAGACTACCTCCATGGTGTACTCACCTTTCCAATTCTTCACTCAAACAACTCCTTCTCAGTGAGCCATCTTTATAATTTCTATTTATTCCATAGCCCTCACTGTACCTTTTCCTACCCAATTTTTCTCCATCTCGTGTTCTCCATCTGATATTCTGTATATCTTTATTTTTCTATTTAATGTATATCTATCCCCTCTAGAATATCAGCTCCACACAGGCAGGAGTTCTTGTCTGTCTGTTAGTGCTTAACTGAGGGCCTGACACACAGTCACCACTCAGTAAATGTTTATTGAATGAGCTGAAATTGGAAATCTTAAATGTACAGCCTCATCTTTTTTCATCAGTCTAAGGAGGCAGTGAAGGTGAATTGTGGAATTGTTTACAGCTACTTCTGGACAAGGCTGTTGGGAAAGAGGGGTATATGAGAGTTGTGGCTATTAGTGGTAAAGTAGTTCATGGGATCACGATGGGAACCAGTCTTGGTAAGGAAAAAGGTTCAGGCACAAAAGAGGATGACCGACCAGGTGAAAGTGGTGCATTTTAGGGTAGGAAGAGCTCTGTGAGGGTGAAGATTAAAGACTTAGAAAGGAATGGGTTGTGGTCACAGAGTGTGATTCAGAGCTTCAAGTGTCAGGGGTGTGCCCCTTACTGACGCTGACAAGGTCCAGTGTGTGCAGATGTGAGTGACTGCGGGGCGTGGGATAAGGCATCTCTATAGATAGTGAAGTACTTCAGCTTCCTGGAAGAAGTTTCCCTTTGTTTCTCTTCCTTTTTCCCTTGGAAAATCAGGCCATCATTGCTTCTTCTAGCCTCTGACTCCCAAATATGTACCACATTGACCTCCATCTTTGTATTTTCCACTGCCCTGTAGATGAGAATTTCCTTCCTGGACCATGAGCTCCAGAGGAAAGGAATAATATATTATTCATTAACCTACCCACTCCATGGTAGGTAGTCAGTAAATATTTGTGTAATAAATGAATACCTCAAATGTATCTCCATTTCATATATAACATGTTTAACACTTAATGATTTTTCTAAATATGTTTTTAAACACACAAAAGCAAGCATGTTTATGTCCCTGTGTGTGAATCAAGATGCAAACGATCATTATTGATGTGTTAGAATCATGTTAATTTTTTTTTTTTGAGACAGAGTCTTAAGCTGGGTAGAGTACCATGATGTCACAGCTCACAGCAACCTCAAACTCTTAGGCTTAAGCGATTCTCTTGCCTCAGCCTCCCAAGTAACTGGGACTACAGGTGCCTGCCACAATGCCCAACTATTTTGTTGTTGCTGTTGTTGTTGCAGTTGTCATTGTTGTTTTAGCTGGCCTGGGCCGCATTGGAACCCGCCAGTCCTGGTGTATGTGGCTGATACCCTATCCACTGAGTTACAGGCACCACCCAGAATCATGTTAATTTTTTATTTTTTCTTTTTAACTTTCTGCATCACTTGGATCTTTATAATCAGTATATTTTGCTTTAATAATCTACTCAGGAGATATTTTCATTTTTTAAGTAAAGAAATGCTAAATTTAATTTCTTCCAACCAAAGTGATCTCTATTTTTCCTAAATCTGGGTTTACAATGTTGGCATTGTCTGCACAGCCTGCCTCTCCCACAGAAACATATACTACCATTTACAAAGCTCTAGCAGGGGTGTGCAATCTGCAGCCCATGGGCCACATGCTGATTATTTGAGGACTGTTTTGCTCATTGGTGCTGTCAGATATTTGGAAAGTATGCAAATATACACAGATCTTTTTTTTTTTTTTTTTTGCTCATCAGCTCTCCTTAGTGTTTGTGTATTTAATGTGTAGCCCAAGGCAACTCTCATTCTTCCAATTTGTGGGAGAGAAAAAAAAACGTTGGATACCCCTGCACAGGTTCTTCCCTTACAACCGTCCTTCGGCTCTATCCTCTGCTTCCCATTTGCTCTGCCTCCATTTCTTGCCTGACTGTCCACACGTCACACTTGGTGTGTCAGCTGGGTCAGGCTGTGTTCTCCTGGGGTAAGCAACTCAAAATCCCACTGGCATATAACAGCAGAGGTCCAACTATCCCTGGCGATACACATTCATCACAAGTTGGTTGGGAATTCTGCTCCACGTCTACACACTCCAGGACCTAAAGCTGATGAAGCAGCCACTTCCTGGAACATTACGGTCACTAGGGCAGAAAGAGAGCTCAGGAGGATGTCATGCTGGCAGGAGTCACTCTCACCTACGGGTGACATAACTCATTGGCCAGATTTATTCACATGGCCTCCCCAACTACGAAAGAGCCAGGATGTGGAATCATGCCATGTGCCTGATGGGAAAAGAACTAGAAATAATTTGGCAAACAGAACTAATATTGACTGTACACGGAGAAAGCCTGCAGTTGAAAAGCCCCCAACTGACTCCTGCCTGAAAACTATACAGTTGACCTGGCCTCCTGGGTCCTTAGACTTTGAGTCCCAAGGACAGGGCTCCAGTCTTAACCCCTCATTTATAGTCATTCAATTTCCTCACATTTAATTATTATTTTAATTATTATTACTTTAATTATTTAAATTCTGGTCTGTATCAGATTCCTAAGAACATATGAAATATTAGATATGTGGCAGCACCTGTGGTTCAGTGGGTAGGGAGCTGGCCCCATATACCAAGGGTGGCCAGTTCAAACCCGGCCCCTGCCAAACAGCAACAAAAAATAGCCAGGCATTGTGGTGGGCACCTGTAGTCCCAACTACTTGGGAGGCTGTGGCAAGAGAATCGCCTAAGCCCAGGAGCTGGAGGTTGCTGTGAGCTGTGACACTACAGCATTCTACTGAGGGTGATAAAGTGAGACTCTATCTAAGAAAGAAAGAGAGAGAGAGAGAAAGAGAGAAAGGAAGGAAGGAAGGAAGGAAGGAAGGAAGGAAGGAAGGAAGGAAGGAAGGTTGATTAGATGTGAACTCTTCCATGCATTTTTAGTAATAAGTTGAAATAACCTGGTGCAACATTAATTCAGTGGCTGGTTTAGAAGACAATTATGACATCACTTACGATGCTGCCTGCAGCGTGCCTGTTGGGGAGACAAAAGGGGCAGTACCTCCAGGCAGGCCTCCTCAGTGCTGTGATGCACATTCTGTGCCCTGATCCAAGTGAGTGCTCTTGGGTGTCCTGCCCCATGCCTGGCTTAGAATGCTACCCCCATCGGTCAGATTTGTGTCTCCCTCCTAGTCCCCTGTTCTGTGAACACTCAGGTCACATGGCCTGAACTCACCGCAGTAACGGTCTCTCCCCCTTTGCGCTTACTCTAAAACTATACTCTCCTCTCAAAGCATCTGGCCTTCCTTCCTCTGTTACAGACAATCCCTATGTCCCACAGTTCATGACTGTGCTGCCTGATGCCAACCCAAGCTCCATCTCCTCTATATTCTTCCCTACTGCCACAGTCCATGCTGGGAAGTTGATTTTTCTACACTTAATGCTCACATTTTGACATTTATTGCTTCTTTCAAAATTGTATCATATGTGTCTATTTTGTATCTCCAACAAGCAATTTCTAGAACATTCCATTCCTAAGGGCTTCCTTAATTTCCCCCCACTGCCATCCTCCAGATGCAGAAACTGGGCCGAAAGGACCCAAGCACAGGCTCAAATGAGAAATAATTTCCTTTAATTCTTGAGTATGAAAGCAAAACTATTCAGGGACCAGGCTACTCATCCCCCAGGGGAGAACATTTTAAATATCTGAGTCATCTTGAAACTTAACCCATGAGCTACATCAGATGAGTCATCTTTGAAATACAAATGGAAATTCATTTGCTTCATAGGGTGCCAAGGTCTTTATGCTACCAACAGTGAGTCTCACAGGTCAGGACTGGGAGCAGTTACTCCTCAGTTTTCAGAGCTAGGCTCTCCCTGGCTGGAGAGTCCAGGCACAGAGGAGAGACAGAAATTATTGACGAATGCCCTTGAAAGCAGATAGTTGTGCATGAAAAAAGCAAAAGGAGACAGACACATTCATCTTTGCTGAAACTTGCTCTGGAGGAACACAACATGCCTAACAATTCAGAGACAGATCGTGCCTGGGGCTCCAGCCCTAATGCAATCTGCCCAGCTGGAGGAGGGAGCCACCAACGATGGCTCAGTCTGATATACCTGCCATGAGATGAACACTCAGAATGCAGGGATTGCTGGAAGGTTCGTGGGCACCCAGACGAAACAGATGGAACCTGGTAGAGTCGTGAGAGGGCCTTAGAGACAAGTGAGACAAATCATGGTGTCTGAAAAAGGAGCATTTTATGTCAACCTCGGAGTCACTGCAAACTTGAAAAGATGTTACTGTCACTTTGAAGTTTGTCCCATTCAAGAGAAGCAAAGAAATGTACCATGGGTTATTTATTACCCATTATTTTATTTTATTTCATTTCAATTTCTTTCTTTCTTTCAGAGACAGAGTTTCACTTTATCATCCTTGGTAGTGCTGTGGCATCATAGCTCGCAGCGACCTCAAACTCTTGGGCTCAAGAGATTCTCTTTCCTTAGCCTCCCTAAAAGCTGGAACTACAGGTGCTCGCCCCAACGCCCAGCTATTCTTAGAGACAAGGTCTCACTCTGGCTCAGGCTGGTCTGGAACCTGTGAGCTCAGGGCAATCCACCCCACTCAGCCTCCCAGAGTGCTAGGATTACAGGTGTGAGCCACTGCACCTGGCCATATTACCCATTATTTTAAAGAGAAATGTATCTCAAACTATGAAACTTTCTACTTAATCTCCACTTACCAACTGTGTGGCTCTCTCGTGTCAAAGAGAGAAGTGCTGGAACCAGCTGTGAGTGCTTAGTAGGTTGAGCATTCCATCAGGGGACTGACCACAGAGATACACTTTGTAACAACTGTCTTCAGCTAAAGGGGAAAAAAATCTAAAAGTGATGCTACCTTGAAACTGAGTCACAGCAAACATATTCCCTCCATGTTTATGTTTGGGGCATATTACATATTAGCAGTTTAAATTGTATTGAATTATAATTGATGAAAGGTTAATTTATTTCATAAACTTTTCAATTTAGGGAAATTAAAGAATGCCATTTTTCTCCTTTACTCTTTTTTTTTAACAAGTAAAAACAATTACTCTTGCGGATAAGCAACTGTTGCAGGGCACCAGAATGTCTATTGATGTGACAGAAATCTCTCTGCCAAAAATATTGTAAATTGTGGAAGGTGACTTTTGGATGCTCTGGCTCACTAAAAGGAATAGACAGAGAATGAGGATGGAGGGAATGAAAAAGGAATGAATTCCTTTTCAGTTTTTAAGTCACGGTTAACTAATTAAAAAAATACTTTTTAAAACAAATGTTAAAAAAAAAGAAGCGAAAGAGTTTTTATTCTCTGAATCCGTCTTTAGGTTATGGCCCCCAATTCTTTATTCTTATTCTTTCCATTTCAATTTATAAGTCATAAAGACCAGATACATTTGGTAATAACAGTTTTTTATTTATATACTTTGTAGAGAAAAGTTTATAGGTAGTAATTGATCCTGTATCTTGTGAACAAAGATACATGCACAAAAAACACACAAAAATATTCACATCCACAAAATACATGCAGTGGGCATAATCCCAGAAGGAACCTCAAAGTTGAGTGATAGATCTGTCTAAAAGGCAAAAATTTATTTTAGAAATGGCCCATATAGCTCTACTTTGAGATTTCAGTATTGACAGGCAGCTATGGGGAGCCAGATGGTGACATAGGTAATAGTCCAACATCATAAATCATCTTCATTAAATTAAATTTTCAAAGGAGAAACTTAAAAACTAAATATAATGAAATACAATTATACTGGATATCTCACACATACAATGTGCCCTGCTGTTTATTTTGTTTCTGTCCTTTCCTTAGTACATAGTTATTAACTAGGATTGTGGAATACTTTAGATACAATCACTACTTGATAATATTAGTGAAATGTTAATTACCTGGTATATGATTATGAAATGGATTTCCCTGTGTTAGGTAAATGTAAATGGGGGAAGATGAGTATAATCAAAATATATCAACCTAAACAAAGAGGAGGGTTAGACAGAATTAAGTTTTGCTACATACATCAGAAACCGTAAATAACAGGGCTTAAAAAAGATACTTGTCACTGAAGAAAAAGAAATTCAGAGGCTGGTGATACAGGACTAGAAAGAGAGACCTATGGTCAGCCTCCTTCAGCAACCTGGGCCATCATCCTTGGCATGTAGCTTTCATCCTCAAGGATGACTTCATGGCCCAGGATGGGCCAGAAGAAAGAAGATGGTAGACAGGGCTGATATGACACGTTCCCAGCTCAGCCAGTCCCCTTGACAAGACATCTTCAGAAGTCCCAACTAGTGACTTCTGCTCATTTATCATTCCCCATCCGTGGCAGCCAGGAAAACTAGGAAATATAGTTGTTTTAGCTAAGGATATCACTGCCTTCCAAAAAACCAAAAGAAAAACCAGGGACTCTGGTAGTAAGGGATACAGAAAGGATGGATATTGGAGAGAGAACTTAAAAGTCTTCTGCCACAGTGCCAAAGGGTCAAGAATCCTAGTCAGGGATATGAGCGTGAGACGGGGCCAACATATCCAAAGTCCCTTGTGGAGTAAATGCCAAAACGGGGTAAGGAAAGTCTTTGGGCAAATACCAGAAAGGACAAAGGACAAAAGAATTTCAGAGTTTGAGGGTCAGTGGATTTTTAAAAAGGATTTCACTCACTTATCAATTCCTAATGGTCATCTTGCCTTTGGAACAGTTCAGAAAAGAACTAATTGCTGACTCTTAACCAGTATCTACAACATTAATAAACAGAGTGGCAAAACCATGGAGGCTTCATGCCAAGGCAGGCATCTCTCAACCATCTGGAAGAGGCCAAGCAAGCCTGACTCTGAAGTCCCATCTCTTCCCTAAGAAGGCAGCTCTTTAGACCATGGAAAGTCAAGGCCTCTAGAATGGGTCTAAGACACGGACCTGCCACTATATGCATGGTTTTCCATACTGGGTGACATTCAAGACTGCAGAGCTCCACTGAAAAGTAAGAGTCCATGAGGTAGCAAGGAGGGCCTTCCTTGATCTCCCCACTGCTACCCTTCCCCAGTAGATAGGTCTCTGGCTTAGGAGCCTGGTTGTCAAAAGCAAATGCCTGAGGAGCCCAGCTCGAGTGGAAGGTTGTGCCAGGTAACAGGGGCTTGGAATAAGCTCTTCCTTCTGCTCAAGCAGGTCTGCTCTTCCCTGAAAGTCTCTGAGGTTCTGAGGACCAGGATTGAATTGAAAGTCAAATACCCCATGGTAGGCATGAGCTGTAGGTCCCTGAGCCCAAACAAAAGGCAATAATAAAGGAGGAGCCTATAGAACCCAGAACATCTAGCATTCAAGATCATGAGGATGAGAATAAGATGCAGGCTAGACTGTGATCACCACATAGGGCGCATTTGTACTCTTTTGCAAAGTGGCTTACACTTTCCCAAACTTTGTTCAACACTCCTTTCCATCAAATCAAGGGCTCTCTTTGTTTTTCCCCTCTCCCAGGGATTATTCCAAACATCAAGAATAGAGTTTGTTTCCTAGAGCTGCCATTAAAAAAATACCACAAACAAGGTAGCTTAAAACAATAGAAATCTATTTTTTCACAGTTCTGGAGGTCAGAAGTCCAAATCAAGGTATCAACAGGGTATTTCCTCCTCTCTAGCTTCTGATGGCTACTAGCATCCCCTGGCTTGCAGGCACATCACTCCCATTTCTGCCTCTACATCCACACAGCTTCACCTCTCTGTGTCTCTGGGTCGCTCTCTCTCTTTCTCTCTCTCTTTCTCTGTCATAAGCACCCTTGTTCACTAGACTTAGGACTCACCCTAAATCCCAGATTATTTCATCTTTAGATCCTTAATCACATCTACAAAGACCTTATTTTCAAATAAAGTCACATTCACAGGTACTGAGGGCCAGGACTGGGGCGAGGCTTCTTCAGGAATGACTATTCAATCACTATAAGAAATAAAAACAAAAGAGCAAAACACAGTGAATAAGATTCCTTCCCCTCTCAAAATTTTAAAACAAGAGATGCCCAAAATTGTGATTTTTATGGCCAGGCATGGTGGCTCATGTCTGTAATCCTAACATTCTGGGAGGCCGAGGTGGGTGGATTGCTTGAGCTCAGGAGTTTGTGACCAACCTCAGTAAGAGTGAGACCCTGTCTCTACTAAAAATAGAAAATCTAGGCAAGTGTGGTGGCTGGTGCCTGTGGTCCCAACTACTTGGGAGGCTGAGGCAAGAAGATTGCTCAAGCCCAAGAGTTTCAGGTTGCTGTGAGCTCTGACTCTATGGCACTCTACCCAGGGCAACAGAATGAGACTCTTTCTCAAAAAAAAAAAAAAAAAAAATTGTGATTTCAACAGTGTTAATAGGGGCTATGAGTCCCAGATACAACCTTTCCTTTCTGCTAAAATACATATGGAGATGCCAGAAAAATATAAAAGTAAAAAGTAAGCCGCATAATCATAGTGACTAAAACAAGTTAGCAACTTGTCACCAGAATCTAGGAACAGGTCCACTAACCTCAAGGCCTATGGAGCTTGTTTGAGAAAATTATAGACATTCTGTTCTCTGAAACCAAGAGCCCTGCTAGTCTGGAAGTGGTAGCGTATCAGGAGGTCTCTAGACCATCCCCAAATATGATCATTCACTGGGAGGACTTGAAAAGCTCAGCCTAGAGCCAGAGTCAGAGCTATGATTCTTTACAACAGAAGAGCACCAAGCACATTCCGCACAGGGCAAGTCAGAGGGGGCCAGGCCAGCCTTCCAAGGTTCCTCCCTGAGTACAACCACACAGGACATCCTTAACTCCCCAAGCAAGGAGTTGCCACAACATGTGTGAAATGTCATCAACCAGGGAAGCTTGTTAATCGCTTCTAGGCCTTTTGGCTAAGATCAAGTGCAGGGAAGCTTGTTAGAAAGTCAGTACCTAGCATTTTTACTGGAGGATGTCTCCATAGGCAACCTCCTGCCTGGCACATAACCCAGATTGCAGACTTAAAGGGGAGCAGATGTTCCACACAGACAGTGCAGGCACACCGGACCACTCTTACCAGCTCACAGTAGGAATTCTCCTGAAATCTATGTTCCCAGACAACCACTAAGGACCACCCTTTGAGCAGATCCTTCCAAGGATAGCAGCTTAGGTCCACTGTGTTAACTGTTTTCTGCCTAGGCCGGTTGAGAAGAGACTTGGTCCTCCCTCCCCCTCGGTCTGTCCTGGCTCAGGTGCAGAGTATCAGAAATTGACAGCTGCCTCCAGGCCCCTCAGGATGTTTTGGGAGGCAGGCAGAGCTTGGGTCCTGCCTTTACACACTCAGGGGCACCTTTTTGCCTATATCCATTTAGAGACTAAGCCTACATTGCCCACAAAGTAATGTATTTATAGAAGAGGAAGGGGAAAGGGAGAGCAGAAATTCCTTGCATTCTAGAAGGGTGGGTCCCTGGGTCCCTACCCATGGGACGCTCTAAGTAGGAAGTAGGAACAGGCAGGCGCTGGGACAAGTGTAGTCTTCCCTTCTCTATCACATGAGAGGATCAGAACCAGGATGGAGGATGGGGTAGGGGAGTAGTAAGGAAGAAGAGCCCATCTCAGCCCTGAAGAGTGTTTTTTAAACATGCTCCCAGAGCCTGGAGGGTCCTCTATGGGGAGAAAAGACAGGCCAAAAGAGGGATTCAGCACATCTCCTAAACTCAAGCAGGCCAGGTCCACTTTTACCTATTTGCAATTACAGACCTATGCATAATTTTTACATAAAAATAGGTTTCTTAATTTTTTAAAAAGAATAAACAATTAAAAATCATCACATAAGATGAGTATCTTCCAAACAGTGGGAAGTGGTTTAGTTGCTGAGACATCAGTCCATGTTCCAGACACAGGGAGGGAGATGGTATCTGCATAATACCAAGTCTGATAACCTGGTTACCCACAAAGGAAATAAATCTGCTCTTCTGTAATTACACATGCTAGAAAATGACCAAAAAAATATAGTGATTTGGCCAGGCCTGGTGGCTCACGCCTGTTGTCCCAGCACTGTGGGAGGCTGAGGTGGGTGGATCACCTGTGCTCAGAGGTTCGAGACCAGCATAAGCCAGAAGGAGAGCCAGAGTGAGACCTGTCTCAACCAAAAATTGCTGGGCGTTCTGGCAGGCGCCTGTAATCCCAGCTACTTGGGAGGCTGAGGCTAGAGAATCATTCGAACCCAGGGACCCAGGGGTTGGCAGAGGTTGCTGTGAGCTATGTACTCTACTGAAGGACACAAAGTGAGATTCTGTCTCCATTAAAAAATAAATAAATAAAATTTAAAAAAGCAAAAAAAACATACAGTGATTTCTAACCTTGTAGACATGGGTTTCATCAAGTAGATAATGCAAGCTATAAACTTAGTAGCAAAAAAAAAAAAAAAAAACACCCGTGCATACTGTGGAATAACAATTTGCAAAAGGTTCATAAGCCCCTGAATCTCAAATTCATATTTAGAACCTCATAGAGCTTCAAAACCTCAGCTCTTATAGGAAAGACAAACCTAGTCAAAGAGTCATTCAGTTACAGTACAAAAGAAAGACACTCTTCTACATGCCATTATATGAAAATATTTGTTCATTCAATATCTGTTAAATAGCCATCATGTTCTAATGCCAGGGGATCAGTGTGAGCAAGCAGACAAGACACTTGCTTTTGCAGAGCTTATGACCTATAGGAGGTTAACAGACACAGACAGAAAACAAGCAAATGCCTAAGAGAATTTCAGACAACTGCAATGAGATGATCAAGTCTCAACTAAAACCCAAATGACAAGAATGAAAAACTCAAGTGAAAACCTGAATGCACACACCATTCTGGCAGAGGGGATGGCAAGCGCCAAGACCCTGACATGGAAATGAGCCTGATGTGTTTGAGAACAGAATGGAAGGCCAGGAGTGACGGTCAAAAAGAAGGAGCTAATGTAGGGGAAGGGGCAGGCCGGATTCTGAGGGCTCCAGGGGTCATGGCATCCAATTTAGCATGTATCCTAAGTACAGTAGAAAGCTGCTGAAGAGTTTCAAGAAGGACAGCAACATTCTCTGATATGCAATTTTTCCCCATTTTTTTTATTGTGGTAATATACATATAAAATTTATCTTAATTATTATTTTTTTTTTTTGAGACAGGAACCTCAAGCTGTCCCCCTGGGTAGAGTGCTGTGGCATCTCAGCTCACAGCAACCTCCAACTCCTGGGCTCAAGCGAGTCTCCTGCCTCAGCCTCCCAAGTAGCTGGGACCACAGGCACCCACCACAATGCCTGGCTATTTTTTGGTTGCAGCCATCATTGTTGTTTGGTGGGTCCGGGCTGGATTCGAACCCACCACCTTGGGTATATGTGGCTGGCACCTTAGCCATTTGAGCCACAGGCTCCGAGCCAGTCATTTTTATTTTTAAACTCTGAAGAACACTACTTCATGATTTTGAGCCTTTGGTGACTTTATCCTTCTGTTAATATGGTACATCAGATTATTTGATTTACATATGTTGGACCATTCTTGCATCCCAGGGATAGGTGCCACATGGTCATGGGATATAATCTTTTTAATGTGGTATTGAACTCAGTTTACTAGTATTTTGCTGAGGATTTTTGCATCTATGTTCTACAGAAATACTGTTCTGTGGTTTTCTTTTGTTGTGGTGTCTTCATCTGACTTTGGTATCAAAGTAATGCTGCCATTATAAAATAATTTTGGAAATAGGCCCTCTTCTTCAATTTTTTTAGAAAGGGTTAAAAAAGACCGATATTAGCTCTTCTTTAAATGTTGGGTAGAATTCCTCAGCAAAGTCATTCGGTTCTAGGATTTTATCAGGAAGTTTCTGATTACTGATGCACTGTCCTTATATGTGGTTGGTTTGTTAAAATTTTCTTTTCTTTTTTCAAAATTCCTTTCTTCTACTAACACTGGGCTTCATTTATTCTGTTTCTCATTCGTTAGGGTATAAAATTATGTTACTTCATGGCCTTTTTTTTTAATGTAGACATTTGTTGTTCTAAAATTCCTTCTTAGTATTATTTTTCGTATGTCTCGTGAGTTTTGGTATGTTTTGTTTTTATTTTAGTTTATCTCAGATATTTTCTAGCCTCTCTTTTGACTTCTCCTTTGTTCAAGAGTGTGTTAGTTTCACATATTTATGAATATTCTAGTTTTCTTTCCTTTTTTAATTACAAAAATTAAGGCAGTACAAACGTTTTTGTTACATGAATACCTTGGGTTATGCTTAAATTGGGGTTCTTAATGTTTCTGTCACCAGAATATTGTTCATTATACCCAATAGGTAAATTTTTACACCTCAATCCCTGCAACTCTCCCCACTTCTTGGTTTCCAACGTCTTTTACATCTCTTTGTGCCCTTATGTGCCAATTGTTCAGCTCCCAATTATTAGAGAGTATATATGGTATTTATTTTCCCATTCCTGAGATACTTTGCTTAGGATGATGGTCTCTAGTTCTATCCAAGTTGCTGCAAATGACATTATTTCATTCCTTTTCATGGCTGCGTAGTACTACATGGTGTATATGTATACCACTTTTTCTTTATCCACTCATGAATTGATGGCCACTTGGGTTGATTCCCTATGTTTGTAATTGTGAATTGTGCTGTGATGAACATTCAAGGGCAGGTATCCTTTTGACAAAATTACTTATTTTCCTCTGGGTAGATACCCAGTAGTGGGAATGCTGGTTTGAATGTTAAGTATGCATTTATGTATTTGAGGAATCTCCATACCGTTTTTCACAGGGATTGTACTAATTTGCAGCCCCCTCAATAGTGTATAAGCATTCCTCTTTCTGGGTGTCCATGCCATGTTTTTTTGTTTTTTAATAATGGCCATTCTGACAGAATTAAGGTAGTATCCTCTTGTGGTTTTAAATTGTATTTCCCTGATGAATAATAGCAATAATGAGCACTTTTTCATGGTTTTTGGCCATTTACTTTGTTGATTATTTCCTTTCCTGTGCAGAAGCTTTTTTAATAAAATTAAGTCATATTTATTTATTTTGTCAAAATTAAGTCAAAATATTTACTTTGTTGTTGCTGCATTTGCTTTTCAGATCTTAGTCAACTTATAAGGTTCTTTGCTTAGGCTGATGTCTAGAAGTGTTTTCCCTATGTTTTCTTCTGGAATTTTTATGGTTTCATACCTTATATTTAAGTCTTTTATCCATCTTGAATTAATTTCACCAACCACATGGTGTGAGTTAGAGGTCTGGTTTTGTTCTTCTGCATGTGGCTGTCCAGTTTTCCTAGCACCATGTATTGAATAAAGCTCCCTTTCCCCAATGTATGTTACTGCCTGCTTTGTTGAAGATCAGTTAGTTGTAGACAGATGCTTTTATTTCTCAGTTCTCTATTCTGTTTCATTGGTCTGTGTCTCTACTTTTATACTAGTACCATAATGCTTTGCTTACTATATCTTCATAATATAGTTTGAAGTCAGGTAATGTGATGCCTCCAGGTTTGTTCTTATTGCTTAAGCTTGCTGGAGCTATTTGAGCTCTTTTTTTAGTTCTATATGAAGCACAGAATTATTTTCTAGATCAAAGAAATATGATGTAGGTATTTTGATAGGGATTCCATTGAATCTGTAAATCACTTTAGGCAGTATAGTCATTTTAACAATGTTGATGCTAAAAAGGGCTTCTGTCGTGAGTGGCACACGTGGGACAACTCATTTGCTCTTCATGTGGAATCGACATCAAGAGATTTCGGAAGCATAATTTTTGGGTACTTGGGCAGCTGGTGATCGTTGGTTAAAAAAAAAAAAAACCAATGTTGATTCTACCAATCCCTAAGCATGGGATATTTTTTCATTTGTTTGTGTCATCTATGATTTCTGTATTAGTGTTTTATAATTATTTTTGTAGTGATATTTTACCTCCTTGAATATACCCCAAAATTATAAAAGCCATAAATGACAAACCCACAGCCAACATCACACTGAGTAGGGAAAAGTTGAAAGCATTCCCCCTGGAGCAGTCAAGCAAGAGAAAGAAATAAAGGGTTCCAAATTAGCAAAGAGCAGGATAACTATTCCTGTTTCTAGAAAACCCTAAATACTCCTAGAATTGATAAATAAATTCAGCAAAGTCTCAGGTTACAAAAAGAATGCACACATAACAACAGTCAAGTTGACAGTCAAATCAACGACTCAGTACCATTTACAAAATCTACAGTTTTCCTACTTTTATTGATTTCTAGCTTTATTTAATTGTAGTTGGAAAAGATACTTGTATAATTTCAATCTTTTTAAATTTGTTAAGACTTTTTTATCTAACATATAATCAATTTTGGAAAATGTTGTGTATGCACTTGAAATGAATGTGTATTCAGATACTATTGCGGGGAAGGTTCTGTGTATGCCTTTTAGGTTCACTTGGTCTATAGTGTTGATCAATTGCACTGCTTCTTTATTGATTTTCTACCTGAGATGTTCTAACCATTATTGAAAATGAAGTATTAAAATCTCCTACTATAATTGTATTTATTTATTTTCCTCTTCAGATTTGTCAATGTCTGCTTCATATACTTAGGTATTCTGGTGTTGGGTATATTTATAATTACTGTATCTTCCTGCTGAATTAAGCTTTTATTATTATATAATAACCTTCTTTGTCTCTGGTCACAGTTTTAGACTTAGGTCTATTTTTTCTGACATAAGTTAGCCACCTTGTTCTCTTTTGATTACCATATGTGTAGAATATCTTTTTCCATCCTTCATTCTTAGCCTCTGTGTGTCCTTAAAGCTCAAGTGTCTTGTACATAGTTTATAGTCAGATCTTGTTTTTTCTTTTTCAATCTATTTATCCTCTCTATGTCTTTTGATTGGGAGTTTAACCCATTTACATTTAAAGTAATTATTGATAAGTACTAACTTACTATTACCATTAATTGTTTTCTGTCTATTTTGTAGTTATTTTGTCATTCTCTTCTCTTGTAAGTTGATGATATTTTAGTGAGCAGATTTTGATTTCTTTCTCTTCTTTATGTGTGTGAGTTTCTACTAACAGTATTTCCTGGTGGTTCCCATAAGGCTTACATAAAAATAACTTATAGTTGTACTAATCTATTTTAAACTGATAACATCTTAATTTCAAGTACACACAAACACTCCAGTTTTACTTCTCCCCCATCTCACACTTTATGCCATTGACATCAAAATTTACATGTTTCTTTATTATGGATCTTACAACAAATGTTGTAAAGGACAATACTTTTGTCCTTTAAATTTTATACAGATGGTAGAAGCGATTGACACACCTCCTTACAGTGTTACTGTTTTTGTCTACACCTTTACCAGTGAGTTTTATACTTTCATACACAAATGTTGCTATTTAGCATCCTTCCCTTTCACCTTGAAGAATTCCCTTTAGCATGTCTTGTAATTAAAGTCTAACATTGATGAACTCTTGCAATTAAAGTCTAGTATTGATGAACTCCCTCAGCTTTTGTTTTCTTTAAAAGTCTTTATCTGTCCTCTATTTCTAAAGGAAAGTTTTTCCAGGTATCATATTATTTGTTGGCATTATTTTCTTTCAGTTCTTTGAATATAGCATCCCACTCTCTCCTGGCCTGCAAATTTTCTGCTGAGAAATTTGCTGATAGTCTTATAGGTGCTGTCTTTATACATGAGTCACTTTTCTCTCACTGCTTTCAAAATTTCCTCCTTCTAACTTTTAACAATTCGATTATAATGTGTCTCACTGTTGCCTTTTTTTGTTTGTTTTTGGCTGGGGCTGGGTTTAAACCCACCACCTCCGGCATATGGGGAGGGCGCCCTACTCCTTTGAGCCACAGGTGTCACCCTCACTGTAGTCTTCTTTGGGTTTATCATATTTGAATTTTTTGAGCTTCCAAAATCTAGATACCTAGAATAATAAATATAAATATCCCCTGAATAAATATTCCACTGTATGCATATACCACATTTTCTTTATCCAGTGATCTGCTGATGTATAGTTAGGTTGCATCAACTTCCTGCTGTTGTAAATAATGTTACAATGGACATGGGAGTGATGACATCTCTTCAGGATCCTGGTTTTTATGGGTATCAAAAAATGCCCATAAGCAGAATTCCTAGATCATATGGTGGTTCTATTTTTAATTCTTGGAGAAAACTCCATACAGTTTTCCTTGGCAGTTGCACAATTTTGGATGCTCACCAACAGTGTACAATGTTACAATTTCTCCACATTCTCACCAATACTTGTTCTTTTTTCCTTTTAGATAATAGTGATCCTAATAGGTGTGAGAGGATATCTTATTGTGGTGACCTATTAATAACCTTTTTCCCCCTTAATTTTAGCTCTATAAAATGATACCTACCTCCCAGAGTCATAAGGATTAAATGAGTTCATGCATACAACTTGTTAAGAGCAATGCTTGGCACATAGTAAGTAGTCAATGAAAGTTAGCTGTTCTTATTTCACTTCAAAAAAATGCAGATGAAAGAGTTCTAAAGGTAGAATGCAGTATGGTTTCACAAGAAAGTGAATATACTTAATGTTACTGAATTATACACTTTAAATTGGTGAAAGGGTAAACTTTATGTCATGTATATTTCACTGCAATTAAAATAATGCGGTTAAGGTGATGAAGTTCACAGTGGCAAGATGAGGTAGATTTTGTGTGTTGCATCTATTTTTCCTATGAAAGAACATTTTTAACTAAGGATGAGATGGGGAGAGTGTTTGATGATTTGAGGAAAGAGAATAGATGTTGACATAAATGTCTCAGAGATAGAGAATATGAATTTATTAGGGAAGTGTAATAGAGTTTTCTATGGCAATACAGGGTGCCCATTTGAAATCTGTGGCTATAAATTGGAAGTGGGTTGAACTGATCGGAATTATTTTGGCATATGAGTGGAGTAAGTGGATTGTTGAGTTAACCAGAGCTGGTGTTTTGTTCAGGTGAGTTCAGTAAAGGGAGAAAGGGTGAGGCAGGTAGAGTGTTTGCTAGCAAGGGGTCAGAAGGCTGAACTGTGGAGGTCAACACCATACAATAAAATAAAGTAGTGATAAAATAGCCTCAGCAAATCTGATTAGGAAAAAACACAGATGAAGTGAAATACTACATAGCAATAGACATTGAGGACAATATTATCATTTATCAAGATGGAAATGGCCATAGACATTTAGATAATTGCTCAAGAATTCAACTGTCCAGAATCCAATGTATTTTAGTGTTTAACTAGTTTGGAACCTAGACTATGGAAGAATTTTTAAAAGGGTTTTCTTTTGTATGTGACAAGAGTCTGTTAAGCTCTTTTCTCTCCCCATTTGTTGTCATTTCAGATTCTGAAATAAATTTACCCAGCACGCTTTGTTAACCTTCATTCTGTCCTTCAGACATGGGGAAACTTGTAATATACCTCCAATTTAAGGATGGGTAGATTTAGAGGTGAGACCTTCCAGTCATACTTTACCTCAAATGTCAGTACTAGGACATCTATAATAAGATATGGGAATACAGCTAGAACAAGGGCTCTGAGAATGGGTCTTCTAGGTGTCTGCCAATCAAATGTTGGATGATTTATTCTTGTTTCCTCCCAGAATTTGAAGTTAAGCTGAATTTGTTTGAGATTTTCAAGTATACTTCAATTCATCTCTGCTGACTTGTATGCAGTTTTAAGCAACTGGTGGCTTTCTGTTTTCTAAAGGAGGCAACAGCTTGCAAGGTGAATAGAAGAAATTCTACCTGAAGGAATATTACACAGAGAACTAAAGAAGTCACTGGAGTTAAGAAACCACTCAGTGTTCAGAGATCATGTGGTTTATTATCAGCAAATCTGTCATGTACCATAGGAGGTGAGAGGAAAAGTTATAAAAAAAAAAAACTCCAGACTCTGTAGCATCTGACTCATGGACTAGACTTAGGACAAAAATCATTCTTCTCAGCTATATTTCTATATATTTTTATAGCTAGCAAGACTCCTTTCTACCCAACCTCATGAAATATACCTGTACTTATGGCCTCTAAGGTCCATAGATGAAAAAAATAAGAAAACTACTTGCATGACTGTTTTTGTTGGCTATATAGCCAACCCCAAGTCATAGGAGTCAAACAGTGTCCTGGGCTCCTGCCCCAGACCAGAAACATTTTACAAAATCTCAGGACTTTGAGTGATACAACAACTTCTCCATCCCCTTCTTGCATATTCCATCTTGTCTCCAACATATCATCTTAATCCCTCATGTTCTCACTAAAGACAGGAAGATGGGGGGGGTGAGAGACTCCATGATGCTATCACCTCTGATTTGCCTTCAGCTCAGGAGATGGAGTTCACAAATAAAGGACTGTAAGTGCTATAAAATAGGATCCATATCCTACATCATGACCCTGCTAAGAAGTTATTGATTCTCAGCTCAACAGATCAGGATGTATCTAACATTCAGTGGGGTGATACCAGCTTATATGGTTCTTAGCAGATGATATGTTCATCAAAAAGAGGGTAAAGAGAGAAGGCCCAACTGTGACTGGGGGACAAGATCATGAAGTAGGTGATGGGATAGTCTGAGATTTGGAGTGAAAGTGAGTCCCAGCTCTTCCTTTTTCTATATATGTGCCTTTGAGCAAACTCTCTATAATGTGTTCTTTTTTAATTTGTAACGTGAGGGCTCTTAATGCCTACTTCACAAGATTGTTACGATAATTAAATGAGGTAATGTATAAGAAGTACTATTGAGGGCAGTATATTTGTAGTATGGGCATATTATGGGAGTTCAGTAATTAGTAATTCATATTCAGTTTTACAGTAAATACTGGTTTTCTAAGGTTAAGTACATTCTCTCCTAAATTAGAGTTGATTGTACTGTGCCCACTGCCCCTCAGCTGTTAGCCAGTCAGCACCAGATGTCTACTCTGCTCCCAGATGAAGTGAGCAGCTGAGACAGAACTGAGAGGCACCTGCCTCAATAGAAGCCTGGAGATTGTCCAGCCATAGGCTCTTGAAGCTATAGGGAATAGCAGTACAAACAAGGCCAAACTCTGTGCTGGGGGTAGGTTAAATTCTAAATGTTTCTGTTATAAAATGAACAATCTATTATTGTATTCATTTTATGAGCACTTGGTACAAGTTGAATAAGTCATTGTTTGACTCTCAGGAAATTAAGATCTTGCTGGAGGAGATAAGATCAGTATACATGGAAAGAAATTTGATGTGTCAAAGGGTAAGAAGTGCCGAGTGAGTAGTGGAGCCAAAGGATGAAGAAGAACGAGACTCCTGTGACTCAGTGTGGCCAAAGGGTTTACCTGGCCTTGGATTCAGGGCTTGATTCAGATGCAGGGAGAAAATAGGGGCTTTCTAGGCGGGGCAGGAAAACATAAAGGAGTCTGAGCAGTCTGGTTCAATGATAGTAATGGGAGCTACTGAAAAACAAGGATTTACAGATAGATTGCAATTTGCTTTTCAAGAACACTGAAATATTAGGATCAGGAGTTTAGAATTTATCCAATAGCTAATGAGAAATCATTAAAGGTTTTCAAAATGGAGATGTGATTGGAAAAAGGGTATTAGTGAAAGAGGTATAAGGTAGCTTGGAGAAGGTAAATAACTTAGCAAGTGACAGCAGTGATGTAATATAGGGTGAAATACACATGAGCACATGTGTACATGCATACACCATACATGTGTGCACAGAGGGATGACTTTAGCAACCTACAAGTGTGAATGTGGAAGAGCTTTCAAAATCATTACTTGCAATCAGGGCAGATTTGAGCACTCAGTGCCAAAGTTTTAATCTAGTCATGGGGACAGCAATACTCTAGAGATTATTCTTGGAAAAAGTGGAACCACAGCTTCTGAACACTTTCTATAACAAATAAATAAGAATACAGTGAGATAGATAGAATTACTTAAGCAAGATTGTGTGAGGAAATTGCATTCTCCCTAGTTAAAGACAACACAGGATAGATGAGGATGAGGATGTGGAACAGGTCCACTGGCCTTGGCACTATCTTCACATCAGGGCGATTCATAGTCAGATGTTAAGTAAAAAGTAGAGAGGATTGTCCAGCCAAATACCATTAAGGAAAATGATCCTTCAAGAATTACTGAAAAAGTATCTAATTTTAAAGTCTATAAGAGCATTTATAAGACAGAGCTTGCTATTTATAGAAATAATTCCTGTCTTTAAAAAAACTATTTGTATAATGATAAATGTAATGCACACCCTTTGTACCACACTTGATCTTCATAATTCCAGAAGCCTAGGTTGTGCAGCCTCAGTGTGTTCTTTAAGGAAACACAGTCTATAGGTATTAAAAAATAACTAAAATATTTTTCTTCCATTTCTCAGTGAACAGCCAAGTTGTGTGTGATCACTTACTAATCCCCTTGCCCTCTCCAATTATTTGACAACATACAGATTTGTGTCATTCTCCCTTTTGATAATTCTTCCCACCTTCTTCATATGTACATTGACTCAACTGTCCACAAAGTAGACTCCTTTTTCTTGGAATGGGGAGGGACCACTGAGTGAGAAGAATATGGTAGTGACAGGGGCAGGAGGGTGGCGTTAATGTCCTGATGGGAAGCCAGGCACCAATACCAGTGCCTAGTCCACCCTTCAAAGCAAATTTGGTACTCTTGTACTGGAGTGGCCATCAGATCTGTTGTCATACTCATACAATTATATCAATGTAACAAATTAAACATTTTTTAATTGCCAATGATCCCAACTTTCCTGATAGTGACTCAATTTATCACAATAAGTCATGCTTTCACCATTTGTATGGAATCAGGTTTATCCAAATCAAAAAAATATTTTTTATGTTATTTAAGTTTCTTGTAATTTTTAGGAGCTTACAAATTTGTGCTACAAAGTTGAACAAGTGTTATTTCTCCTCATATAATAGACAGATGAAAATAATTTCTGGTGTTTATTAGTGTTTGTTAAAGTGGTGCTTTCCTTGGTCTAGGCTGAATCCAGTTCCAATTAGCTTTTCTTATTAGAGTTAGCTCAGCTCAGCTTTCCTCTGAGGCAATATTTAAGATAGCCTAGTATGTATATCTAGTCCTCATACACCCAGTTGATGCATGGAGCTCCTCTCTTCAGATTCCCTCTAAGCCTTTATGCTGGTGCTCTACCCAATTTTTTACCCTCTTAGTGGATGATGGTGAGGATTTTTTACCATTCTCTGTGGTTTTCCCTCACTCACTGATCCCTACAGGCCAAGGATGACTTATCTGATTTGTAGAAGAGAAACAAATGTCACTACTCATGTAGCACTTCCTTCCTACCATGCAGAAGCAGACCAGGCAAAACTTTTCAGCTGCCCACCCATAAGTGGGAAATTGTACTAGGGTTCTCCAAAAAAAAAGAACCAATAAAAGATCTATATCTATACATATATATGTGTGTGTATATATACTTTATACACACACACATAAAGAGAGAGAGAGAGATTGACTTATTATAAGGAATTGGCTCACTCAATTATGGAGACTGAGAAGTCCCAGATGTACAGTGGACAAGCTGTAGTTTGAATAGTGTAGTTCCATTCTAGAAGCTGGTGGACTTGAGACCCAAGAAAAGCTGATGCTTTAGTTTGAGTCTAAGGGCAGGGAAAGACTGCTGTCTCAGCTCAAAATAGTGAGATAAGAGTTCCCTCTTACTCCTGGAAGGCCAGCCTTTTGTTCTGATTATGCCTCCAACTGCTTGAACTGTTCTTATGTAAGGTACTCCCATAAGAAAGGGAAATCTGTTTCACTCATTCTACTGGATCAAATCTCATCCAAAAATACTCTCACAGACATACCCAAAATAATGTTTGACCAAATATCTGGGTACTCCTTGGCTTAGTCAAGTTGATTCATGAAATTAACAATCACAGAAGTTAAATCAGTTCAGTTCAGGGAAGATAGTAGTAGAGAGTCCTTTTTCACATTCAGTACAAACCACCTATTCTAATCTAGATTTCCTGGTGAACCCTAAACTAGAGTAATGTGGCTGACACTTCTCTTTTATTGTCTTGTGACAACTATGTCTCTCAAGTTGATCAAAACCCATAGTAGAAGAGAGTTTGCTTAATTATCAAACCCAATAGGCAGTTTTCTCTAATAGTTACTGATAATTTTTTTTTTTGAGACGGAGTCTCTTTATGTCACCCTTGGTAGAGTGCTATAGTGTCACAGCTCACAGCAACCTCAAACTCTTGGGCATAAGTGAGTCTCTTGCCTCAGCCTCCCATGTAGCTGGGACTACAGGTGCCTGCTACAATGCCCAGCTATTTTTTTGTAGCAGTTGTCCTTGTTTAGCTGGCCCAGGCCGGGTTCCAACCTGCCAGCCTTGGTGCATGTGGCTGGCACTGTAACCACTGTGCTACAGGCACTGAGCCTGATAATTATTTTTGCTAATTTCCTCTGGTCTTTTCTTCCCACTTTCTGACTGGAGGACTAAGGATGGCTTTCCTATTCATTCTGATTTTCCAGCCCACTTTGAAACTTCTCCATCTCTTCTCAACCTACTTCAAATCCAGCTACATTTTCTGCAATTAGTCAGGGAACACTTCAAATAGACACTTGAATAATGCAATGCTCATCTAGCTGTGGTCCATCAGCCACCATCTTGCTTTGCTTTCTAAACCTGAGAGAGCAGAATGAGAAACATTGGTAATTTTCTGTACTAAAATGAGCCTGATACCACAAAATATCTCTTTGGCTTCAGGCCCTGAATACATTCCCATTTGTACCCTTGTAAGATTAACCATAGAGGTAACCCCACCAATCACCCTTCCTCCCCCCATCCACCCTCCTCACCTCCCCTCTCCCACCCCCTTCCCATATTCTAAGGCTATAATTAGGTTATGACACTCCTATAAAAGCTATGAATTAGTTTCAAACTAGGGCTGTGTACATTGGATACTTTTTCTTCCATTCTTGAGATACTTTGCTAAGAATAACATTTTCTAATTCCATCCATATAAACATGAAGGAGGTAAAGTCTCTATCTTCTTTAGGGTTGCATAGTATTCCATGGTGTACATATACCACAATTTATTGATCCATTCATGGGTCGATGGACATTTAGGTTTCTTCCATGATCTAGCAATTATGAATTGGGCTGCAATAAACATTCTGATACAAATATCTTTGTTGTAATTCGATTTTTGGTCTTCTGGATATATACCTAATAAAGAAATTGCAGTTCTCTCAGTGTTCTCCAGATGGTTTTTCAAAAGGAACAAATTAATTTGCATTCCCACCAACAGTGATTCTGATGTGAGGCCAAGTGTGAAGACCACACCCCCAGATAGCAAACATTTGTGATAAATGACCACTCACACCACACACACATTTCCTTCTGGTTTGGCTCTGCTTATTTCCTGAGACCTGGCACCATATTCCTTTCCTGCCTCAGTTTTGCAATCCACCCCTGACCCTGTAGTTTGGATCATCCTTCTGTCTGCCCTCTGTAGGGCAGAGGACAGATATATAATTTTACTGTCAGATAACTTAAAACAACACAGATAAGCTAAAGCTACAATACCCCATTTCCAGGCTCCTCCCCAGAAGTGACTGATAACCAATCAGTTTGGTGTACATTTTTTCTCATTTTTTTACATTTACATATATCAGATTAAATAAATAAGTAGTTCTCAAAGATAAATGGAGGATTTGACTTCTCAGAGGCTACTTGGAGAACTTTTTGGTTGTTGCAACGTGGGAGTGACACTGGCAGCTAGCAGGAAGAGGCCAGGATGCTGCTACATGTCCCACCTCACAGCCCCTGACAAAGAGGCAGGTGGCCCAAAGCGTTAACACAGGAAAACCCTACGCTACTACACATGGAACTGCCAATGACTGACCCACTTCAACCTTTAAAAAGACCATTTTCTATGGCACAACCTAATGTATTTGTACACATGTGGAAACAGAGTTTTGCTTGTGGCTATTTACAAAAACATATTACGTCATATGTCCGATTCTACAACTTTGTTTTTCCCTCTCACAGCATGCCTAGAAGATTCTCCACGTCAGGATCCAGAGCTGCATCTGATTCTCTTCTAGCTTTTTTAAGGTATTCCTGCTGTATTCCCAGTTCCTTATTATACAACCCACACTGCTACAGGCATCCTGACCCACCCTTTCTCTCACAATGGTCAGGCCCCAGGGGCATCTGAAGATCAAAGACACTGAGGACCAGAGGGGAAAGGGCTGGTGATGAGGAAAGAACAGCCTAGACTTCGAGGGAGGGCAGAGCCCTGCGCTCCCCCCAGGCTGCTTCCTTCCTTGGCCGTCCTCAAGTACCAGTTGCCACCAGCTCACACCACCACCTGTTACCGGCCCAGCAGAGGCCATTCTGTTCCGTGGGTATTTACAACAGAGCAGTATGAGTTGGGAAACCTGTCTGTTAGACTTTCTACCCTGCCATTCTCACAGGGTGAGTCAAGGGCTGAGGGAGTGATTTACGTCACTTACTTTCCATGGAGGCCTCTCCTGGGGCTGCTGGGAGTTTCTGTCACACCTCTTTGAAGCCTTTACAAACGTCAACACATCACGCAGCAAAACAAACCCCCCACGTTTTCTAAGCGTGCAGTATTGTCATATCCAAAGAACCAGAGCCAGAGGAAACCTTGGCTTTTCCACAAATGGTCTAAGGACTTTCATTATCCTAGAAAACTACACGCAGACTATTCTGAGACAAAAAGACACCCCTCCCCACATGTTCTGAGAGAATAGCATATTGTCATCTGAAAGAGTAATTTATTTCCACATAATTGGCTCTATAAAGGGCATCTTCAGTGTCTAATTCTCTAAATAACTTGGGGCCTTCTGTAGCCCGTGCTGACCCCACAGGGGAAGGAGAGCTGTAATTAATTGATTCATTTATGATTAATGCATTTCCAGCTTTCCTTTGCTGCCACTCTTCAAGGATAAAAATTTCCCCAGCCCTGTGACTATAGTCATTTAAAAGAAATAAAGAAATCTGGATAACAAGCAAGAAGGCTGTTAAGGGGAGACCCCCGAGGCCGCACCTCTCATGTGTGCGGTCATCTGTCTCAGAAGCCCTTTTGAGAAAGGAACTTTGGTTGGCTCTCAGCAATAAGGTACTTCAAACACACTAGTAAATGCCTGCTTTTTAGTTTTTTTTGTTTGTTTCCTGGTTTATTTAACCACTATGGTACTGAATACCGGTAAGCAGGTAAGTAAATGGGAATAGGGAGGGAGGATTAGAAGGAATGAAAGGCAAAAAAGAAGGCCTGTGCCAACATTTCAGGTGGCCCTGCCTCTCCACATAGTGTGCAGAAAGGCTATCGCGCTCATGCCCAACCGATCTGTTTTTAATGAGCAAAGACTACGATGCAAGACAAGCGTCCAACAGCTTTTTCTAGTTACTCACGGTTGTATCTTTTTAATTGTTCTTCTTTGAGTTCAAATGCATGGAGAAGAGCAACTCTGTAATTTGGGAACCCAAATCTAGTTCTTCATTCCTCCACCACCATTTTTTAAAGCAAGACTAGATACCAGGCATTCTCTCATTTCCCCTTCACCCTGTTTCCCCATCAAAACCACACTGCCCTGCGTACTCCACTCTCTCAGGCTGGTTAGATAATCAAATCCTTATTTAGAAAATTGTGTTGCGCTCACCTCCCATAGATGATTTGTATTCTCCAGTTGCAATTTATATTATTTCAGGGAGGTAATATATTAGTGACTTTAATGGGATACCCTGATAAATCCCCTAAATACTCTCTTATTTTATTTCCACAGTCATCTTTCTACTCTTCTCCCAAGTCTGATTTTTTTCAGGTCTTTGATGGCTCAGTTGGGCTTCCTTATACGTGGTAGGCAATCCCAGTGTGGTCACTGGATCTCCAGAAATAGCAGATGGGGTCTTCATGTAAAGCTCATAGTTAGAATTGCTAAATATTCAGCGTCTCCTAAAACAATGGTAACTTCCAAATAAATAGTAGTTGATGTCTTCGTTCATGCTTACTGTAACCAGTGAGGAAAATGTCAATAAGAAAGTTGGTTACAACCTGCTTCAAAAAGTTAATTTAGATGTATTATTAGTTACATTTTACAGCTACATAAACTGAGGGTTGAGAATAAGCATCTACCTTCACAAAACCCATTAGTGATACAAATTCATAGCTCACTGACTACCAAATTTGTAATTCTTTGTTGTCATCTCTTTACCAAAAAAGCTTACATACTCAAGCTGCACACACATAGGGAGATTTCAACAAATATAAATTCCCAAGAGATTCTGATTTAGTTAGTCTGGAGTGGAGCCCAGGCATCTATGGGAGTTAAATGACTCCTGGCGGGTCTCATGATTAGCCAGGGTTGAGAACCACTGGTCTACAAGCAGCCGTGGCCCCTGGTACCACGAAGGGTCAAGGAGTGCTGCGTTTTCTCTCTTCTCTGTGTCTCCTGGGCCTGTCCTCTCAAGTTCCTTTTGACAATTCCTTCTATGTAAGCCTTCCAAATCACCTTCTCAAGATTCTTTCCAATTAATAGATTTGAACTTTTTAGCAGGGAATGGGGGAGGGCAATGAGAGGACTGTGAACAAAGGGAAATTTTGCATTATTATTTATCACTGTAAATTTATTTAGCACCCACAGTGTGCTGGAATAAAGGATTTCAAGATTGCCTTATCTGGTTTTCAGCAGCTATGAGCACAGTCAGTCGTGTGGTTTTATATTCCTCTATTTAACAACCTGTGAAGTTAATAGGCAGATGCAATGCTGGAGTTGAGCTGGTTCTAAAGAAAAGAGCAATCATAACTTCTAAAATTGCAAAAATCCAATTAAGTATCGCTTTCCCCTGCTGCTAGATAGACTTAGACCCAGGGAGTAATGTTAATGACAACACACTAACATCCAGGACAGTCGCCATGCCCCTTTCACTGAAATCACATGAAGGCCAGCAATTAAACAGAAACTGTGAGAATTTAATGCAATCCCCTGACTTTCAGTTGTCAAACAAAATGCTATAAGAGGTAGGGGGTGATGAAGGCCAGACAATAAATCAAAAAAGAAAAATGTGCCAGTATTCTGTTTTCTTTTTCAAAGGAGAAGTATTCAAGGTCAGCAGAACAGATTACACAGATATTTCCCCCAAAGATGTGTCTTTGGGGACCCACTGCCCCAGCCTCTGTGCCCCTCTTGTGCTCTCCACTGTAATTAAGATACATGTGCTTGTCTGGGCCTTGGGAGTTGCTGACAGACAGCTCAGCGGCCAACAAAGTGTAAATTGCCAAAGGCAGATGCTCAGTGTTAGATGGTGCCCCAGGCAAGGCGAGGCTGTGTGGCTACCCCAGGGACCCAGGCAGAATACAAAGCAGGGTGTTAAACAGTTTCTAGACACAGAAAAACCGGCACTTGATTTAGATCACTGCTTTTCCTTTAAAAGATGAAGATAAAAGAACCTTCCCCCAAACCGAGCAACTTCCTCTGGTTCTTGCCCACCACACCCCAACAGTTAAACCCCCAAACCTCTTTGAGGAACTTTTTCCACCTTAGACTGACTTCAAATGGGCCTGATTCCCTTTCTGCTCCAAAACATGGGTCTGACTCCTTACATTGTGAGTCAAAGAAAACAAGTGACTATGATGGGGTGAACTGTGTGCCCCTGAAATCCATGTATTGAAGCCCTAGCCCCGCTAGTCAAACCTTGGAATTCAACTATATTTAAAGATAGGGCCTTTAAAGAGATGATTACATTAAAATGAGAACATTTTAACTATGGATCCTAATCCAATCTGATTGGTGTCCTTATAAGAGTAAGAAATGTGGATCACAAAAGAGACACCAGGCGTGGGTACACACAGAGAAAGGACCGCGTGAGCAAACAGCAAGAAGCCACTGTCCGCAAACCAAGAACGGCCTCGGAGAAGCCAAACCTACTGACACCTTGATCTGGGGCTTCCAACCTCCAGAACGGCAAGAAAATAAACGTCTGGTGTTTAGGCCACCCAGCTCATGACATTTTATCATGGCACTGATACAGAGTTCCCCAAGTCAGAGTTGGACCATATTTTCTAGGCCTAGATGAGGGGAGAAATCAGACCTCCCATCTCTAGGCACAAACTTGCCACCCTTTCCAGGCCACACCCTCTGGGCTCTGGCAAGGGCAGGAGCAAAGCAGCCTCAGGATTCTAGGTGGAGCCTCCTTGAATAGGGACCACATACCCTCACTCCTTGCTTAAGGCAAAAACTGCAAGGACTGAATTTCAGTGCTAATTTTAGGATTATTTTCTGCCCACAGACTGCTGGCCAACTGTGACACATTTTCCCAAGACCCCTGCTGGCAGGATAAGAGAAACATCATCTAAACCTCCTAGACTGAAGTTGGGGTCCCCCCCTCCATTGCTAGAGGTTTTGTTCCCCCTCTTTTGCTTATCATGCTTATCAATCTTTCTCTCTGTCAATAAACTCTAACCTGTGGCTTATCTGCCTGCTCTGTGGTTTCATTCTTCAAACCTTGAGACCAAGGATTTGGTATGGAGAGAAATTCCAGCAACAGCAGCCCTAGCAAAGTGCTACAGTGGCCCTTACACTGATGGAATTGAGTTCTGTACTGATATGTAACCTGCATATACTAGTATTTATTGTAAAGGAAGACTGAGTACTCTCCAGCAGGCCCTGTGTACCTGCACTGTGCGAGCAGCTTTGGGCTTTAGCATCTAAGTTAAAAAGAAACTTCAAAAGAATCCTGACTATGAGGAGAATGGGGGCTCCCTCAGTAACCTCTTAAGACATACCTGTTCATAAACACAGCAAGGAACCTCAAACTTAGACAGACTGGAAATGTTCTTGGATGTTTGCTGGACCCCAAAGCATTCAAATTTAATCACAAAAGTGACTGCTATCTCACAAACCAGGACAATGTTCCATTTGAGTCAGTGAGAGGCTGAGAAGGTGTCTCATGATCTTCACTTCGAGATGGTTAAAAGTGAGAAATAGCCAATCATTTCTGAGAACGTTGAGACAAAGTACCCTCAGAGAGTCTGTTATCATCCCTGGAACTTGAGAACAGCTTGAGCTGTGAGCAGCTGCAGCCTGGTGCTGTGAAGGACCTCCAGCACACAGAGCATGACAGGAGCCTGGACAAAGAACCTCTCAGAGCCCTGTCACACACGCACTTATCCATATTTGCCTCCAGAAGGGTCTCTCACATCAGGCCCTGAAGCCACTCTGCAACACTAAAATTTTCTTACAAAACTTTATTGCCTGGTTAGGGCCAAGCCAGGAGTGAGAGGAGCTGCCATCTGATTCAAATTTGTCCAGTGCCAAGATAAAGATAAGGAGTGAGGAGTCCTACATCAGCTCCCCAGAAAGTCATCACCGTGTTCAATCTCTCAATATATTGCTTCATCAGATTTGTACAAAAGCTCCCTGCTTCTCAGAGTGACTTTTGTTGGTGCTATAAGTGACAAGACCAAGAATTCACCAGGTTCACGGCTGGGCCAAAGAACTTCCTGCCTTGGTTTGTTTGGGATGCCATAACAAAATACCATAAATTGGGAAGCTTATAAACAATAGACATCCATTGCACACAGTTCTGGATCTCAGGAAGTTCAAGATTAAGGCACTGGAAGATTCAGTATCCGATGAGGACCCACTTTTGGTTCATAGATGATGCTTCTTGCTGAGACCTCACTGGCAGAAGGTGCAGCAAGCTCCCTGGGGTCTCTTTTAGAAGGGCACTAATCCCATTCATAAGGGCTCAGCCTTTGTAACCTAATTTCCTCCCAAAGGCCCTCATCTTCTAATACTATTGCCCTAGGTTAGGATTTCAACATATAAATTTTGAGGGGACACAACATTCAGACCAAAGCATTGCCATTAGCAGTCCCATGTAGGTCTCTTATATAAGCTATTTACCCTGTCAGATGACTTCTTTTCAGTTTCAACAACTTCAATTTAGATAATTTCTGCTTAAAATATTTTGCCTTATGTTCCGTTAAAACAGAAGCTAGCCTCACTTGGTTCTTGTAATTTCTCTTTTCAGTTTTCCTTGGATTCTCCTTATAGCTTTAAATGTTATTATTCATAGTTTTGGTCAATCTTCAATTTATCATCACTTTTAAACTTCAGTTTTCAGTTTCCGTCTCCACATCACTGTCCACTCCCTAGACAAGAGGAAAAGGAAACTTTGAATACATCAAAGAAGTCCTATTTAAAGAGTCCTTATAGATCACCTTGAAAGGTTATTTCATGCTGTGCTTAATCACAGAAGTATATGTGTCCCATTTTGCAGACCTTGAAAGTTGGCTTTTCTGTATACAAGATTTCCTTAATGTTTTTCCCACTTTAAGAAAATAATACATTTTTGTATTCTTTTCTGGGAGTAAAAATGCTTCATTCTTTAGCCATCTCAGAAATCAGTTTTTTTAGGAACACTTTATTTTGGGGAGGCACATAAATTCTTTGAAAAATGTTTTTACTAGTTATTCATTTATTTCCTTTTTTCCAGATTGATATAAGGGTACAAATAATTACCTTACATTGTTTGCATGTGTTAGGTAAAGTTCAAGTTGTAGTTGAGCCCTTCACCCAAGAGGTATGCCATATGTCCTTGCATTATGCCCATCTAGTGAGAACATACCAATCCTCCTCCCACCTTTGCCCTTGTGAGACCCAAACTAATTAACTCAAGTCACAAGTCAAACTACCTCCTTTTTTATTTATTCAGGACAATAGGCCGCCACATACCAAGGACCTCATCATACCTAGGTTTTAAAGCCCACATCCTGACCCCTGCCCCTTTTTGCATTCGTCACTCTACTCTGTACTCACCCCACTTACAACCCCCGCCCCTTTTTGCACTCATCACTCTACTCTGCACTCGCCCCACTTGCGACCCCTAGCCCTTTCCTCTCATTCACTCACCTGAGACAAAGAAGACTCTCCCTAAGCCAATCAACCCTGAACACGACCACCCTATACCTGTCAGTTTGGGACAGACATGGTTTGCCTACCAATAAGAGAATGGGGTGGAATGGTCTCAGGGGAGGGAAGAGGGAAAAGTATAAAGGAATTGTTTGAATAGTCTGTAAGGGCTGTTCCCACTTTTTCTTAAAGGGCGGCCCAGGCTCTGAGCTTGAATAAAATTCCTCATGCCTTTGCAATGATGTTTGGACTCTCAGAGTGGTGCTTGAATTGAGTCTGGGGGTTAACACCCTCTTACCCCCCCCTCCTCCCTGCCTACTTGAATTTAATTGTGATTTTCTCTCAGGTGTGTGTGTAGTTGCTCATCTACTAGTTTCATATTAATATTGAGTACATTGGATGCTTGCTTTTCCATTCTTGTGATACTTTACTAAAAAGAATGTGTTTCAATTCCATCCAGATTAATACAAAAGATGTAAAGTCCCCATCATTTTTTATGGCTAAATAGTATTCCAAGGTATACATATAGCATAGTTTATCCATTCATGAGTTGATGGGCACTTTGGTCGTTTCCATATCTTGTTGATATGAATTGAGCTGCAATAAACATTCTAGTGCAAATATCCTTAGAGTAAAATGATTTTCTTTCTTCTGGGTAGATGCCTAGCATTAAGACTGCAGGATCAAATGGAAGGTCTACTTTTAGCTCTTTGAGGATTCTCTGTACTTCTTTCCAAAGAAACTATATTACCTTGCAATCCCACCAACAGTGTAGAAGTGTTCCCACATTCATGCCAATATCTGCAGCTTTGGAACTTTGTAATATAAGCTATTCTCACCGGGGTTGAATGATATCTCAAGGTGGTTTTGATTTGCCTTTCTCTGGTGATTAGGGATGATTAGCATTTTTTTCATGTATTTATTGGCCATTTTTCTGTCACCTTGGGAAAAGATTCTAGTCATATCTCTTGCCCAGTGATAAATGGGATTGTTTTTGTTTTTCTCATGTTGATTAGTTTGAGCTCTCTGTAGATTCTGGTTATTAGCCCTTTTCAGATTCGTAACATGCAAATATCTTCTCCCATTCTGAAGGCTATTTGTTTTATTTGTTGTGTCCTTAGCTATGCAGCCAGCCTCTTTTCACCATCTGATCTTTGATAAGCCAAACAAAGGCACTGGGAAAAATAATTTCTATTCAATGAATGGTGCTGGGAGAACTGGTTAGCCACATATAAAAGACTGAGACTGGACCTCTCACCTCTCACCTCTCACTACTTACAAAAATTGACTCGCAATGGATAAAAGATTTAAATCTGAGACACAAAACGAGATATATATATAAAATCTAGAAGAAAATGTGGGAAAAACTCCAGACAATATTGGCCCAGGGAAAGATTTTATGAAGAGGACCCCACCAGCAATCATAGCAATAAGAAAAATAAACAAATGGGACCAGATCAAGCTATTCATTTCTTTCTGATTCATGCTCTCTTTGCTTGTTTAGTGCCACTGGGTGATACCTTAATTCTCTACTACTACTTTACAGTTTTATCATTACTGCCATACAGTTGGTCAGCAAAGAGAAAACTATCTCTGCAAACTGTCATGCAGTTATAGCCATCACCCACTTAATCTGGCTTACTGTTATCTCACTTTGCAAAGATCCTGACAAATCCTTCTCAAAGTCAGACAGCTTCTCTTGGTAGATTTGTCCTTCATTGCTAAAACTCTCTGTCCTCTCATCTTCCCAATAATCCATCTTCCTACTCCAGCCAAAGTTGCATCACCTATTACAGACCTTGTAAGTTTAATTAGACATACATATAATTTTTTTTAAATTTCCTAGACTCTATCATGTGAGTAGGAATAGCTATCCTATTTATCTAAGATAAATAAAATCTTTACTTTGCTCTTCCTAAATACTTCTCAGCTATGACAATTCAGGTAAATGGTAAGGTTTATCTCACTCAAGCATTGCCATAAAAAAACCAGTGGGAGAAGTACCATTGTGATCATTCTATATGAGATAACTAAGGGCTCAAAAAAAAAAAAAGAATTCACTTTCCCAGGGTAGTGAAGTCAGAATTCAAATCAGTAATACTGAATCCTGCATTCTTAATCTCCAGCTTGGATATGACTGGTGAGAGCAGGGATGGCTAAGAGATGAAATCAACCAACTATTGGTATAGGCTTAGGAGATGTTTGAACATCCAACATAGCATTCACTCAAGGTGACGCAGAGGAAGCATGACTAGAGTAATAGGACAAAGAAGCTGACACTCAACATGCTGACAAAATGTGGATTGTGACATATGCTTGTTATCCATAAAAAAAAAAAAAAAAACCCCCCCCCCCAAGAAAAACAACATCAGTGTGCAGCCAGTGCTCTCCAGAGGAGAGATGCCCAGGCCCACCTCCACACATTTATGACCATGAGTGTGGCAGGTGGCAGACTCCTGCACACTGGCTTGGGGACACTTCACACCAGGCCTGACCATTCCAGTGTCGCCACAGAGACAGGCAGGGCTGCTCCTGGAGAAGGGGGAGTCCACAGGAAACCAAAGCCAGGAGTAGCTGAGTGAGTAGAACAGGAGCTGGGAAAAGACCTTGACATGTATTACCTCACTTAATCATTTCATAAACCCTATGACGTACCATTATCCCCCAATTGGCATATAATTGTCTAACTTCACACAGAGAAGAAATAGCAGTAACCCTGTGCACAAGGTAAATGTATTTTTATTTTTATGGCTGTGTATCTGCAGGCAGAGAAATGGAGAATCCTGTGCCCTTGATATGCTAATTTGAGAGAATCCTGCAGTATCTGGGAAACAGCTCAGGGCTCTGTGCTCAGTTCTGTGGGGGATCAATGTGGAGACCACCTCCAGAGAAAGCCTGAGAAGCTCACATCCCATAGACAGGAGACTTCACATGGGACATCTTGACTTGAGTCACCCGGTGCTGAAAAGAACTTCTCTAGATCACCTGGGGAGCTCTGAAATGCGGAGAAAATCTTCTCCTGTGGAGATTCTAATAATTTAGTTGGCCCAGAATACAGACAGAGCCAGGGGGATGATGTTTCAGAGCTCCCCCTGCTTCTAATGTGCATCCACAGATGAGAAACACAGGAGTCTTTCCAATTCCTTGATCAAGTTCAAGATTGGCCTCTATAAACAGAGAGAACATCCGCAGCCAGGGCTCTAGCAGCTGGAAGGGGAAAAGCAGTTGGTGGGGCAGAGAGCCAAGAATAAAATTTCCACATTCCAAAGCTCTTAATTTCCTTCCTTTTAAAAATGCTAAGAGGTGTGACAAAAAATATTGATTAAAGCAGAGATATTATGTTTGCTTACCAAATTGATATTAGCATTGGTGAGGCAACAACAGAGGTGAGGGTCCTGTCATTTACTGAAGATTGAAGGAGATTTGGTGATATGTATCAAGAGCCTTAATGATATCCTCAAGCTTTTATACAGAATGGGAGGTATGGAAGGATATGCACCAAATGAACAGTGGTTTTTCTGTGGGTGGGAGGATTTCAGGTGAATTTTCTCCATTTGTATGTGTCTATGTTTTCTCCTTTTTTTTTTTTTGAGACAGTCTCACTATATTACCCTTGACAGAGTGCTGTGGCATCACAGCTCACAGCAACCTCAAACTCTTAAGCTTAAGAGATTCTCTTGCCTCAGCTGCCCAAGTAGTGGGACTATCGATGCCTGGCACAATGGTCCGCTATTTTTTTGTTGTAGTTGTCATTGTTGATTTTAGCTGGCCTGGGGCTGGGCTTGAACCCACCAACCTCGGTGTATGTGGCCAGCACCCTACTCACTGAGTACAAGTGCCACCTATGTTTTCTATCTTTTACATAATGTATATGTATTGCTTTTGAGTTAAAATATTGTTTTGTTAAAAGCTTTGCATGTTTGCCAGGACTCATACATTTTCCACCATTTCTTCCCCACCACTCCAATTTCGCTTTCTTAGGCTCATGAATCATACACAGCCAGACCTGACTGCTCATGGAGCCCTACAGAACGGGCTGCGTTCCTCAGATACTGAAGGATTCTCTCAAATGAGATTTGAGGGTACAGGATTCTCCATTTCTCTGTCTATAGATACACATGAAAAAAATAGTACATATAATGACTTGTTTTTATAGGACGGCTTCATTTAAAATCAAGGATTCTTTTTTTTTTTGTTTTGTTTCCTTGAGACAGAGTCTCACTTTGTCACCATCCATGGAGTACTGTGGCATCATAACTCACAGCAACTTGAAACTCTTGGGCTCAGGCAATCCTCTCGCCTCAGCCTCACCAGTACCTGAGATAATAAGTGCCTGCCACTATGCTGGATTGATTTTACTATGTTTAGTAGAGACAGAGTCTCACTCTTACTCAGCCTGGTCTCAAACTCTTGAGTTCAAGCAATCTACCTGCCTCAGCCTCCCAGAGTGCTGGGATTACAAGCGTGAGACACTGTGCCCAGCCTCAAGATCAAGCATTTTTTAAGAGCATGTTGACTCAGAAGTCAGAGGAGTCAAGAGGCCTAGTTTGAATAGGGTGACCAGATGTCCCGTTTTTGGCTGGACAGTCCCACTTTTCAACAATTTGTCCCATGTCCTGCAGTGTTTTTAAAAAGTCCCAATTTTTGGAAAGAATGCACAAACAGGCAGGAGACCAAGCAGGAAATGTACGGTTTTCGGCCACCATATGGCTATTTCGCCAGAATATGAGTTTTATATTATTTTTGTTAATTTTATGTTAAACTGTAACAAATAATTGCTGAGAAGTGATTATCAAGAACTGCTTATCAAAGTTTGCATTGTTGTCAGGCCCTGCCTGCCCCATCCCCTGCCCCGCCCCCCCACCCCGCCCCCAGGCCATATTGTCCCCCCTTACCGATGTTAAAATCTGGTCACCCTAAGTTTGAACCCAAGCAGTATGAACTTGGACAAGTTAGTAATCCTTTCCGTGCCTCAGTTCTCTTACTGAAGAAAAACTACCTCAGGGACAGGGACCAGTTATGTTGCGTTTACTGGGTCTTAGCCCTTGTCTGTCACTTGAGGGCTGTGTGATCTGGGACATATCTCAACCTCTCTGAGCTTTAGCTTCCAATAAAGTAGGATGATAATAATAAACCAGCCCTTTCACTTTTTTTTGGCCTGGGCTAGGTTTGAACCTACCACCTCCAGCATATGGAGCCGATGCCCTACCCTTTTGAGCCACAGGCACCGCCACTTCTTTTTTTTTTTATTTCAGATTAATGTGAGGGTACAATTAGGTTACAATGTTTGCGTTTGTTAGGTAAAGTTCCTGTGGCAGTTGTGTCCCGCACCCAGGAGGTGTGCCATATACCCCTCCATTGTGCCATTAAGTGAGAGCACACCACCACCCCCTTCTCCCCCCTTTTTCTTCTTAGTGTAAGGATCAACTAAGACAGCGTGTGAGAACTCTAAAGGCTGTCCAAGTGTCAGTTATTATTTTTACAAGCTTCTATTTCATTTTGTTGTGACTAATCCCTTCGTCCCCCCATGAGTGTGTGGAAGCCAAGAGTAGGGTTGTGCTGCCTGTATTTATAGGCCAGCAAAGAGGCCCAGAGCCTTCAAATACCCTCATCACTGTCAAAACAAAAGAGTGACTCTGGCAGCATTTCAACCCTATGATGTGTACTGAGCCTCAGGATCCTGGCAAGGTACAGCCATCAGTCACACACCTGAGCTGACTGCTGAACTCTGTGGCTTTTAAATAGAAACCCACACAGCTCTGCCCAGATGACCATGCTGTCACAGTGGGCATGGATGTAACTCTGCAATACTTCAGAGTTTTAAAATGTCAGATTTCTACAGCTCTCCAAATCAAATAAAAACTGCTCTGAACCCACCAGGCACCAAAAGAAAATTTAATCTCTGTCACTATAGTGATGGCCTAGTCACCTCCATGGGGTCTTAAAAGATTCCTTGTCCAACAGGATGCCCAGTGGAAGGTCTTGGGCCACAGTCCAGTGTGACTTCTGCTCCCTATAACGTCAATCAACTCCAGTTCTCCAGCTTAAGTTGGATTCTGTTCTAGGTTCACTCAGAAAGAGACCCCTGGCCAGGGTGTTGTGGAACATAAGACTGTGGAGTTCCTATCATAAATAAACTTCGCTGTTTTCTAAAAACAGTTATGCAGAGAGGCAGAAAGATAGGGAATCCTCCTAGCCAGACCATACCTAGTTCTTTAACACAGCATCCTGTGTCAAATTTCTCTTTCAGCCTAGTAGTAACCTAGTATCTGCTGAAGAATTACCTTGTGGTCAGCAGGAGAGAGGGATTGGCCACTCAGGAGAGAGCAGGGGGCCACTCAGAAGAGAGCAGGGGGCCTTGTAACACTCAGGAAGAGGAGGAGCTGCCTTCTGGTTACAGCTCAGCAACCTTTCAAAGGGCAGCTTGATTACTGATTCCTTACATTTGAAAGCGGGCATAGTATTTGTCCACTGAGATGTTCAGGATCCACCATTTTATTAAGCTAAGAATTTCTCTGTCAGTTTATGTAACATGACATTTTATCCGTTTCAGGGTTAGAGAGGGCCATCATCAGAAAGCAAACAAAATTCCCCCAAGGACAGTTCCTAATGGGAATTTTGTCATTTCCCCAGGTTCAAATGTTTATAATTAAATTGTTCCAAAATGGAGATTTATGTGTCAGCTACCTAACTTCCTGACTTGCTTTCCCACCAGCCATATTCCCCAAATAGCTATAAATCAGATTCTGTCCCTCAGCTACTTAGAACTCTCCAACAGCCTTCTATTCAGTAGAAGAAAATCCGAATCCCTCCCAGGAGACCCTATTACCTCTGAGTCCATCTCCTACTGTTTCCTTCCCCTGACCCCATTCACTTTGGGGGATGGGAACCTGCAGTCTTGGGGCCACATGTGGCCTTCTGAGTCCTTGAGTACAACCTTTAGACTGAATCCAATTTATTAAAGAATTCATCCTGTGAAGTTTGGATTCAATCGAGGGGCCATATTTGAGGATCTGGAGGGCGACATGTGTCCTTGAGGCCCCACCTGCACGAGGACCTTTAAACTTGCTGTTTCCTATGCCTGAACTTCTTCCCATAAATAGCTGGAAGGTTTCTACTTTACAGTGGCCAAGTCTTTACTGAGCTGTGACCTTCTCAGTGAGGCCTGACCTCATCACCCTGTGTAAAATGTCACCAATATTATCCACAAACCAAAACACGCAGACACCCCCACCCCTGCTTTGTTTTCCTGCATGGTGCTTATCACTAACTACCATACTATTTTACTCATTAATCTCATTTCTTATTTGTTTTGTTCACTGTTGTATCCTCAGTACCTACTACCTAGCATATCACTCAACAAATATTTATTGAATAAATAAATGATTTCATTTGACTACTTCATGTTTCAGGACTCAACTCCAATGTCACCTCTTCTAAGAGGCTTTCCTGACCATTTAAAGCCAATGTTCAACCTACACTCATATACCATTTTATATTCTTTATAGCACTTACTAGGACCTGGATTATATGATTTGTTTACTATTCACTTGTAGTCTATAACCCCATCCTAAAATGGGAGCTTCTTGAGGATAAGGGCTTTGTCTCTCTCATTTACAGCCTAGCCTGACACTCAAAATAATTCTGGGCATGTGGGAATACTTACAAAATATATGATGAATGAATGAATGGCCAAAAGGAAAAGACCTGAATAGCTAAACAAATTGGCCTTCTGAACAAAGTTGTTGGCTATAACCCAATAAATTTTTAAGGATATTAAATTCCCCACTCACACTTTAGTTACACTTATAGCAAATTTATAAATTAAAAAAATGAAGACTAATCCATAAGCTCCATTTTCTTAATAAATAAATTGAGGTAATTGAACTAGATATAGGATGGCAAGCCCTTCTGATTTAAACAAAAATTAAAAACTCTCATGGACCTTATTATTTTAGCAAAGAAGATAGATTAATAAGCAATCACAACATGGCAGGTATTTGCACAAGATTTATAAGCATATAACGTAGGGGGCAACCAGGCCTGGGTACAGGTATGGTTGCAGAATATTTCCCTTTGAAAGAGATATTTAAAATATTTGTGCCAAAATCTGAAGCAGCTAGGAAAAGACAATCAGTGAAGAGGGATGGGGAGAGACCATTCCCAGCAGAAGGGGCAGCATACACAAAGCTCCAGGGTGGGAGAGGGCCCTTGATGCTGCATCTGGGGGCAGCAGGTGCAACGGGAGGGGTAGGCAGGGCTGAATCATGAAAGGCCTTCTGGGTGTGGCAAAGATTTGGGGTATTATCCAATAGGCAATAGGAAGCCTCTGAAGAGATTTAAATAGGGGAGTGTCATTAAGAGATTACCTACCTACAGGAGAGAGAAGGATGGATAGGAAGAAAGTGACACTGAGGTCAGCAGAGCAGTTAGGAGGTTAATGCGTAATCTAGGAGCAGAATAGGCCTGGGTCACAGCAATGGGTTGGAGAAAAGCAGGGGAGGTCAAGAGATATGTAGAAAGAAGAATGAACAGGACTCAGCTACTGACGGTCTATAGTAGGTAAAGGGGACAAAGAAGACTTGAAATTTCTTCTTGGTGCAACATGGTGTGTGGGAGCCAAACTAATTAACTCAAGTCACAAGTCAAACTACCTCCTTTTGCTGTTTATTCAGGACAATAGGCCGCCGCATACCAAGGACCTTATCATACCTAGGTGTTACAGCCCACATCCTGACCCCCTCCCCTTTTTACACTCGCCACTCTACTCTGCACTCACCCCACTTGTGACCCCCTCCCCTTTTTGCACTCATCACTCTACTCTGCACTTGCCCCACTTGCGACCTTTATCCTTCCTTCTCATTCGCTCACCTGAGACAATGAAGACTCGTCCCTGAGTCAATCAACCCTGAACACAACCACACTGTACCTGTTAGTTTAGGACAGACATGGTTTACCTACCAGTAAGGGGATGGGGTGAGATGGTCTAATGGGAGGGAAGAGGGAGAGGTATAAAGGGACTTTCTGAATAGTCTGTAAGGGCTGTTCCTACTTTTTCTTAAAGGGCAGCCCAGGCTCTGAGCTTGAATGAATAAAATTCCTCATGCCTTTGCAGCGATGTTCGGACTCTCAGAGTGGTGCTTGAATTGAGTCTGGGGGTTAACAGGTGGATACTGTTTTTTCTGAAATCAGAGACTGGGAGAAGAAGCAGATTTAAAGGTACATACAGTGAACTCTATTTGGACCAATTTTGTAAGTCATCCAAGTTAGAGAAGCCAAATAGATAGTTGGATAAACAAACAGGGCCAGAGATCAGAGTAAAGGTTTGAGCTTTGTTGTTTCCTATATGGAAAGATTAATAATGGATTTTTAAAAGCCTGAGAGCCAATATTAACCTTGCAGTCAGCAACTTGACCTTTCATTCTAGGTGGGAGATGCCAGATCAAAGAGACTTAAAGGCACTAACAGTTCATTCCACGTGCCTAATGCCAACCAGACAATGATATAACCTGTGTCCTCCAACAGTAGAAAATGCCTTATTCAACTAAAGGTCCACAGATCACTGGACAACTGAATTATAGCAACTTCTATTTATCAAATCAATGCTATGTAACAACCCCTCATTTGTCATGTGGGTACAATCATTATGAGTAGTTGTTGATATAGCTGTCAGTTCATATTACCTGTCTTGTTGTTCTTGTTACATATGATCTCAAGCAATCCTTGAAACAACTCTAGAAGGCAGGCACAATGATCATCCCTGTTTCACACTTGAAGAAACTACGTTTCAGGAATACAGATGACTCAGACAAGGTCATTTGACAAAAGAGTGCAAATGTCATGATGGAAACCCAGACCTGTCTGACTCCAAAGCCCTCCTCAGAATCTCTAGGTAACAAGTTATCAGAAAGTTAACCCAACAGATGGGCTTTTTCTTTCCCTGAGGTTTAGAAAAACAAGTTCCAAGACAAAACAACTAATCACTCTGGTAAGCCTCCAATTATCCTGTCCAGACTGTCATCTCATACTAAGAAATGGGGTCTGGAAAGATGCTGTTAGCAGAAAAAGGCATTATAGTTAGAGAACAGAATTTCCAAAAATAAAACTTCCCCAGTTCACTATAGCATATGGAGCCCAAGGCCAAAAACAAGTCTGTGCAGCTTATTTTTCAAACTTTCCCACACCTGGGGGCATTGTGAGTCAATAGACAACATTCTCAGCAACTCAGTGCAGCAGTGGGACAGTGTCACATCCTCAGTGTGACCTTGAGCAAGTAACTTAATTCAAATTTTAGTTTTCTCCTGTCTTTGATGGCCTTCATTTCAATAATGGAGTGTGGAGAGTGGGCTGTGGGACTGGCAGGGCTCTCACAGCCTGGGGAACATTCAGAGAATGAACCCCCAACTGCTTCTCCTCCGTTCCCTAACAGCCATATTCCTTTCTTCATGCTCCCTCTGCCAGAAGTCACACAGCCCTTTCTTTGTCTAGTTAACTATGTAGAGATCCTTGAGATCTCTCCCTTCTTTCTCCTTGTCATATGCTAACAAAGTTTAGTTCTTCCTTTGTTTTGTTAACTACGCTGGGATCCTCAAGACCTTTCCCTTCTTGCTTGTCATATGTTAATGAAGTTGAGTAGAAACCATTAACAGGATGATTTATCAGCTTCTCACCTGTGGCTCAAGTGGCTAAGGCGCCAGCCACATACAACTAAGGTGGCGGGCTCGAATCCAGCCCAGACCTGCCAAATGATGGCTGCAACCAAAAAATAGCCAGGTGTTGTCGCAGGTGCCTGTGGTCCCAGCTACTTGGGAGGCTGAGGCAGGAGACTCACTTGAGCCCAGGAGTTGGAGGTTGCTGTGAGCTGTGAAGCCATAGCACTCTACCCAGGAGGATAGCTTGAGGGTCTGTCTCAAAAAAAAAACAAAAAAACAAGATGATTTGTCTTTGTTAAAATTATTTACATTTTCCTATTGTACTGTAAGACTAAAACTATGCCTTTTGTTTATGCTATTGCCCCATACTGTCTATGCTACTTACCCCTGGACAATCCTGTACAGATACTATAAAATAAAGTTGATTTTGTGCTTTGGTGCTGGCTGCAGCCATGAGCTCAGTCAGACCTCCCAATCCCATCCTTTGTTTCCATCTCTTCTCTTATGCTGTATTTTCCTCATTCCCCACCAATTCCACTGTGGGACAGTGTCACATCCCCTTTGCCTTGCTAGTTTGCGACAATGGAGCTTATAGCTCAATGCAGATCAGGCACTGCTCTAAACACCTTACTTACGTTAGTTCATTTTATCCTTTCCATGACCCATAGGATAGGCTAAGTAGACCTATTTTTATATTCACTTTACAGAAGAGTAAATGAGGGACAGACATGGAGTAACTGACCCTCATTCAAACAGCTAGTAATGACAGAACTAAGACTCAAACCCAAGCTGTAAGGGCCAGACCAGCGCCATTTTGTTGTCTACTACATAAGCTCTGTTAAACCGCAGGGACACTCCCTGCTGCCTCCCCCACTCCTGGTTGCACAGCCATTAAGCCATTGAATTGAGTCACCTAAGACAGACAGCTGCCATAATAGGCAATAAGTATCAGTTCCCTTGAACAACTCCCATAATAGGCAATAGGTATCTACTTCCTTGAAATTCAGGTATTCTCCTTCCTAATTAGGCTACACCACGTCTAGCCCCAGTTAAGAAATCCCCTACCCTTCACCTGTACCAATCCAAATTCACCTTTACTAGTGAAATCATCAGCCACCAATGCAAATCCTCCTTTACTTCCTCCTTTACTAACGAAATCACCAACCACCAATGAAAAGTGTACTCGTGG
>NW_003852423.1:6357912-6368095 GCF_000181295.1 Otolemur garnettii | reverse complement strand
GGGGCTCGTCCTCGGCTTGCATGCCAGGAGAGTCCAGGCCCGGGCCTCTCGGGTCATCTCATGCTTTTTACATTGGAGTGTGTCTCGGACTGTCTGTGGGGGTCTTTTGGGAGAATTTCAGGCATAACAAAGCTATCAGAGAATGCCTCATCACCAAACCTTACAGTTTCTCCAGCTGTGAGGACTAAATGAGATGTTGTATGTAATGCATTTTAGCATAATCCCTGGCACATAGTAAGTGCTTAGTTAACACTATGCCATTATTTTTATTAAAATTATCATTTAAAAACTGAAGTAGAAAACAGCCCTTAACACTGAGGTAGAACAGAATGACTCCAAAGAGTAAACTTCCAGTATTTTTAGAATTGTCTGATAAAAAAAGAAACACTATTTACCAGTCAGGATCTTAAAACCCATCCTGGCAGAATGGCACCTTGTAAGTATCCCATTTTTTCAAGCTGTTCAATAAATGCTAACGGGGTTGAATAGCACTGCCGACTGGCTGCTGAGGAAATTTCCCCAAACATTTGCAACCCAGTCTGCAGGGGACCTCAGGACACTCATCCTTGTGGTCTCTGCCCCTACCTGACACACTTGAGAAACTGCCTCATTTTTTTTAAAGGAGAAGAAAATAAAACTAATTAGAAAAGCCTGATGTTGCCAAGTGAAGCCTACTTTTAGTGCTAAACACAGTCAGAAGAGGTAAGGCAGGGCTGTAAGACCCTGAGTGGAGGCTTTGATGTTCTTCCTGCAGCAGAATATCAAAACATATTATCATCAAAACATAATCACACCACCTCAGAGGGACCTTCTCTGATAACCCACTTAATGCAGGTCCCTCAACTCATCCTGTTTTTCTCTATCCTATGAGCAATCCTCAATTACCTCACATACCTTGTTCATTTCTTGTCTATACCCCCACACTCCCTCCATAAAAAAGCAAATGCCTCAGTCTGTTCTGGCTGCTGCAAAAAAAAAAAAAAAAATACCATAGACTAGGTGGTTTACAGACAACAGAAATATATTTCTCATGGTTCTGTAGGATAGAGTGTCCAAGATCAAAGCACCAGCACACCTGATGTCTGAAAAGAGCTCAATTCCCAGTCTGCTGTCATCTCACTGTTTCCTTACATGGCAAAAGGGGGAAGTAACTTTCCAGGGTCTTCTTAATAAGGGCACTGAAGAGGCCAGTCTCGATATCATCCAAACACCTCCAGGGTCTCTGTTACAAGGGCCCTAATGACCACCATCTTCTAATACCTCCACATTGCGGATTAGTATTTCAACACATGTATTGGGGGGTCACAAATGGTCTACAGCAGCAAGGGTTTCACCTTGTTCACCAACATATCCCTATCAGCTAGTAGATGTTCAATAAATACTTGTTGGAAAAAAGAGATAGAAATTCCAATCTCTATTCACATCTTTGAAAACCATTTCCAAGTACACAATCTATAGCAATCACTACAAAAACTTCCTTTCTTCTTCTGCTCTCTCTCGAGCACCATGCAGTCCAGTAGAAATATACTGCTTGCCACCCATGTAATTTTAAATTTTCTAGTTGCCACATTTTAAAAAGTTAAAGTGAACAAAATTAACTTTAGTAATATATTTAATTTAACCTAATATATCCAAAATATTGCCATTATATAATCAATACTTTAAAGTTATTAATAATGAGACCGTTTACATTTTTTTATGAATTCAAAATCTAGCATACTATATATCTTGTCCTCACGGCATACATCAATCGTGCCAGCTACGTTTCAAGCACTCAGTAGGCACTTGTTGCTAGTGACTGCCATGCTGGACAGCACAGCTCTAGTACCTTAAAACTCACAAGCGCCTCTCTCTTCTTCTTATCTCAAGAAAGCTCTCTCTCTCTCCCCCTGCACTTGCTGTTCCCTCTGCCTCAAACTTTCACTCCCTCCCCAAGAGGCATCTTCCCATTGTTCAGGTCTCCACCTACATTATTTATTGCATAGCTGTTGCTTATGAGCTATCATTCTCCATTAGAAGATAATCTCCATGAAGTAGATATCCTAGGGTCTAGCACAGTGCCTGCCATACAGTTGTCCTCAATAAGCATTTGTGAATTCATTCACTCATGCATCTATTAGATACCCTCCCTTCCCTCCTTTGCACCTGCCTTCCTAGAGCAGACAGACACACTTCACTCTGCTCACCTGGGGAGTGTGAACCATCTTTAGCCCCAGTTGCTTTTGTGGAGGGTCTTAATTGTTTTCAGAAAATAAACTCCGGCTCAGCGCCTGTGGCTCAAGTGGCTAAGGCGCCAGCCACATAGACCTAAGGTGGTGGGTTCGAATCCAGCCTGGGCCTGCCAAAAACAACAATGATGGCTGCAACCAAAAAATAGCTGGGCATTGTGGCAGGCACTTGTGGTCCCAGCTACTTGGGAGGCTGAGGCAGGAGACTCGCTTGAGCCCAGGAGTTGGAGGTTGCTGTGAGCTGTGATGCCATGGCACTCTACCCAGGGGGATAGCTTGAGGCTCTGTCTTAAAAAAAAAAAAAAGAAAAGAAAAAAGAAAAGAAACTCCATTGGTATTCTGTGATATCTATGGACTCCTTCTAAACATATGGGGGTTTGGGGAGGGTTTGTCTGTTTGTTTTTTGAGACAGAGCCTTAAGCTGTTGTCCTGGGTAGAGTGCTGTGGCATCACAGCTCACAGCAACCTCCAACTCCTGGGCTCAAGCGATTCTCTTGCCTCAGCTGCCCAAGTAGCTGGGACTACAGGCACCCGCCACAACACCTGGCTATTTTTTGGTTGTAGTTGTCATTGTTGTTTGGCAGGCCCAGGGTGGATTCAAACCCACTAGATTTCGTGTATGTGGTTGGCGCCTTAGCCGCATGAGCTACAGGCACCGAGCCTAAAAATAATGTTTTTAGTGCATAAAATAAAACTCACAGGATTACAAAGGCAACTGAATAATTATATGTAATTACAATTGGTAATTTTTCTTAAAATTATGATATAGTAATACAGCACTTTTTATTAATGCATTAAATAACAGGGTCCAGCAATGAGTCTAACGGCTCCCCTAATTTTGCAGTAGTGCTGAGGGTACGTGATATCTTGAGATATTTGTCAAATTATAGTGTGATATCAAAGCATTTGTAATTCTTATGGGTGACAGACAAAGTCTTAGGTTCAGCTAATGTTACTCTATTCATAATTGAAAGAAATGCCACATTTCAGTTTTTAGAGAAAATAAAGAGAAATTTTCCCCACAAATTCTTTTGGATTCTGTCTACTTCTTGGCATCCCTGAGCCCCCAAAGTAACAATCTGTACCCAACATAATCCTAGCGTGTGAACCCAACCTCTCAACTTTGTCCTTTCCCTACTCAGAGTAAAGCATTGGGAAGTTAATTAGAAAATGCCTCAATGCCTTTTTCTACTGCAGTCTAAGGGTAGAGGTTAGCTGACGCATGAAATATAAAGGCATTTGTCCAGGCATCATACACACTAGTCAAAAGCATGAACTTGAGACTCACCCTAGTCTGGCTCTGTCATTGCCTAGCCCTTTGACCTGGGGTACATGTGAGCCTCTCTGAACCTCAGTTGCTTCACCTGTTACATGAGATCAGACTTTGTATTTACAGGATGGGTGACAGGATGAAGCATAATAATGACCTGACTAAAAGCTGGGGACCACGTGTGCACTCAGTGGGTCCTGGTCATGCTTTTGTTTCTATTGGCCCATCTCTGCCTCACCCCTTTTCTCTAATAATGCCCAGCAGGTCCCAGACATGGAATCTCCTGAGGTTATCTAAGTGGCAGCACCTGTCATCTTCGCTCTGCCCTCAGGTAGGCTCTTTCATGGGCTCCTACTGGGCTGCTGCCCTGGTGGGAAGGGTTAGAATTGTCCAGGCCTAAACCAGTGTCCTTCAGGTCTATAGACAGGTGAGGGTGGGGAAGTTATTTGACCCCTCAGGGCCTCTCATCAACACTAGACCTCTCTCACAGGGCCACGGTGAGCATTAAGTGAACACACTATTTTGTATAATAAATGTTAACTACCTTTTAAAGATACTTTTTCCAATGGAAATAAATTGCTAAAGGAGGCAATAGAAAAAGTTGTTGAGAAAAGGTAACAGAACAAGAAAACAGGCTTCGTCACAAAAAATACATTTCACTTTCATTAATTCTATTTTTTTCCCGCTTTAATATTCCTAGCCACAAACTTCGAACCAAACACTGCTTATTAAAAGATAAGACTCTCCCAAAAGAGGAGAAGCCCGTTATCCCCACACCAGTTATGATGAGGGCTGGACTGAGCTGCTAGCAAGTAGAATATTGGCTTTGATTTTATGGGGGGAAACCCAAATTGCCCTGAAGAGTGGACAGAAACAGCCCCATAAGCAATGTGACCCATCCTGAGCTGTTCTGTAATGCAGGAATTTTTTAACAGTTTCCATGTAGACGGGAGAGAATAAATAGAAGCTGGTTCTCTGAGGCCAGCCTCAGTACTATGAACATTCCCCAATACGTAACCATTACCTCCCTACCCTGCCTCCCCATCCCCAAAGAAGTGGGAGAAACCATGCATTGCAGAAATAAGTGTGGGCTTAGAGCAGCAGCTCTCAACCTATGAGTCACCCCTTTGGGGGTCAAAAGACCTTTTCACAGGTGTCGCCTAAGACCATCTTGCATATCAGATATTTACATTACAATTCATAACAGTAGCAAAATTACAGTTATGAAGTAGCAACGAAAATAATTTTATGGTTGGGTGTCACCACAACATGAGGAACTGTATTAAAGGGTCACGGCATCTGAATTTATGTCCCAGTGCACTCACTTACCACCTGGATGAACTTCAACAAGTCAACTGTTCTCCAAGCCTCAATTTTCCATTTTGTCTGTAGCACAAAGAAAATGCTACTATGGCGGAGATACTACAGAATCCATAGATAAGGCAGTTGACTCACAGGAGGCCTTCAGTAAACAGCAAATATGATTATGTAGTATGAACCACAAGAGTTGAAAACTGGGGTACAGTGTCTGAGGAAAAAAAGAAGGTAAGAGAAATCAAGGTACAAGGAAGCCAAGAAATTAAAACCAGAGACCTGATTGCCAGGGGAATCTCAGCTTGCTCAGTGCTGCTGTGAAATAGGTGAGAATGCAGGAATCATGAGAAGGTAATTTTATGAACACAAAACAATTTATTCATTAGTTCAGCACAGAGCACGTGATGAGAACTGACTGGGACAGGAGGTCGATTACCGACAGAGCATCTTACCACGTGTCACAGTGAGCCCGCCTGGCCCTCCTTGTGTCTGTCCTTGCTCTCCAAGAGGTTTGGGAGGGAAAGTTAAAGTGATGACAACAATTAAAATGTCAAAAAAAAAAAAAAAAGGACTGAATTTTCACTATTTTTTTAATACTCAAGTTATTTTTAACTTTCAATTTCCTTTCCCTTGACCTCTGGACCCCCTATAAACAGTGACAGTCTAACGCCCTAAGCATACATGAAATCTATTAATTGGTCATTGTTTAACTAGTTCTCACTTCCCTTAGAGAGATGAATAGGAAGATACCAAATGGCAAAGAGGAGGCTCATTTTTGCTGTCATACTCCAAAGCAGCCCTAGCAGGCTCTGATCTTGAGGACTAATAGTTCTTCCTGCCCCATCGGCCTCCTCCCTGCTTCTTCTCCCCGTCTCCACGTGTACTTCCCACCCTCTGTTGCCTGTCAGCTTTCTCTGAGGAAAGCCAAACCTGGGATCCCCAGGGACGATGGAGGGATGATGTCAGCTCCTGCCCTATGCAGGGGGAATTATTCTAGATCCTGGGGGAAAGACACGGATGGTCCACCAGATACTTACAGTCTATTTATTCTGACCATGAAGTCAAATGTCCTTCCTTAGCCCAGTACGCAAGGCCCCCACGGTGTGCCCCCGACTGTCACTTCCAGCTCTATCTCTCACTCTTTCCCTACCACCATACAGATTAGACTCCACAACCAACTCTGGGTCTTTGTCCCTTACATGGAACTGTGCTACCTTTGAAAACGTGGGACAAATCCCAACTTGAATCCAACACACTGCCTCCTACACGCTGTGTGACTTGGGCCTCGCTTGGCCTCAATCTGCTCATTTGAAAATGTAGCTATGACTTTCTTAGGCTCACATGGAGATGAAATGATAAACATGAAGTGCCTCATACATGAATGAGAAGAAACTTCCCACTAGATACACATGGCTCAATCAGATGTGGGTAGGAACAAGAGAGAGAGAAACAAGGTCTCTGTTTAAAAAACAAAAAAACAACTTTTTTCTTCCCCATTAGGATACCACTAAGAGATTTCATTGTGTCGACAATCTCTTATTATAAATGTAAATCGCCTCTGTGTTAAGCTTATGAATTCTCACCTTTGTATAAATTATTTAAATCAGATCAGTACCTTCCAGAGCTTGAGATTTCAGTGTTGTGATTAGATGAAGAAGAGCAAGATTATCTTAAAAACATTTTTAAGAAGGAAGTATATGGCAAGGAGGAACTTAGGACACTCAGTACATAGAAACTAAGTGGCTGGAAGTCAGTGTTGAGTTGGGAGGAAAGAGAATAGAGAAGGATGAAGAAAGGACAAGGGTCCCCAATGTAAGGCAGAAGGCCATTACATAGAAACTTGTCCCACTTTGTCCTTGTGCCTTTGGCTCTGATGGCAGCTGGAACGCCACTGACAATCACCAGGCCTATTGCCTTTGGCACACTAGCAGTGGGCTGAGACATCAGGATGCATTTGTCAGGCTGTCTTGTCAGCTTGCCCTAGTTCAGCCAGACTTCTCAGGACAAGCTCTTTCGGCTCCTATGAAGCCAGGTACCCCCCTGTCCCCCACAGAGATGACATACAAAGGAGAGAAAGAGAAGTAAGGGAAAGGATGGAGAGATGAGCACACACACAAGTAGGTCAGAATCCGTCCCCTCCCCACTCCTCCTGCTCAGTCAGTCAGGCACCAAAGGACTGTGGGATTTATCCCCCACCACTGTTCCCATTCTCCTTGGCATCTTACATATATTGCATTTCATATGTTTTCAAATCATTTGATCTGAAATAACAGATGTGTGAGCAGATTGTGAGCAGAGCAGGTAAGACTATCCCATTTAAAATAATGAGGATACTATGGTTCAAAAATGTTGTTGGTCCTTTCCCAAATTCCAACTGCTAATTAGAAACTAGGCCACTTTGGAACCCAAGTCTCTAGATGCTTCATTCCAAAATAGTGGGACTCAAATTCTACACTTTAAATCATTACCTCGCACAGCCTGCAGGCGGCTGTAGGGAGGAATGGAAGGACTACGGGTTGCAATCCCTGCCTCTGTCAGTGATCACTCATGAAATTTTTAAGATTTCGCTCTGTGAGCCTTGATTTTCTCACCTATCAGATAAGGTAGGTGCAGACAATCTTCTGACTCTTAAAAGAGCATACCTGGGGGGGGGCAGCAGGAAGAAGGGGGGAGAAGCAGAAAACATGGAGGATGAATACTTCATTTCACAATCGTGCCTGTGCATAATCTCACTCACACACCATAACAGTTAATATTCTATCAAATGTTGAATCTCAAAAAATCCTGAAATTGCCTCAAATATTGGCAGCATTGCTAGAAACCCATGGTGAGGCCCATCGCTTCCGTCTTCCCATTCAGGACTCTGTCTCACAGGCGCCACCACTCACACCTCTGAAGACCAAACAAAGTGGGACTCGGCCAACCTCAGTCCTAGTGCCTTGGCTGACAGATGCCAGCAGACAGCTTGGCCACCTTCAGTCCCACTGCCAGCCATGCACAAAAGAATTAAAAGCAGGAATTCAAAGGGACATGTGTATGCCAGTGTTCGTTGCAGCACTATTTGCAATAGTACAAAGGTGAGAACAACCCAAGTGTCCATCAACAGGTAAGATGGATAAACAGAGTATAATGTATAATACAATAGAATATTATTCAGCCATAAAAAGGAATGCTGTTCTGATACATGCCATGACGTGGATGAACCTTGAGGACACTGTGCTAAGTGAAGCATACCAGACACAAAAGACAAATGTCATATGATTCTATTATATGCGATACCTAGAATAGCAAATTCATAGAGACAGAAAGTAAAATAGAGATTACCTGGGATTGGAGAGAGGAAGGAACGTAGAAATATTGTTTACTAGGTATAGAGTTTCTACTTGGAATGACAAAAAAGTTCTAAAAATGCATAGAATTTTTGCATTTCTATGGTTGCATAACGGGGTAAATGTGCTTAATACCACTGAATTATACACTGAAAAATGGTTAAAATGGTAAACACCATGTTATGTATATTTATGATAATAGGGAAAAAAAGATAAAATGCTACAGAGAACCCTCAAGGTTTTCTGGAGGAGAATGATAAGGAGAGAGCCCCAAATCAGTTTTCCAAATAAATGTCACTTCCCAAAAGACCAGGGACTTTTTGCTATGGTCTGAATATATCACCCCCAAATTCACATGTCGAAACCTAGTTTTCTTTTTTTTTTTTCCACATGAGGAAGCATTTATTTGAAGTTTAACATGAAGTCATACAAACAAAATGTAGATAAACACAAATCCACATTGAGTCATAACAGATAGGAAAGAACGAAGTAAAAACAAAGAAAACTAATTGGCCCCCATGATGCCATGAATGTACACAGCTATCATTAATAAAAAAAAGAAAAGAAAAGAAAACTAATTGGCAGCTATATACAGTTGGACACATTTGTGTCTTGTACACTAGAAAGTCTTTCACAAAATAATCATCTTAGATCAGTAGAAGACCAGTCTTCGCTGTTGTCCTGCAGGATGGGTTACATCAGCATTTCCTCCTGTTTCTCCGATGTCCTCCTTCAGTATGGCTGGTAATTGTTTTGGTGATTGCCACCGCCTCAAGATGCCTTGCCATAAGTGCTCTGTTGGCCACTGTAGTCTGCATATCCCTGTCCATATCCGTAGTTCCCATAGTTATACCCAGTGTAGTCATATCCCCCATAGCCACTGCAGTTTTGATCACCACTATAGGCTCTATTGTAATTTCCATATCCTTGATCATAATAGTTATTAAATCCTTGGTTCCAGTTTCGGCCCTGACCTTGGCCTCTACCCCTAATACCACCTCGTCCACTGGACGCAACACCTCTTCCTCCTTTCTGTTGTTGCTGCCTATAGACTTTTTTGGGCTGTGCAACTTTGATTTCACACTTCCCAGAACCAATTTCTTTACTGGCTCTTCATCTGTATATGTGATAAAACAAAATCCTCTCCTTTCATGTGTTTTTGTATCCATGGGAAGTTCAATATTTTCAATCTCTCCAAAGGCTCCAAAATATTCTTTAATTTGTTCTTCGGAAGTGTCTGGGCTCAATCCTCCCACAAAAACCTTCTTGGGGGCTCTTTCCCTTTTAAAGCTTTGGCTCTTTGGGAGTCTATCAATTTGCCATCCAGTTTGTGTTCTTTCAGTTCCAAAACCTTATCAACACTAGCAGCATCTTTGAAAAGCACAAATCCAAATCCTCTTGATCTACCAGTGACTGGATCTGTTTTAATCATGCAGTCTACAACTTCCCCAAATCGAGACAAATATTCAGTCCGATCTTCCTTGCTTGTATCCCAGCTCAAGCCTCCAATAAACATTTTACCGTCATCCTGCTGATTCTTGCTCGCGCTGATCTTGGATCCCTCTGCGAATTGCTTTATGTTGCTGTATTCGTTCACATTCTCCATGGCGGCGGAGCTGTCGGCAGGGGGTTGCGGCAGCAGCGGCAGCGGCAGCGTTGTATGGAGCCATATTTAAAATGGCAGCAGAGTATCCAATGTACACAGCCCTATTATGAAACTAATTTATAGTTCTCAAATGAAAGCTACAACCTAATTCTAGCCCAAGAATATGGGGCGGGGGTGGGTGAGGGGAGGGGAGAAGGGTGGATGGGTGGTGGGAGGGGGACTGGAAAGATCACTTATATGGTCTGTCTAACAAGGGTACTGTTGGGCCACAGGGCAGTAAGGAGGCCCTAAAAACAATGAAAACATTCTACCCGCATATCAGACTCTTGCACCTGGAGGCAACACACTACTCCCTCCCTACTCCCTCATACCCGTGCTAAAAATAACCGTCGCAAAAAGTCCCCAGAGCAAAACTGCCCAGCAACCCTGCAAGTTA
>NW_003852423.1:6301196-6346936 GCF_000181295.1 Otolemur garnettii | reverse complement strand
GACAGAGCCTCAAGCTGTCCCCCGGGGTAGAGTGCCGTGGTATCACAGCTCACAGCAACCTCCAACTCCTGGGCTCAAGCGAGTCTCCTGCCTCTACCTCCCAAGTAGCTGAGACCACAGGCGCCCACCACAAGGCCCAGCTATTTTTTTGGTTGCAGCCATCATTGTTGTTTTGGCAGGCCTGGCTGGATTCAAACCTGCCACCTTAGATGTATGTGGCTGGCACCTTAGCCACTTGAGCCACAGGCGCCAAGCCAGTTTATATTATTTATAAATTGTCCAGTCCAGTGTTATTTTGTTATAATGACCCAAATTGACCAAGACTCTTCTCTAAGGAAGTTGTGTGTTTCAGCATCACCCAAGTGTCACATTTTCCTCTGCCCTCTTCATTTGTACCTTGTTCGTTATCCAAGGAGTCTGTATTTAAGTAAATGGATTTTTCCTCCTTTGCTGCTCTTCACTACACTATCTTAAGAAGACAAACACCAAATGAAAAACTACCCCAAGGCAAACGCTAAACTCAACTTTGTTGCCAAATAAGAGCTAAACCTTTCACCAACACTTTCTATTATTAGAATCTACATAATAATAGAATAATAGTGTGGGGTTTTATTTTAATTTTTAGATTTAATGGTTTTCAAAATTAAATGAACCCTCTACACGCGCACTCATTTTCAACAGATACAGAAATTTCCACTGGCACTCAGAAAGTGACTGTCGAAGCGATTGTGCCTTTGTTACTTTAAAATGGCCACATACCATTTTTAGCTAGGTCTTAACTGCCACAGAGGGAAATGAGGCCATCATCTAATTAAATTTTATCTCAATTATCTGGGCAGCTGCCTGAATGCTGATCTTTCCTTTGTTGGTGGAAACACCACATGATTAGAGGAGCTATACATGAAAGAATGGGCTCAAAAAACTTTCAGGAAACTGCCTGACTTCTCTCCTCGGTAAGCTCTTCTACACCCATCTCTCCTCAGGGTTTACCTTCTTATTCTTGTCCCTCAGAATGTGGCAACATCAGCCTCAGGCAGGAGCCTTCTTAAAAATGTAGCCATATCTAGGGCACCACCCCAGACCCAGGGAATAAGAATCTCGGTTGTGGGAGGGGGTGGGGTCTTGGTGTGTGACATACCTTTTGGGGGCAAGGCACAATTGTAAGAGGGACATTACCTAACAAATGCAGTCAGTGTAACCTGGTTTCTTGTACCTGTACCCTCAATGAATCCCCAACAATTAAAAAAAAGAAAAAAGAATCTCAGTTGCATCCTGGTCCTTAGGGATCCATGTGCAAAATTTGAGAAGCCCTGTGTTAGCTTCCTGTGGCTATGATAACAGAGTACCACAAACTTGATGGCATAAAACAATAGAAATTTAATTCCTCACAGATCTGGAAGCCAGATATGCAAAATCTGTGTTATTAGTCTGAAAGCAAACAAGATATTAGTAGGGCCATGCCCTCTCCATTGAGTCAGAGGGAAAATCTGTTTCTTGCCACTTCCAGCTTCTAATGGCTGCTGGTGGTCTTTGGTTTAGGCCACTCTCCACCCCTATCTTCACATCACCCTCTCCTCTTCGTGTGTGTCAGCTGTCTCTCTGCTCCCTCTCTTACAAGGACATTTGTGATGGTATTTAGGGCTCACCTGGTTAATCCAAAATAATCTCATCTCAAGATCTCTAAATCACATCTGCAAAGACCCTTTTTCCAAATAAAGTAACAATTACAAGTTCCAGAGATTAGTATGTGGATTTGGGGGGCAGCCATTTTCCTGTCTTTTTTTTTTTTTTTTTTTTGAGACAGACTCTCACTATGTTGCCCTCAATGGGAGTGCCATGGTATCTCAGCTCACAGCAACCTCCAACTCTTGGGCTTAAGCAATTCTCTTGCCTCAGCCTCCCAAGTAGCTGGGACTACAGGCACCTGCCACAACACCCAGCTATTTTCTTTTGTTGTTGTTGCAGTTGCTATTGTTGTTTAGCAGGCCTGGGCTGGATTCGAACCCTCCAGTCCTGGTGTATATAGCTGGCGCCCTGCCCACTGAGCTACAGGTACCGAGCCTCCCCTCAAACATTCAGATTTGGATTCTCCACTCCCAATCTGCTGAATTCAAGCCACTATGGGCTTGGGAATTATATTTTTAGAAGGTGCATTAATGGTGAGTCTGAGCATCAGCTATGTTTGAGAAACACGGCTTTAACTCGCAGTTCCCATCCCTCATCCCTCACTGCATATCACAATCATTTGGGGATTATTTTTTTCAATACTGAAGTCCAGGCCCACCCAGAACAATGTACTTTGATTCCCCTGAAGTGGGCATTTTTCCAAAGCTCCCCCAGATGATTGTAATGGGCAGCCTGGCTTGGGAAACGTCGGGGTCCCGCCCCAAGAGCAGCATCTCTGACACCTGTGGAAACTGGCAGTAATCAACTGAAGAAATAGAGTTAGAAGTTATGGTAAAGAAAGACAAGAGACATAGAGTAGAATTAAAAGTGGAGCTCAGGTGTCCATTGCCTGTGATGGGATTCCGGCAATGGCCCAGAGTATTTGCTCCACTCTGATTTTATTAAAGTCTATTTTCCCAGAGGGGAAGATGAGGGAGGGAACAAAGACATCAGCAATTTCTCAGATTGATCCTATCAGCTCCTATTATTATTATTAACCTTAAGGGTACCCTTCAGAAATCTGAAATCTGAGCCTTGTATGGGAGAGCCTCCTGCTTGAGGTCACACACACAGATTTCTAGGGAAGTATTAATCTCTGCTAGTTCTCTGTGGAGTAAACCACCACCAGCGTTAATCTCCTCTGAGGGATGGGTGGGTGGGAGGCATTTTCCTCCCCAGAAGATATAAACCAGGCATCCTCAAACTACCGCCCATGGTCCACATGTGGCCTGCCTAAGACATTTATCCGGCCCGCCACATGTTTTTGCCACCGCTGCCTGTCCTGCTTAGCAGCCAACTCATCCCAGGGCCCGCAGTCCAGCCCTCCAACTGTCTGAGGGACAGTGAACTGGGCCCCTGTTTAAAAAGTTTGAGGACCCCTCATATAAGCTCTTCTGCCCATATTTCAGAGCTTGAGCTACTCCCTTGGGCTCTGCCTCAGTCAAATACAAATCTCCACAATGGGTATCTGCTTTGCCTATTTAATGGGCAAGAAATGCCCTAGAAGATGTATCTTTTCTAGGACTTGCCACAATCTCTTCTATGGCCATTACTCTCCTCGGAGGGCTCATGACTCAGCAGGGTGTTTGTAAGCTGTATCCCCAACAGGCTAGAATTTCAGAAAAGGCAAGAAGCAACGGCTAGCTTAAATGTAAACTAGCTGACTTTTCTTTGTTCCCACTCAGCTTACCTTTTAGTTTTCCTCTATTTCTGGGGGTGCTTTCCTTTGTCAAGAATGGGGTCGTTGGTCCCCATTCTCCTAGCAAGAAACACCGGTTTGACCTTTCCAGGCCCAAGTAAGTGAGCTAAAGAGGGTTTAACAGACCCAAGTAAAGCATCCATTAGGCTAAACCTATCTGGGCTCTCCCCATTTCAGAATATATGCTGAAGGGCCCTTCTTTGTAGGATGGGCGGTGCCTGAAAAGCTCTAGGAAATTGGCCCTGCAGAGGCTCCTATTGCAGCCATGATAGTTCCTGCACAGACATTCACCACCCACTCATCCTGTGGAGGATAAAGCCAGGCCCAGAAATCCTTTCACCCACCCCAAATCCCATTCTTCATCAGGAAGAGGAACTTACTTCTCTTCTTCACCTCCTTCCCCACTCCATCACCCCACACTCACTTTCTTCCAGCTCCCCAATACTGAAGTATGATAGTTTTTAAAAAGAATGTTTTATTTAATAAATCAAAATGTTCCCTACTCCCATGGCTTTAAATATCTGAGAAGTTTACATCTTTGGTCTTTCTCACAGAGAGTGATTATCTAGTTGGGAGCCCACTGGTGAAAAGGTCACTATTCAAGTCTACAGTTCTACAAGACACTAGTATTGCAAGAAGAGGAGGCCCAACGGAGAGAAAGCACCCACACACCATGTTTATAAGAGGAAGGGAGCTTACAGCATAGATTTCCAAATGGCTACCTCCCCAACTGGCTTGGTCTTTCCCTTTTTATCCACAGTCAAAAATTTCCACCCCACAGGTACCTTTTTCATTGGCCAGTTTGATTCAAGCGGGAGATGCTATTCCAGCCCCTACAGAACTACAGGATTTCACAGAACTCGGAAATTTCCAAGTTCCAGGAAGTTAAGTTTACAAATTCCCAAGAGCTGAGTCACCATGGAGAGGACCTTGCAAGTGTATCCTTGTGGTCTCCTTGAGAAGACCTGTTCTTCTAGACCTCACCTTTATCCGGTATCCTCTCTCACTAGCAGAATGAGCAACAGAGTACAAGAGGGAGAGAGCAGCTCTTGCTGTGGGGAAGAATGTGTGGTGAATGAAAAACTGTATTATCTAGTGTTATGCCCAGGAGCTCCCCCAAAGACCACACCACCAGGCAAGTCAAGTTAAAGAGGAGTCCTTTTATTGAAGAGCTGGCGGGTGACTGCCTCAGTGTCCCAACATGGGATTTCTGAGTGCAGCCCCAAGTTATCTAAGGCTCTGATTTTTATAAGGCAAAATATTTCCGGGGGCAGATAAACATAGTCATAGAAGTGAAAAACAGCAGTTAGGAGAAATCACAAGGGGTGAGAACAACAAGTAGGGGAGATCATGAGGGTATGGCAGTTTAATTTACACAATCTTATGTTCATGAAAGCACTTAGTAATTTTTACAAAACACATACAATCTACAATGTCCTTAGGTAATGTAGGGAGGGGGACTCACAGGTGAGGGTTATAAGCAACATGATCATAAAAAGCTATAATCATGACTCGGTGCCTGTGGCTCAAGCGGCTAAGGCGCCAGCCACATACACCTAAGATGGCAGGTTCGAATCCCCAGCCTGGGCCCGCCAAACAACAGTGATGGCTGCAACCAAAAAATGGCCAGGCGTTGTGGCGGGCGCCTGTAGTCCCAGCTACTTGGGAGGCTGAGGCAGGAGACTCGCTTGAGTCCAGGAGTTGGAGGTTGCTGTGAGCATGATGCCATGGCACTCTACCCAGGGGGATAGCTTGAGGCTCCATCTCAAAAAAAAAAAGCTATAATCATAAGGCAGTGGTTCTCAACCTTCCTAATGCCACAGCCCTTTAAAATAGTTCCTGTGGGTTGAGACCCACAGGTTGAGAACCACTGTCATGGGGTCTACATGGTCAGTAACTTAGATTACTAACAATTTTAGTTAAAGGTATTTACAATTACACTGAGAGGGAAAACAAGAGGAACTAGTTTTGAAAATAAAAAGGAGTAAATAGTAAAATGGAGTTAAGCTTGTTCTGTTAACATTTCAATATTATATATGGATGATATGAAGATCACTTTAACATAATCATGAAGGTTGTTTGTCACAAGGGTAGTTAGTGACTTTCATCACAATAGTAATAATTTTAACAGTTCTAACCAGGTACACTTAAAATACAATGCAATGGGCGGGGAGGCAAGTGGAACCGTGGGTTTTTTTGTTTGTTTGTTTGTTTTTAAGCAATAAAATGTAGCAAAACAACAGAATGGAATCAGGTCTATTTTGCCTTCCCACTGATTCTCTGGAAAGAGAATTATATCAAAATGGAGTTAGGCTTGCTTCTCTTTCACCTTACATCTAGCACTCATTTTTCTGTGTTATCTGATTCTGAGAGTGTTCTTCAACTCTAAATTTTAGATAACTGATGGAAATGCAAAATAATCCTTGTTGACAGACAGGCAAATTCTGTCCTATTCAGTAAAAAAAGTTCCAGTGACTTCCCTCCCCATTCATTGGAAGAATATTTTGTCTTCATTTACATATTTGCATAAACTTTCCATTACTCCATATAAATTTGTGTTTTTAAATTTTTTTCTTTGAAACAGTTATAACATCATGATAAATAAAATCTTTAACGTGGACCAGGCACAGTAGCTCAGCACTCTGGCAGGCTAAGGCAGGAGAATCACTTGAGGCCAGGAGTTCAAGGCCAGCCTGGACAACCTAGTGAGGCCCTAGCTCTACTACTGCTTCTTCTCAGGTACTGTCCCAGGAGAAAAATCCATCACTCTAATGCATCTGCACCTGAATTCAGCTTCATAGATGGAGAACCATTTATGGTACTGGGTAGTGAATTGCTCCCTTGGCTAGATATGAAGGATCCAGAAAAAGGTAAGTTTGGGGCCTAAGTGCCTGGGATCCTCTGAAAGACTCACTCTTAAAGGCAAGCTCTCTTGACCTTCACTTAGGTGTTTTAGGGTTTATCTATAATCTCAAGCAGTCACCATGAGTCTTGCCCTCCTTGGAACCTAAAGTAGTCATGGGCAATGTTAAAAGGTAATTTTCAAAAAAGGGTAAAAATTCACCCAGCTATGAAACTTAACACACATTAAAGATTTTTTAAATTTTTAAATTAAATGTAATTCTTTTAGAGATAGGGTCTTGCTCTGTCACCCATGCTGGAGTACAGTGGTGCAAACACAGCTCACTGAGCCTTGAACTCCTGGGCTCAAGCGGTCCTCTTGCCTCAGCTGCCTATGTAGCTGGGACTATAGGTACTTGCCACCATGCCTGGCTAATTTTATATGATGAAAGCAGTAGGGCTTCACCTGCCCTCCACTCATGTCAGCAGAGGTCACCCCCTCCTGCCTCTCTTCAGGGACTCCATACAGCCAGCCACTGCTCTGCTTGTCTGTATCTCTGACCTCCTCAAAGCCACTGGATCCCTCTCAACCACAGGTAAACATCATTAAGTTTCTCCCTTATTTAAAAATAGAAGCAAAACCTTCATCAACTTGCATTTTTCCCTTTCCAGATACCACCTCTCCTGTCTACACAGCCAAACTTCTTCCTTCCTGTTTTCCTTTGACTTGCCCCTGAGTTCACCTACTATGTTCATGCTCCTTCTCTGCTCACTTAGCTCCTTGTCCTTCTCAGCCTTTACCTGTAGGATTTCCTCAAGGCTTGGCCTCATGCAGCCTTCCCTCCTGACTCTACGTTCCATCCATACCATGACTCTGAGGGTTATCTATATACTGATGACTCCTCTCTTAGTCTTCTCTCGGTTCTCCCCCTCAGTGATTGGAACCACAATTTCTGTTTGTGATTAAAACAGAAATTTTTAAGCCATCCCTAATACATCCTTCTCCCTCAATCTGCATATTCATTTTCTCACCAAGTCCTGCATTTTTTTCTTCCTCTTTACATATCAACTCAATTTATCTATTTCTACATTTATTGCCATCCCTAGTCTAAGTTACTATCATGCCTTGTCTAGATACTTGCTTAATTATCAACCATTACCTACAATGCACGTGGCTCGTGGACAGGCACTTTCATAGTCAATCACTCAAATATAAAAGGCCTGAAAGAAATAAGACTTGATAGATTGGCCACTGTAAGAGTCATTTATTCAACAAATACTTTTTGTGTTTCTACTCTTGCCTAGGCATCATACCAGGGAAGGGGGAAAAGATAATCAAAGGATCCCCCCTCAAAAAACTCTTGTGGGTACACTAAGTCAACAACAATAACATGAAGCAGGATACAAAAAATCCTATAAGCAAAATGCTGGGGCAGGGAGGATGGGAGGTACAATTCAATGAAAGGAGAAATCCCATCCAGTTGGATGTTTAGGAAAAGCTTCATGAGGGAGATGGTGTCAACACCTGGAGACAGGGCACACAGGCAGTAAGTACATCATAGGAGGAGGTGAGCTTCTAAGTAAAGAAGTAAAAGTCAGAAAGTAAAGGGGAAAAAATTCAACCTGGTTTATCATGAATGAATGAAAGATGGAGCTAGAATGGAAGACTGCTGGAAGTCCACTGAGAGTCACTGGGGCAGGGGAAGAACTTCAAATACAGGGTGCTTCTTCCTAAGTAGCTTTGCTTCAGTTGTAATTTACTTTTATTAGTGACTTAGCTGAAGTGAGGGGATGCCTCAGATCTATACCACTCCGTGAGACTTGGGAATTAATAGAAAAGAACCTTGCTGGTGACCTTTATGCAACTGGAAAGCCATAGTTCTTCATTGCATGCTTAAAGAGGAGATGTGACTGCAAATTCTACATACTCAGTTACATCTGCACAATATTTACATTGGCACCAGAGATTTGTAATGCCTAATAGATCAAATTTCCCCACTCCTTCATATAAATAACTGTGACTGGCCTCTACTATTGTTTCTCAGAGGGAAGAAAACACATTTAACTTCTCTATCAAAGATGGCACAGGCACAAGGATGTGTGTAGTTGCCTGCGTCATCCATAATCAGAGCAGAAGACGCACCTGCAGCAAGACCAGGACAGAAGAGAGTGGTATGTTTACATCTCACAGGTGCTATTTCTTATTCTTTTACTCCCTGGTCCAGAAAAAAAGAGTGCAAAAAGGGGGATTATGGCACAGTATGGGAAGAAGGGATGGAGGCTGTGAAGTAGACAGCACTATGTCACTTGTCCCTCCCTAACTGGTGGCAGACATCACTAGTCAATTAGATCATTCTTTCCCATAGAGACCAGCAATGGTCTCAAACCATTTCTGAATTTACCACTCCAGGAAACCACCATTAATCAATCAAAGTTGGCTCACAGGAAGAAATCCTTTTTCCATTCTTATGATAATAGAAAGGAAATTAGAGTCTCCCAACCTGTGGTGAAGCCCAAGTTCAGGCTGTCACCAGCTATGTGACCATGAGCAAATTCTCAGCTCTCTTAAGCCATAGCCTTCTGCAGTTTTGAATGGAGATAATGACTTTGCCCTCACCACTGCCACAGTTGTGTCAAGACTCAAATGTCACAATGTGTGGAAGAACACTCTGAAGACGGTAGGACTCTACAGAGGTGAAAGGTTCTCCAGATGGGAGGCTTTACCACTTGTCATTTCCAGAACCTTCCATGTGCTCTGCCCAGGACATATTCCTTAGCATTGGTAGCTGCCTGCAGGATCACATGTGAAAAAAAAGCTAGCAGGAAGAATTCAGCAACTCTCTGCTGTCCTTTGTGTTCTTTTCATCTGTCCTTCATCTGAAACAGATAGCACGTGGACCAGCCAGACTGCTGAGTTTTGCACAATTCCCTTGAAAGCCCAGAGTGGCCTCATCTAGTCCTATGGTTCAAAATGTTAAGTCCCTGAAGCCATCAGTCCTCAGGGGTTTGTAATATGAATGCAAAATGCAATCTGCTAAAGAAAACAATTTATAGCAGATTAAAAAATTAACTTCTGGGGCGGCACCTGTGGCTCAAAGGGGTAGGGCGCCAAAGGGTAGGGCGCTGGCCCCATATGCTGCAGGGGGTAGGTTCAGACCCAGCTCCGCCCCCCCAAAAAATTAACTTCTGAATAATAATTTTTATATGAATTTATTTTGCATTATGTGAGGGTGTGGGAGCAATCAAGCTGCTCTGTGCAGATGGGGCTCTTCTAAGTTTGTAAGGCATAAGTCACAGGGATCATCTAAAAAAGGCCATTTTGGCTGGAAGTTCTGGAAGTTTCCCAGCACCCTAAAGTTACATGTCAGTGAAAGCAAAAAGTTGGAATGACGATGTCCTTGCAGAGAAAGCAACACTATGAAGGTGCTGCCAAGAGCATTCGAGGAACAGCACCAAGAACACAAGGGCCCTGCTCATGTTCCCAGCTCAGACAGTGCACAGCTTCTTACCATTTTATTCTTGATCTGGAGAATCAATTATAGGGATAATAGGGGAGGCAAACTGGCTTAGGAGACTATTAAAATAATCCAGATGCAAGATGAAGCCAGTGTTGAGGAAGAGGGGGCTGGATCAGGGATTATTTGGGAAGTAAAATTGACTAGACTTATTAACAGTTCAGAGGGCAGAGATGAATGAAAGGAAGGAATTGAGAATGGTTCTACTGTTTTTGGCTTGAACAACTGGATGGGTGGAGGTTGCATTTATTGAAATGAGGAAGAACAGTGGGGCATGGCTGAGGATCTACAAGTTTTATCTTGAGCATTGAACTTTTTTCTTCTGACACCAAATGTGTGCTTTGTTTTGTTTTGTTTCTGCAGTTTTTGGCCGGGGCTGGGTTTTGAACCCGCCACCTCCGGCATATTAGGCCGGTGCCCTACTCCTTTGAGCCACAGGCGCCGCCCCCAAATGCATGTTTTTTTCAATGCTATTTTGCCAATTTCCTGACACTAAGTGTCCTACTTCAATTCGATTCTGATAATAACTACACAGAGTTAACCTTATAGATTTGGCTCAATCCCAAGAGACTGCCCTCACATCGGGTGCCAGTCCAAATATCAAGGCACCTGTACTTCTGATCAACCAGCTATAAATCAGGGGTGCCCATGACCCCCTCTTCAGTTTTAATAATTCACTGAAATGTCTCATGGAAATCAGGAAGCTGTTTATGAGTTTATTATAAAGGATAGATAGGGTGAGTTTCAGAAAGGCTCTCTCTCCCCTACAGAGTTGAGGTATACCACACCCCGACATGTGGAGGTGTTCACCCTCTCTGTTGTTTAGGCTGTCACTAGCTATGTGTTTAGGGGGGTTTATGGAATTTTCATTTTGTACTCATGATTGATTAAATCACTGGCCATTAGTGATTAACTCTCTCCATTCCCTGGAGTACAACAGATAAAAGTTCTGAGCTTCTAATTAAGGCTTTGTCTTTCTGGTCACTATCCCATATCCTGTAGCTATCAAGGGACTTGCCAAGACAAAATATGCTCTATAACCCTTACCACTCAGGAAATTCAAAGGGGTCCAGGATCTCTGTGCCAGGCACCAGAAATAAAGACCAAATATCTTTCCATGATACCACAGGCATGTAAGTTTCATGTGCTGTCTCTGCTATCCCATCAAGCAAGGAGTCATCTATGAACCTGAGGCTCAGGGATAAATTAGAGGCCAGATTCAAATCCCATCTCTGTCACTTATCAGCCTCCATGACTATGGATAGCACTTAATCCCTCCATGTCTCAGCAGCTCTCTAAAATGCACATGATAACCTTTTTCAGTGTCCTATGAAATAAGAGAGCATGTAAAGCTACCATTCGTTCAACAGTTATGTATTGAGCCCCTGCTGTGTGCCAGGAACTGTTCCAGGGGATGTAAATAGAACATGGGACAAAGCAAACAAAAATCCAGCTTTCATAAACCTACAGGCCACTGGAGAAGACAGACAATAAACAAAAAAATGAGAAAACACATACCAGGTAGTTGGTGGTAAGAGAGAAAAATCATTAGGAAGAAGTAGGAGGGAGAGGGGAATGTCGTTATCTATCATTTAATGGTCAGAGAAGGCCTCATTGAGTAGAGGACATGTGAGCAGAGACCTGGCCAGAGAGGAAGACAGCCATGCAAACATCTGGAGAGGAGCAGTCCAAGCAGTGAGAAAATTGAGTGCCAAGAGCTCTGAGGTGGAAGCAGACCCAGCATGTGTGTCCAGAGGTGACCCAATGAGGAGTGATGGTCCCTGCTTAGAATCCTAAGGAGTCACAGTGAGGGTGGCTGATCTGGCATGATCCTAGGCTACTGCTTGTCACATGTATATTGTTAAAACTTCCCGACTGCGATTTAATTACTTGCTCATCAACTCATGAAGAGCAGAGACCAGAAAAGTTTTATACTTTTGTACTGCCAGTCTGTCCCTCAGCCAAGTTTCTCAGACATGGAAGAACAATTGTCATCTGGAACCTGACCAAACACACACCAAACATACAAGCAAATGGCCACCTCATCCTCTTTCCTGAAATATTCATTTCTTTGCCTAAGTTTCCTCGTGTCCACAACAAACTGAACTATGTGTATTAACAAGTATTCACTCTTGGGAATTTGCTTTTCTTTTTTGAGTCAGCATCTCACTATGTCACCCTCAGTAGAGTGCCAGCCGTGGCGTCACAGCTCATAGCAACCTCAAACTGTTGGGCTTAAGCGATTCTCTTGCCTCAGCCTCCCAAGTAGCTAGGACTACAGGCCTCCACCACAATGCCCAGCTATTTTTTTTTATTATTATTGTTGTCATTGTTGTTTGGCAGGCCCAGGCTGGGTTCGAACCCACCAGCTCAGGTGTATGTGGCTGACGCCCTCGCCGCTAAGCTACATGCGCCAAGCCGGGAATTCAATTTTAACATGACATTCTCCACCAAGCTTGGCTTTCCTGAAGTTCCTTCAACATATTCGTCCTTTGTGTATGCCTATAATTGGCTGCATCAACAACTAACCTAACCCTAGCAAGAATGTACCTTAAGTCTCACACATTTGAGCACTTTAGCATGAACGATGTTTTATTAGGAACACATGTTTTCTCTGCTGTTCAAATAACCATAATTTGAGGAGCGAGCTTCTAGAAAGCTAGAAATTCATGTTGAAAGAAGTTAAAATAATAGTCTTCAAAGAATAGGCGTGTCAGTGAAAATAATCTCTACTGCTTGTTGAGAATTTACTATCAGCCATGCATGGGGCTAAGTGCTTCACTTTCCCCAGCTAATCAAGTTAAATCTTCATAATACCCTGCAAAATAGGTATCTGCCCCATATTACAGCTGAAGAAGTGCCATCTCAGAGAGGTTTAGTCAAGCTACTGAGGGGTAGGGCTAGGATTGAGCCCAGATCAACCAATAGGGAAAACAACACACCACATATAGAGAGAGCAAAGATCCAACAAATGATCTCATTCCGAGACTCAGGCAAAGTTCTTTTCACAGAAATAAAGGCTTGCCCTTACTGAAGCCATGAAAAAGTAGAGCTGAGTACCCTATCCCCAGGATGGGAGGGAGGGGCATGCTGCAGGTCTGTTCCCTGTCTGTGGGAGTGATTGATAGACAAGTTGGACTTTGGTCAGAAGCACAGGAGTCTTTCCCCACAAATTAGCCATGCACGCTCGATATTAATGACTAAGAGCAATTACACTGCTCACAGCAGATGAGAGCATATGGTGCCAGCCACAATGAATCAATGTGTCACAGCAGCAAGGTTCTCAAATAAGATTTAGAAAATGTTGCCAAACAGTGATTGTATTACCAGGGGACGGGCCAGCAATTAACATCTTCCAATCACTGATAGCACTTCTTTTTTAAACTTTCACCCAATGACCATTGCTACGCCTCCAGTTTGTAAATGGAGAAATGGAGGTACAAAGTAGTTTGCCTCAGCTTATAGAGTAAGTTTTGAGAAAGTCCCATAAATAGATTTCCTCTTGCACCGATTAAGAAATAAAAGAAATAAAATGGCAAAGGTAGAGTTGAAGCACAAAATAACATCTTTATTACAGATAAAGCAAGGCTGGAAGAAAAATAGCCCCGCTAACTTCCTCACAATCCATTTGGGCAAGCCACTCAGGGAGAAGTAAAGCTCGCATGGGCATTGCTCCCCACTGGCCTGGGCGGAGGAGACAGGAGGAATCCCCTGCCCTCAAGACCTTGGTTACATAGATTAACACCCCAGTTGAAAAATACAGTCGAGGGTTATTGCCTGCCCACCAGGTAACTCATTTTTTGGTTGTCTGCTTAGGAGTGTCACTTTCTTTGTGATTTTTCTCATTCGGGTCTTTGAGTCCAACTATACTGCCATAAGTGGGAGAGGGGCTTCCCCTGAAGGAAACAGATGTTACCACTGCCAATGACCTGGGCAGAAGTTGACCTGGGTAGGAAATTAGGAATCAGGGAGACAAGCCCTAGATTGAGAGGTGGACAAAAATCCCTTCTCTTTGGGGCTAGAGGTGGTATTGAAGCAAAGATGCTCTCTCCAGGGATGACAAAAAAGAAAGTGTACCTGCCGCCCTCTGTTCACTCTTTGGTCTTGTGTATCCACCCGGACGCTCTTTGTCAGTGCTGCCTCTCCCCTTCTTTGTTAATGCTGTCTCAGCAGCTGGACAATAACAGTAGACATAACCTCAGGGAGGACTGGGCACCACAAGTTCTGCCAATAACCATTTCAGCACTGAGCAGATTTCATCAGCCGAATGTCACATTTAGCTGCCCAGGACCACAGGCCACGCTTCACCAACTCCTGGTATCACCCTCTCTCCTTAACCCCTGACTTGCAGCATGCTGCCAAGTCCCCTGCTGAGAGCTCCTATCCCGGTTCTTCTCCAGGATTCTTTTTTTTTTTTTTGAGACAGAGTCTCACTCGGTCACTCTTGGTAGAGTGCCGTGGCATCACAACAACTTCAAACTCTTGGGCTTAAGCGATTCTCTTGCCTCAGCCTCCCAAGTAGCTAAGACTATAGGCACCTGCCACAACCCTGGCTATTTTTTTGTTGCAGTTGTCATTGAGGTTTAGCTGGCCGGGGCTGGGTTCGAACCCGCCACCTTTGGTGTATGTGGCTGGCACCCTAACTACTGTGCTACAAGCGGCTGAGCCTCTTTCCTTCCTTTTAAAATAGCTGGCTGTTTCCTGTTCATTCATTCAGCAGCCTGGGTATACATGGCTGGCGCCCTACCCACTGAGCTACAGGTGCCAACCGCCAGGATTCTTTTTAAGGGGAGATTTTAAAAAGAAAAAAAAATCTTATGCCCTTATCCCAACCAAAATACTCTGCTCTTCCCCCCAACTGAAGATAATCTTCACAGTTTACTACAAACATTTACTTCAAACAGAAGCAGTTTAGCTTCTGGTTGCGTTAAATCTTCCCACCCCAGAATCGTTTCTTTATCTTTACATAACCAGAAGGCCTACTGAAGTGTTTCCTTAGTTCCTCACAATTTTTAAATTGCTATTGCCCACTGAACCCGAGCCTTTGCTTCTAGCCCTCAAGGTTTCAAAGAATGTTAAGGGTTCCGTATAATCCCATTACAAAAATTCTAGACTTATCTCAAAGTATAGGAACAGATGATTTTCTGTTCCCCTCAAACCTTAATAGAATCTATATTTTTAGAGCTCTGTTTGTCAACATATTTTTATGGCCCAATATACTCACGGAGGATAACAAATTCTGTTAGCAACAGTACCTCACAGACTCTAGTAGATTCTTATTTGGGAGAATATATAATGTCTGCAGTATAAAGCCTTATAGAGACATCGCATAATCTTTGAGAAGAGAATGATTGTGTAGTTGGATTGTGCTTTTGTTTGGGCTGCTATAACAAAATACCTCCAAGTGGATAATTTATAAAGAACACAAATTTATTGTTTACAGTTCTGGAGGCTGAGAAGTTCAAGATCAAGACACCAGCAGATTCAATGTCTGGTGAAGGCCTGTTCCTAACAGATGGTATCTTCTATGTGTCCTGACATGGTGGAAGGGGCAAACACCTTTGGGCCTCTTTCATAAGGGCACTAATCTCATTAACAAGGGCTCTGTCTTCATTACCTAATTACCTCCTAGAGGCCTTGCCTCTTGATACTATTGTATTGGAGGTTAGGTTTCAAGATATGAATATGGAAGGGACACAAACACTCAAACCACAGCATTCCATCCCTGGTCCCCAAAATACAAGTCCTTTCTCATGTGCAAAAATTCTCATCCTATCCCAATAGCCCCCAAAGCCTTAACTTGTTCCAGCATCAACTTTAAAGTCTAAATCCAGAGTCTCAACTAAATATCTTCTACATCAGATTTGAGTGAGACTCAAGTCATGATTCTTCCTTGCTGAGGCAAATTTCTCTCCAGCTGTAAAACTGTAAAATCGAACAAGTTATGTGCTTAGGAAATACAATGATGGGACAGACATAGGGGTATAGGTTCTCTTTTTGAAAGGTAGAAATAGGAAGGAAGAAAGGGGTAACTGTTCCCAAGTAAATGAAAAACCCTGCAGGACAAATGATATTAAATCTTAAGGATTGAAAATAATCTTTTCTGACTCCAGGTGTTGCCTTCTGGACACACTGGGGAGAAGATTGAGCCCCCACACCCTTGGTGTTTTTCTCCTAAAAAAATGCTTTCTCATTCTTTACATGGCCAGGCTAAGAATTTCCCCAATCTTTAAATTCTATTTCCTTTTAATTATAAATTCTGTCTGTAATTTGTTTCTCTCTTCTCATATTTCACTATGAGCAGCCAAGAGAAGCCATGCCACACACTCAACACTTTGTTTAGGTATTTCTTCTACCAAATATCTTATTTTATCACTCAGAAGTTCTACTTTTCACAAAGAACTAGGACACAAACACAATCCAGTGAAGTTCTCAGCCACTTTATAACAAGGATTGCCTTTCTTCCAGTTTTCAATAGCTTATTCCTTATCTCTGCCTCATCGGAAAGGCCTTTACTGACCATATTTCTGTCAACATTCTGTGCATGACCTCTCAGGCAATCTCTAAGAAGACTGAGACTTTCTCTATAGCTCTCTTATTCTGAGTTCTCATTAAGATTCACCCTTAATGCTCTGTTCACTACAGCATAGGCTTTTTCTAGCATGTACCCCTGAACTCGTCCAACCTCTACCCGTCACCCGACTCTAAAGCTGCTTCTACATTTTTAGGTATTTGTTATAGCAAAAACCCCACTTCTTGGTACCAATTTCTGTCTGAGTCCATTCAGGCTGCCATTAAAAATACCTTAGACTGGGTAATTTACAAACAACATAAATGTGTTGCTCACAGTTCTGGAGGCTGGAAAATCCAAGATCAAGATGCCAATAGACTCTGTGTCTGAGGGTGAAGGCCTATTCCTCAAACATGACACCTTCCTGTGTCTTCACAAAGCAGAAGGGGCAAACAAGTTCATTTGGTCTCTTTAATAAGGGTATTCGTGACCCAATTACTTCCTAAAGGCCTCATCTCCTAGTATTATCGCATTTGTGATTAGGTTTCAACATAGGAATTCTGGGGAAACACAACATTCCTACTATAGCACCCCTCTACCTCCCAACTCCTGCCTTTGTCCAAAATAAGAACAAATTAGTTTGAGGCTCTAACTTACCTACTTGTTTCCTCTCATCATTTAATTCAGCTGCATTTGCTGGTTTCGAACCTCACTGCTACCTTGCCAAGTCCAAGTCCTTGTGTCACTTTAATGTCTGCTTTCACGTTTCCTGATTCTCTACCCAACAAGATGTCAGTATCCACAGTTCAAGAAGAGCCAGACTGAAAAGTCTAATACTCATTTCATTAGCATTGAATTTCGCATTTATGAAGAGCAGAAACACTGTGTCAAACAGTGATCTCAGATTCCTCTGCAGTCTTCTTAGCCCACAGGTGTCCTAAAGATGGTGTACATTTGTTAAGAGCTAGGAAGGAGTGCTGCTTTCCAGGTTTACTACAAATTTAAAGGTTTCTTGTGATTTTTCACTTTTAGCTTTCAAAATGAAACAGTTATATCAGGACTATTACTACTATAAGCAAGACCAATATATGGAAATTACATTATGTAAAAGAAAAATGAATGCATATTCACTTTTTAAATAATTTACCTAATGAATTTTTTTACCAGCAAGTTTTCCCAGGTCTTTCAAAAATCATTCAATTTATTTTAATTTTTAATATATACACAGAAGGGGGGATAGACTTATAATGTAAAGTTAGGTTTAACTACACTTATAAAGAAAATTCTTTCCCACATTCATCAACCCCTCTCTAAATATTCTATGTTTATTTATAAATTCATTCTAATCACGTATATCCTGAGATATATAGAATATGAATAACTGCACAAACATAGTTGCTAGTTGTTATTTGGATAATTGCTACGATAAAAAGCTCAGTTTTCTGTCTCACACTAGAAAAGATTGAGCTGAAACGTCAATTTTCAGAATAAACCCTTTTAAGTGACTTACTTGGTGAGTTAGGAATTAGGTATTTCAGCTACCAAAGGGCTCAGTCCTTAGAGAAAACGGCGATGATGAGTCATAGGCAGAAAGATAAGGAAAACCCTTTTAGTCTTCAAATTAAGTTAGTTACTCATTTTGCAACTGTGTTCACGTCTGACTGGCTTGAAAGACAAATATTTCAGGGGAAACTTATATAAAGAAAATGAATTGCCATTTGGCACTTCTCATGCCTGGCACCCTCAAGAAGAGAACCCCATCCCTATTCTGCACACAGCACTTCCTGCTGCTTTGTTCTTTATTTAGTTCTCTTTAAAGTTCAGCAGCATTTAATTTCTTTTCAAATTCTCCAAAATTCTAAACCATTCCATACGTGACAGAATTTTGAATAAACCCTCAACTTTGCAAAATATAAATAAAATCTTGAGCCACAACTGAAAGCCCCAGCCATTGGCTTTGTCAGGTGGTCTTTCTCCTGGGGCCAGTCTTGGTGCCCACAGCTAACACTCTCCCTCCCTCCCTCCCTTCCCGATGACCACAGCCACCTGCTGCCTCCCACACACTCGGGGCCTCCCAGTGTCCTCTGTTCTATCTGCATGCTACAGACTATCTGCACTGCTTCTCTTACCACTACATACATTGCATTACATAGTCTCATCCCACATCCTCCTCCCTAACAAAATCCTGACCTTTTTTCTCAAGTATCCACTCCTCCTCCCCACAGTCATGTTCTTCAGAGAAGCTAACCCCATCCCCAGCTTCACAGGATGGGTCTGGTTAGTCTGAGTAAATCAATATACAGCATTCTTCTGGTAACCATCATAGCTTAAGATGGTCCAATCAAATTGAAGGGAAAGATTTATAGCATATGGTTGGAAAAGAAGTTTTCTCAGCCTTCCTTTCCTGTTTTGAACATGAAGAAGGAAGCATGCGATCTCACCTGTCAGTAACAGCCATCCAGTGACCATAAAAATATGTTTTTAGTTTGAAATTTATATGCAAACATCTTACATGAATTACTGACATTATCCTTGAGCCACTAACCATCCCACCTCTGAAACTCACCTGACTTCGGAACTTCTTTCCCGTAGGACTTCTCAGAGGCTTTAATATTCCAAAATACACTGTGGCCTTCCAAGAGGGGAGTATAGAATGCTGCCTTTCCAAACAGATTTGACCACACAGCCCTGTCGCTCTTAAAAACTGAGGTTTCATAGAACCCAGCTTGGGGAACACCATACTATGTCATTTGGGGGTTCTCTGGGGCCAAAATTTCTCCTGAGATGTTATCTATTACCAGCCACTGAATGTCTGGGAGTAAAGAACCCACAACGTAAACACTTAAGCCCCAGGTTCTCTATTTGAGATGTGCACTATGTGTTAGTAGTTTGGACACAGTCCAAATTCCACAATCACCGAATAATTTTCTTTTTCCAAATCAAGTTGATATGCATTCATTAAATTATATTTCATTCACAAACATTTTATGTGGCATGATTCCTCTGCCCAAGAAATCACAATGCCAATGACAACAAGGCTCCCTTTTGCCTAACTTTGAAAGCTACCCTGCTCTGACCCTTCCCTAGTTACCTACTTGCTACAACTGCCCTTCTCGGTCTTCACCCTCTCCCATCCCTGGGTCCTCAGCTCAGATCCCAACCACAGCAGCCTCACCCTTCCCTACTCCTTTTCAGGTCTGGAATTTCAAGTTAATTTTAGTTATACATTTAGTTATATAAACAAAACATTAATATATGCTCCTTACAAAAACCTAAACACTAGGCTAACGTTCCTTTTGGTTAGCCTCAATTTCGGCTCTCTGCCGCTCTTGTCAACTTTATGTGTAACTTTCTGGGCTCTTCCTGAGCATTTGTTTCCAGACCTGTGACCCTACAGCCAATATGGGGCCTTGGTACATCCTACTCCGGCCTTAGGTCCTCACTTTGGTTATTGACAGCTTTAAAGTCTTGGAAGCCAGAACTATTAGCTCCCAGAAACTGGGAATAAGAAAAGGAGAAGAATAACTCAGTAAATTGATGGCACACACACAAAGTGCCTCCGAAGGGCAACACCCAGACAGCAAAGCTTTCTGACAAGTAGGCACAGAGAAGACATAAGGAGATACGCGGTGTCAGGAGCCTATCAGGTTCCTGGAACAAGGCTGACAACCTCCATCACAGAACACCTCAGCCCTCATCTGCTTCCCGCAGTCCAGCTCTTCCCTGGGGTCCTCCTCTCACAGTTGGGGGACCCAAGATTCTCCCCGCGCCCTTCCCCCTTCTATCTGGGAAGACAGGAGTGGTGGCGTTCTGGATTTGTACAGCTATTTCCCAAATGTTCCCGGCTCGGCACCTGTGGCTCAAGCGGCTAAGGCGCCAGCCACATACACCTAAGGTGGTGGGTTGGAATCCAGCCCGGGCCCACCAAACAACAATGATGGCTGCAACCAAAAAATAGCCAGGTTCTGTGGCGGGCGCCTGTAGTCCCAGCTACTTGGGTGGCTGAGGCAGGAGACTCGCTTGAACCCAGGAGTTGGAGGTTGCTGCGAGCAGTGAAGCCACGGCACTCTACCCAGGGGGACAGCTTGAGGCTCTGTCACAAAAAAAAAAAAAGAAGAGATGGTCCATGTTTACAAGGGTTTACCTGTCCCTAGCCCAGCCTTTATCAGGGAGTGTGACAGAAACACACGCAGGGCAAGTGTGCCAGCAGCTGCATGCTCTTCCCTAGGATCAGAGAGAGAACGTGGCTGGAGTCTGAGCTGGCAGGGACGTTATGAAATGGCAACCCAGGGGACAGGGTGCTGGGCAGGAGTCAGACACACCTCCAGCCTCACTAGCCTCCTGTCACCTCCCTCCTCACTCACTCCTCTTTCCCCCTTATTTCCTGAACTGGGCCTTTGGTTATGAAACCACTTCTGTTAATATCCTCACAGCGGTTCTCAACCTGAGGGTTGCGATCCCTTTTTAACAATGAAAATACATTGCAGCATTAAGAAGGTTGAGAACCACTGCTTTACAGGGACTTGAATAAAATAACAAAATAGGCAGATATAAACCCAAATATTCCATTGAAGATGGCTTCACTGGATCACAATGTGTTCAGAGCAGCAAACCCCTGCGGGTAGCCCACAGGGTGGGTAGGAGGGAGCTCTAGCCGGGTTCAGGCAGTGCTTCTAGTTGACCACAATCCTTAGTGCCGGCTCATAATCCAGAACACAAGACAAGGCTCCTCTCTCTGGCCATCTATGATCTCTGCTTTTCCCCTGTAGAAATTCCAAGAGCAAAGAATAATACCTATATGTTTGAAATTTTGCCCAACATAATCTCTGGCTTCCTCTCTGGCGTCATGTTATTCCTCTCTCCCCTCATCTGCTCTGACCCCTCACTGTTCCACCAACAAGGCCATGCTCCTTCCCAGCTTAGACCTTGGCACCTGCTGTTCCCCTGCCTAGAAATTTCCTCTGCCTGGTCTCTCTGCACAGCTGTCTCTTTCTTGTTATTCACTCTAAAAGCTTTTCCTGGGCATCTGCTCCAATGCGGTCACTTTTTTCAGATCTCTCTTAGTTTTCTGCATAGCACTTATCAATATGTGATGTTTTCTTTTCTGTTGTTGTTGCTGCTGCTGCTACTACTGTTGTTTTGTGGTTGTTTGATTTCTGGACTAAACTGGAACACATCTTCTTCACCCCAGCATCCCAGACACCTGAAAACAGAGTCAGCCTAATGAAGTCATGTTGAATGACTAAATCCTCGCACCTGCAACTTTGCATAAAAGCCCCTGCATTGGGGTGGTACCTGTGGCTCAAAGGAGTAGGGCGAGGGCCCCATATGCTGGAGGTGGTGGGTTCAAACCCAACCCCAGCCAAAAACTGAAAAAAAAGAAAGAAAGACCCTGCATCGATTTCAGGGAAGATCCTCCCTCCATCTTAAGGCTTTTTTCCCTCTTTCTTTCCAACTACCGCTTTGCTCCAACCAGACTCATCTGTTTAGAGTTCTCGTTCATGCAGGCTGTTTCATCTTCCATCCCACTCAGGTAAAGCATGTGCCACATAACAACCTTTCAGTCAACCGTGGACCACATGTATGACACTGGTCCCCACAATTTATAATACATTTTTACTATACCATTTTTATGTTTAAATACACGAATTGCCTACTGTGTTCAGTACTGTGACATGCTGTACAGGTTCATAGCAGAGGAGTAACTGGCTGTACCATACCACGTAGGTATATACCATCGGTAGGTATCTACCATCTAGGCTTGTGTAAATACTTCAAGGATGTTCACTCAGTGATGAAATCACATAAACACACATTTCTCAGAACATACCCCCATTGTTAAGGGACACATGACTGTACTGTTCTCTCCCATGCCTGTTCTCACCCCTTGCCGAAACCCTAGCTTCCCCATCTCGCTGAATTGTGTCCTTCCCCTTCTTCTGCAAGAGTCCTCACCCACCTCCTCCCAGCCCCACCCAGGCTATAAGTTTCTCCTCTGTGTTTGGAATTCTGTGCTGCACCTACCAAAATATCTATCATACTGTTCTAGTTATGGGTCTCTTTACCCTCATTTACTCCCCTAGATGTTGAGATCCTGAATTTAGGCCACACTAGTTTCTGTACATCTGCAGCACACTGACAGGTGAGTACTCAATAAATAGCTGCTGAATGAATGAACAGGAAACAGCCAGCTATTTTAAAAGGAAGGAAAGAGGCTCGGCCACTCATAGCACAGTAGTTATGGCACCAGCCACATACACCAAGGGTGGCAGGTTCGAACCCAGCCCGGGCCAGCTAAACAACAATGACAACTGCAACAAAAAAATAGCCGGGCATTGTAGCAGGTGCCTATAGTCCCAGCTACTTAGGAGGCCGAGGCAAAAGAATGGCTTAAGCCCAAAAGTTTGAGGTTGCTGTGAGCTGTTATGCTATAGCACTCTACTGAGGGCAACATAGTGAAACTCTGTCTCAAAAAGAAAAAAAAAAAGGAAGGAAAGAAGAACAATAGGAAGAAAGGAAGAAAAAGCAGATTACTTGAATGCAACAGGATAGACTTCATTTAAATCTTTCAGACTTCCATGAAAATTCTGAATGAGACCTGAGAAACATTTTACCAAAGCCTAGAGGATCTGAGACTTAGGGTAACCATCCTTCATCTACTTCACTTGTTTTGATGCAATGATGTGGAAATCTACCAGATACAGCCTTTTCAAATTATTTATATTTATTGTGGAGTTACTGAACACAACAAAAGATAATCCAATATAAAATCACCTAACTTACCTTAGCCAAACCTTCCTATTAATATACACAACACATTTCTTTGGAGTGAAAATGGAAGGCCAAGAAGCAACCTCCAGGTGGCATCTATGATTGCGCACCATCACCCTATTGGTATTGATGGGTCCCCACAGCCACCTGTAGTTGCCTAGTCTCTCCCTGGGGATTGTAGTCAGTAGGAGCAATGTCAAAAACCTTTCTCCAGAGGCTTAGGCAAAGGGAAGGAAAGCACATATCCCTGAGAAAGGAGCAAATATGAAAGCTATTAGAGTTTAAAACATCTCCGATACTCCCGCCTGTGCAGTAGAGTTTCATATATGTGTTAGGCAACTCAAATATGTAGCTCCTAATAAGATGTAGTACTTTCTTTCACTGGACACAAGCAGCTCTTGTAAGTTGGTATAAGATAATGAGATAATGAGACCAGAACTAGGACTTAACAATTGTAATTACACACATACTGTATGCATTGGAAGATTCAACCTACACTGTTTAATTTCCTTCCTTTAAGAAAGAAGTACTCATATGATCCATTTCATTCTGCTCATAAATAATAAAGGGAGAGAAAGAACTCTTGAGGCTCCTTCCTGGGTCTGTGATGCCTTAAACAGATTCCCACCAAAGCTAGATCCCTTCCATCCTCTTTTATCTCCTGGTGGTACTGAGGGTATGGAATGGGATGGAGAGAAAGGGTCTCCTAATGACAAGCTCCACTTCCATGCACAAGTTACCTGTGCTTGACCCCCTGACTTATAGTAAACCAATTTTTTTCTTCTTGATGTGCTAAGAGGAAAAAAAAAAAAAGAAAATTATTAAAAACTAGAAGTCAATAGGTTGATGGTCCTATATAAAACAACATCTTTCAAATAAGACAGAATTGATATTGATGCAACCCATAGCCACCCAACAGGAATATAAAGCAAAGAGATGGATGTCCTAAGATTCATACAGATCTATGTGGTTGTACCACATCTGTATAAAGTCTCTAGCAGGGAGAGCTGTTCACCTAGAGGCATAGCATCCTTTTCAAATAATCAAATATAGTCATCTTCTTAAAGATGGGGATATGCTCTGAGAAATGTATCATTAGGCAATTTCATTGCTGTGTAAACATTACAGAGTATATTTACACAAACCTAGATGATATACTACACACCTGGGCTATATCGTATAGAGGATTCCTCCTAAACTACAAACCTGTACAGTGTGTCTCTGTACTGAATACTATAGGCAATTATAACACAGTGGTTTTCTGTGTCTAAACATAGAAAAAGTACATTAAAAATACACTAGAAGATTTTTTTTTAATGGTATGTCTGAAGAGGGCACTTGCCATGCATGGAGTTTGCAGGACTGGAAATTGCTCTGGGTGAGTCAGTGAGTGAGTGGTGAGTGAAGGTGAAGGTCTAGGACATTACCATACATGACTGGAGACTTTATAACACTGTACACTGAGCCCACACTAAATTTATTTTTAAAAATTTTTGTTTTCAGTAATGAATTAAACTTAGCTTATAACTGTTTTACTTGATAAACTAATGTTTTAACTTTTGACTCTTTTTAATCACACTTACCTTAAAACCCAAGCACGTTATATCACTTTCTTTATGTCCTTATTCTTTTTTTTTAATTTTAATAGATTTAGGGCTACACATGATTTCAGCGACAAGGATGAACTATGTAATGCTGAAGTCAGAGCTTTTAGTGTACTGTCACCAGAATAGTGTACATATACCCCACAGGTAATTTTTTATCCTTCACTCCACTCCCACCCTCCCTCTTCTTAGTTTTCAATGTCCATTATACCACTTTATGACCGTATATGATAACATGTGCTACTTGGTGCATCCCTGAGATACTTCACTTAGAATAATGGTCTCCAGTTCCACCCAAGCTGCTGCAAAAGACATTATTTAATTCTTTCTATTGCTGAGCAGCTCTCCATAGTGTGTATGTGGGGGACAGGTGGGAAGTACATATATACATATGTGAGCCATTACAAAAGTTTTCAGATACACAAAAAAACCAAGAAACGTAAAATCTGTGCAGATGAAAACAAGTGAAGCCCTCCCAGCAACACTAGCAAGCCGAGCAAGTTGAAACTTGCCCGGGTGAATCAGAAAGGATGCTGTCAACTGTGTTTCTTGGACGTGGAATAATAGACTATAACATAGTCTGCCTTAAAACTTTTGTAGTGATCCATGTATACACACCATATTTTCTTAATCCACATCAGTCAATGGGCACTTAGGTCTACTCCTTATCTTTGTGATTGTGAATTGTGCTGTGATAAACATTCAGATGCAGGTGCCTTTGGTGTGCTAACTTTTTCCCCTTTGAGTAGACACCCTGTAGTGTGGTTGCTAGATCAAATAGTAGGTCAGCTTTTAGTTCTTTGAGGAATCTCCATGCTGTTTTCCATAGAGGTTTCACCAATTTACATAATTTATAATTCTCACCATCACTGTATAAGTGTTCCCTCTTCATTGTATCTGTGCCAACTTCTACTACTTTTTTACTTTTAAATAATGACCATTCTGTCAAGAGTAAGGCAGTATCTCATTCTGGTTTTAATTTGTACTTTTTCCATCTGTTTTCGTGACATTTATATATCTTCTTTTTGGAAAAAAAATCTGTTCATGTCATTTGCCCATTTTTTGATTTTTGTTTTTAATCTCACTGTTGTTTGAATTCTTTATAAATTTTGGATATTAGTCCTTTGTCAGAAGCATAGTTTGCAAATATCTTCTCCCATTCTGTAGGGAGAAAATCTTTGTACTCTGTTGATATTTCCTGTGCTGTACAAAAACTTTTTAGCTTAATTAAGTTCCATTTATTTTTGTTGTGCTATATTTGCTTTGAGGCTCTTAGTCATGAATTGCTTGTCTAGAACAACATCCAGAAGAGTTTCCATGTTTTCTTCTAGAACTTTTGTGCTTTCACATCTCACATGTCAGTTCTTACTCTATCTTGAGTTAACTTTTGTACATGGTGAGAGGTAAGGATCCAGTCTCATTCTTCTGCATGTAGCTATCCAGTTTTCCCAGCACCATTTTTTAAATAGGGCATTGTTCTCCCAGCATATGTTTTTGTCTGCTTTGTTGTAGCTACATGGTTTTATTTCAGGGTCTCTATTCTGTTCCATTGATCTATGTGTCTACTTATTATACTAATACCATGCTGTTTTCATTACTATAGCCTTGTAGTATAATTTGAAATCAGCTTGTGCCTCCAGATTTGTTCTTTTTGCTTAGCATGGTTTTGGCTATTCAGGCCCTTTTTTGGTTCCATATGAAGGTTAAGATTGTTTTCTATATTTCTATGAAAAATAATGTTGGCATTTTTATGGGAATTGCATTGAATCTGTAGATTTGTTTGGACTGTATGATCATTTTAACAATACTGATTCTTCTAATCCACAAGCATGGGATTTTCCATTTGTTAGTGTTGTTTACAATTCTTTTCATCAGTGATATGTAGTTCTTACAGACTCTTTCACCTCCTTGGTTAAGTTTATTCCTAGGTATTTTGTTTTCTTTGTAGCTGTTGTTAATGCTATTGAGCTCTTGTTTTGACTCTCAGCTTAACTGTTATTAGTAAATGGAAATGTTACTTATTCGTGTACATTAATCTTGTAACCTGAGACTTTATTGAATTTAGTTTTAAATTCTAGGAATCTTTTGGAGACATCTTTATGGTTTTCTAGATGTAAAATAATGTTGTTGTCAAATGGGGGTTGTTTTACCTCCTCTTTCCTGATTTGAATACCCTTTATTTCTTCCTCATGCCTGATTGCTCTGGGTAAGATGTTCAGTACTATGTTGAAAAGAAGTGGTGACAGTGGCATCCTTATCTTGTTCCAACTCTTAGGGTAAGTACTTTCAAATTTTCCCATTCAGTATGATGTTGGCTTTTATTATTATTATTATTTTTTTTTTTTGAGACAGAGCCTCAAGCCGTCGCCCTGGATAGAATGCAGTGGCATCACGGCTCACAGCAACCTCCAACTCCTGGGCTCAAGCAAGTCTCCTGCCTCCGCCTCCCAAGTAGCTGGGACTACAGGCGCCCACCACAACGCCTGGCTATTTTTTAGTTGCAGCCATCATTGTTGTTTGGCAGGCCCGGGCTGGATTCGAACCTGCCACCCTAGGTGTATGTATGTCTGGCGCCTTAGCCACTTGAGCCACAGGCGCCAAGCCAGGCTTTTATTATTTTGAGGTATATTCCTTGTATGCCTAGTTTGTTGAGGGTTTTATCATAAAGGATGCTAGATTTTATTAATTACTTTTTCTGCATCTATTGAGATTAACATATGGTTTTTGTTTTTAGTTCTATTTATGTAGTGAATCAAATGTATTGATTTGCAGATGTTGAATCATCCCTATAGCCTCGGGATAAAACTTACCAGGTTAATTATCTTTTTTGATGTGCTGTTGGATTTGGTATACTAGTATTTTGTTGAGAATTTCTGCATCTACGTTCATGAGGATTATTGGTCTGTAATTTTCTTTTGTTGTTGTCTCCATTCTTGGCTTTGGTATCAGGGTGATATTGGCTTTGAAAAACAAGTTAGGGAGGATTCCTTCCTTCTTGATATTGTAGAACAGTTTCTGGTGGATAAGTACCAGTTCTTTGTAGATCTGGTAGAATTCAACTGCAAATCCACAGTTCCCCCAGGACCCATCAGTCCCCTACAAGGATGCTGTAGTCTGAGTGGGTGCTGGGGGAATGGGGGGTTTGGCTATGGATCCAGTAGCATAGAACCTCAGGGGCTAAGTTTCTCAGGTCAAGACAGTTGAAAAACACTACCTGTCCACAAAGGGAAGGAAAGAGCACAGCCTCTGCACAGAACCCAGCCACAGTGAGCAGAGTACTATTAGGGTGCAGCCTCTCCGTAGGCATAGAACAGGCTATTCTGCATCTCCTTTTTACCAGAAGCTCTTGTGTAGGAGCAGGGGTGGCTATATCTGCAGCATTGGGTGGTTGCATGTTGGGAACACAGACGCTACTACTACAATAGGAAAGTACACCATGTATGGGCAACCTGGGCCCACACTTCCCCAAGGCTGTGTAGTAGGGTGAGAGGAGTCAGGAGGAGCGCCAATCAGCGTACAAACATGGCACATGCTCCTTAAGCGCAATTTTACTCAGAGATTTGGAGATGAAATGATGTAAAAGAATGGGAAGTAGCTTAAAACATAATTCGATATAAAAGCAACATTGAACATACTATGATGTTTAGCATAATGTGTCCATGAATTTTAAAACTCTTAAATATCATAGGTTTGCTCCAGTCCCCAATTTCCCCATCCCAACAAAGCTGGGGATTGGTCACCCTCCTTTGCCTTGGGGCATTTTACAGTGGAAAAGTACTGAAAATCCCTACAGATTTTTCAGAGATAATAAATGAGGACTGAAAACAAAAGGAACATTTGTGTGTACATTAAATATATAGAAAATTCAGAACACAGGCAGTCCCCAGGTTACAAACATCCAACTTACATACAAATGGCACTTGTGGAGGTTCTTACAGGCAGTCCTCAAATTACAAACATCCAGCTGACATATGACTCACACTTATAAATGGGGGCAGATATTATCAGTAATAAGTAAATGTACCTGTTCCAACTTACATACAAATTCAACTTAAGAACAACCTATAGAACCTATCTTGTTCATAACCCCGAAACTATCTGCATAGCATCTCTTTATTTGCACTGATGATAATGTGCATTACTCACAGACACATCCATCCACCCTGACATCTTACAATCACTGGGCTGAGCACCTCTAAGGACACAAAGATGAATGTGATGTTATCCCTACCCCAGAGAAATTCACAGGCATGTGAGGAATCCAGATATCAATTTTTAAATGACTTTATAAAGTGATAAAGTCACTGATAAAGCCACAAATTGCTGCAGGAGCAGAATGGGAGAAGGGATTTCCTGTGCCTCAAGGGAAGGATAGTCAGGGAAGATTTCTCAGGAGAAACAGCTTTGGGCTCTGAATTCAGAGTCTTTGCAGCAACAAAATGAGCCTCCTGGGTGGAATCTGGAGGTGCTCTGGAAATTCCTCTGCCCATCTGGCTTCTTCCTCACACATCTTCCTCACCCCAGCCCTAAGTTCCCCTATTGTCTGTACTTCATTTACAGCCCAAAGACATTTTTTTACTAATTTTTAAATTGTATTGTCATTGCACCAAACATTTGTTGAAAACTTGCCCTGTAAAAGGCTGCACTTGCATAGCTTTTACTCTCTAACATTTACTCCCAGGAAACATATTTTATTACTCCTACTTTACTTACTGAGGCCCAAAAAGGATATTGCCCAGTTACAGCCAAGACATGGTGGTTATGTGTTTCAAACCCAAATCAGTCCATATCCATTCCTCTGCGCCCACTGTTTCCCATGGTTCTAAAGCTGCTCTTACCTGTGGGTATGTGACATGTCTACTTTTATGAATGAAATGTCAACATCCACTTTGGCTAGTAAAAAGATTCATGAAGTCAAGATTTTTCTTTGGTTTTTTGAGACCGACTCTCATTCTATTGCCCAGGCTAGAGTGCTGTGTCATCAGCCTAGCTCACAGCAACCTCAGACTCCTGGGTTCAGGCAATCCTCCTGCCTCAGCCTCCCAAATAAATGGGACCACAGATAAGCACAGCTAGTTTTTAATTTTAGTAGAAAAACTCTTTGCTCTTGCTTAGACAGGTCTCAAACTCCTCAGGTCAAGGGATCCTCCCACTTAGGCCTCCTAGAGTGCTGGGATTACAGGTATGAGCCACCACCTGTGGCCTAGAACAGCATCACTTTTTTGATGAAGAAATGCTTTTTTTCCATTTTTTCTTTCTAATTTTATATGTTCAAAAAAATTTTTATCTGATTCTTTTTCTGGTTCCCAAGCATGGTGATTGGGTTTTCACACTACTATGTGAGATGTGCCTCCCTCAAAACTTGCTACTACATAGTACCCATTTGAGGTAAAGCAACTTTTTTATTAGTTTGAGCATGTATTATTTATAAAGTAGAAACTGTGCATTATTTCTACTAAAAGAAGCAGTGTCACGCATGAGAAGATAATAAAGAAACCCAAATAAAGAGGTGGGTGGGGAAGGGGACGTCAGGACGTCAGGAAAAAACAAAACGAACAGCCAGAGGCATGAAGTGAGGCAGCTCAGAGGAAAAGGTCACACAGCCCAATCTTGATGTCCTTTGAAATTTAAAAGGCCCCAAAACTGTACAGAAAATACTAATCTAAAACCAGGAGGCATCTGACCACTAACCTGGGAAATGTCAGAGATGCAAGGCCCCTGAGCCCTGAAAGGCCAGCGGCTCAACCCAGCAACCCCTGGGTGTACAGAGCTCAGAATGCACAGTCATGCTCCAGGGGGAGGCCAGCAAGGGTCTTCCCTGACCTTCAATGTGAAGAAAGAGCTTTCACCTGTATTTGTGGTGCTGTCAGCTCCTCTGAGCTTGGATGCAAAGCCAAAGCTGGTGACATGCTGTCCCACCCCACCCCCCACCCCCCAGGCCCAGGGTGAGATTGGTACTGCCTCAGAGGTGGGACGTGTACCAGGCCAAAGCAGGTGCCATATATCAATAAGCCAGGGGTGCAAATATGAAAACACCCTCCCCTTGTCAAATCTCTGCCTCCCATTGTGTGCCCGAGAATGATGAGGGCCAACACTTTGGCAGCCACTTTGTCCAAGAGTGTTTCTCGTGGCAGATTTGTCAGAACTTTCTGCCAGAGCCCCCCTCCTCTGACCTAAGTGGTTAAAAGAAGCCATCTCATGCTAAAAACCCGTAAACAAGGAAGCTAAATTTGCCATTCTCAGTTCCTCTTTTATTTCTCCTATCTCTGTGAGGTCCTTCTCAAAATCCATGCAGGTTCATTAAATGTTTTCATAGACCTATTGGAAGTAGAAGAGAAAAAAAATCAGTAACTGAACTAGGTCACATCATTCCTTTTTTCTGTGGCTGCCACATCAAAAGGCTGGTGGATATGGTCACATATGCTGTTTCTCGGGAGCTGGTTATCACATAGGAAAATTATTTTATTTAAAGCAAAAAAAAAAAAAAAAGCCAGCAAATTGACCAATTTATGTTTCTAGGAAGCAGCAAATACCAGGGGTGTGGTAGAGATAGGCTACCTCCCCAGTCCATGTCTAATATTCCATCGACTGATAAAGAATCATCAATTAAAGAAAACCTCAGCTTTGTACTTGTGCAAAAGGGAAAGGGAGTCAGTCAATAGCCAAACTGAAAACTCAGATGAAAACACTCCAGGAAGGCAGTAGAGAGAAAAAGAATATATATGTGGCATCAGAGAGTAGTCCTGCTGGTAAAAACAAGACGCACAGCTCTGAGGTATAGTAATCCTTGCTTCTGTAGCCTCACCAACACCCAGACTGTGTTCCGCCCAAACCCTGCAGAGCCTGTCAGAATGAGTTAGACTGATCTCCAGATCTAGTTCTCCTGTTAGAATGTAGATTGAAAAAGAAGGCATGACACAAATGCAGAGTGCTCGTGACACTGAAAAGAGGCCCTCTCCCTGTGGCAGCTTCTGTCTCCCACTTAGTGACAGTTACAGGGAACACTTACAGATTTCTAGAAATACTTCTTATAGAGAAGGTGAAATACATCCTCCTCAGTAGTCATGACCCTGGAAAAATGAGCCTGAGCTGTCTGATCCTCTTATGAACCAGAGCTCATAGGGAACATCTGTGAGCTCTCACTCTGCCTGAGGGCCCCCATTCAGCCTGCATCTCTCTCCTTACTCTCCAAGTGACTCTCCCATAGAAAAGTGACTGCGCCTCAGAATAGGCTGTTGTCTCCTTGCTTTCTGTTAGCTTCTACCTAACAAGCTTTCCCACCTCTCACAGCGTAGAGGCAGCATTGTCCCCAAGAAGCAGTATTCAGAAAGCATCTGTACGTGCAAAAGAGTAGAAGCTGCCTTTGTAGTACAATTTTTAAGTAGTACCTGAGTTAACTCAAACTGGCCTATCACAGGTTCTGAATTCTACCATTAATGATGATTTCTAAAATACAACAGAGTCAAATGTACCTTATAAAATAAAATTCCATTTTGACCTGGTCGCTTACATCCTCACATTAACCTGAAATAATTTTACTTAAAATTAAAAAAAAAAATTCCACATGTAAAGACCACTCAAAATTAGTTATTAGTGTGAAGCAATTTTCTCAGCTATGCTGGGTGACTATGTGGGAATCTGACAAGAAAGAACAAGGAAACACTCTTTGAACTTCTCTTGCAACCCAAAAAATTCCTGGTCCTGCCCAGCTCCTCTCAGCTGGTCTGACTTGGTGTTCAGAAGTCCATGAGATAAAGCTAAAAGTATCTTTTATGCAATATCAACTTTACATACGTTTTATGTTTCAACAACATTAAACTCTCATCACCCTCGCATGCCATTGTTGCTTATTAATGGCTTTTAGCTCCTAGCCATTTTCCACCTGAGGTGCCCTTCCTGAAAATCATTCTCCTTCCAGCAACCCTCTAACGACTATTGTTCCTCTCTTTCTCTTAAGAGCCTAGCTTATTGTATGAGCACTGGGTATCCCAGGATATAATGAGAAGAAAACAGTATCAAAGAAAGAACCTGAAACCAGATGAAAATTCCTGCTTGGGCTTTGTGTCACACTTCTCCCTATTTTTATTTCTAGAAAAGTCTACTTGAGTTATTAAAATCAGCTAAAAATCACCTCCTCACTGAAGGCCTATACAAGTCATGTACAGTCATCCTCCACATACACTGGGGATTGGTTCTGGCCCCCTACCCTTACCAAAATCCTCACATACTCAAGTCCTGAAGTCAGCCCTGTGGAATCCGAGTATAGGAAAAGGTGGCCTTCTGTATTCTTGGGTTCCACATTCCATCAGTAGTGGATTTTCAGTCTGCTTTCTGTTGAAAAAAATCCATGTATAACAAAACCCACACAATTCACACTCGTGTTGCTCAAGGGTCAACTGAAATTGAATGCCTCTGTCCCCATTAGACAACATGGAAAAAATAGTGAAAAAACCAGATATAAACCTTGCCCTCCAGAAGTAATTATATATTTACAAATATATCATTTCCATTATTCTCCAGAGTCAGGGCCAAGTATTCTTCACTCCAAACTTGGCATATAGGTGTTGAAATAAAATTTGTCTTTTTTTTTTTTTTTGAGACAGAGTCTCATTATGTCACCCTCAATAGAGTGCTGGGGCATCACAGCTCACAGCGACCTCAAATTCTCAGGCTTAAGCGATTTTCTTGCCTCAACCTCCCAAGCAGCTAGGACTACAGGCACCCAGCTACTTTTAGAGACAAGGTCTTGCTCTTGCTCAGGCTGGTCTTGAACCTGTTTGCTCAGCCAATCCACCCACCTCTGCCTCCCAGAGTGCTAGGATTATAGGTGTGAGCCACCATCCTCAGCCCAAATAAAATTTTTGAATGAATGAATGATCAGTTGATTTCAACACTTTATAAAAATTGTGCTTTTCTAAGAGGGAAAAATCAGATCTAGTTTAACTACACTGTTTACTTTTAAAAATTAGTGTGTTTTAGACTTTTGGCTAAGATCAAGTATAAAAATTAGTATGTTTATTCCTAATGTATTTTCTAGTTAATTGTCTTCTGTCTTAATCTGCTTGGGCTGTCATAACAAAATACCATAGACTAGGTGACTTAAATAGCAGGAACTTATTTCTCACAGTTCCAGAGGTTTATAAATCCAAAAGCAAGATAGTGACTAATTTTGTTCCGCAGGGAGGGCTCGCTTCCTGATTTGCAGACAGCAGCCTTCTTTCTTGTTCTATCCTCACATGCTAGAAAGAGACAGAGCTCTTTTCTCTCACTCTCTTCATATAAGGACACTGACCCCATCATGGGGCTAACTTTATGACTTCATCTAAGGGTAATTACCTTCAAAAGCCTCTGCATCCAAATCCAACTTCATTGGGGTTACAGTTTCAACATATGAATTTGGGAGAACTCAGGTGTCCAGTTCATAACAGCTACAATCTTTCTTTACCCAAGAAAGGGAAACTAGAAGTTTCCAGGGGAAATTGTTTTTAATAATTAGTTTGTTTAAAATAAATTTTAAAAGAAAAGTTCCCAGGGACAAAAATCATGTTTCATGGAAAAATCAGAACCAAGAGTTGTAGATTCTAACACCAGCTTTTTCTACCAACTATGTAAGATTTTGGTCAAGTTGCCTCATCTTCTTATTTCTAAAAGGGAAAGAGCTGGACTGAATGATCCTCAGGCTCCTCTCCAGTTCTGCCATACTGGGATTCTCAGGGGTAACTACCTTAAACATTATTTTTTAGCCTAAGGGTCTCTCTTGTCACTGTTTCTCACCAGTCTATGATACAAATTGAATGGACTCCTACAAACCGAAACGATAGCTGTTTTCATTCAAGATTGCCCCATCCATTAAGGAAGAAACTACTTCTCCCTTTCCCCATGTGTTACCAGGTCTCTAAACAAAGCACTCAGCATCCTTCTAGAGTCAGGTTGCATTCATCTTATTTAGTGAAAAGGAAAACATGGAAACCAAATTGAAAATCTTCCTGAGGTTACTTTGAACTAGGAAAAAATACCTATTTCCTCTCATATAGGAGAGATACTTTAAGAGGTTGTAGACACTAATATTTAAGCATAGTATTTTTTTAAACTTAATATCAAAACTATAGAACTTCTCAATTTTTAAAAAGACAGAGGCTGATAAGTGCTACAATTGACATGTACTGTATTTTCTATTGTGAATTCTGCAAATATGATGCAGAATCTTGTGATTGCCATCAAGAAAGTTGTAACCACAGAATCCTCAAAGAATAGAAAGTTCCTGGCTAAAGACCTACTATATAGGCTTGACACCCATAGTTCAGTGGTTCGGGTGCTGGCCACATTCACTGGGGCTGGCAAGTTAGAACATGGCCCGGGCCTGCTAAACAAAATGACAACTACAATGAAAAAACAGCCAGGTGTTGTGGTGGGCACCTGTAATCCCAGCTACTTGGGAGGCTGAGGCAAGAAAATCTCTTAAGCCCAAGAGTTTGAGGTTGCTGTGAGCTGTGACGTCACATCACTCTACCAAGAGCAATGTAGTAAGACTCTGTCTCAAAAATAACTAAATAAATAAATAAATAAAGGCCTACTATATAGAATTTCATGTTACTAGTTCACGTTTCTTCTCTGTGCTTCTCCCAGATAGCCTTAATCTCATTTGGGGGTTTTAATAGAGGTAGATTGGTAATAAAAATCAAAAAGATTGCTTTCTTTCCCCTGCTGTTTTCTATTAGCAGTGCCTTGCATAGTATTATTTTCTAATGTTTACTAAAAGAGCCCATAAATATTAGATGGCGGTATAAGCTGGCAAGAATAATGAAGGCAAAAAATGAACAGCTAAAGATTAGAAATTTGAATGGAAGAAGTTTACATCAGTGATAACTCATGTGCACATAGGCAGCCCAGCCCCCATATAATGCGGTGTACATTGTGAAATTACATGGGAAAGAAAAGCAGATTTATTCTCTTTTGCACTGAAGCCTACGTTACTTCCTTTTTGCTAGGAGAAGGTGACCCTGCAGTTACAAATGGGAACTGTGAAATCAATGCTAAAATTACAACTCAGCAAGCAAATTGCATACCAATAAAACTGCATATTCCTAAGCCTCTACCCCATAGCAGACCCTCGGCTAGAAGCCTCCACATATACTGCCTGATACAATTCTCACAGTGGTGCAAGAAGGCAGGATGATCTTCATTTCACAGGTGAGAGAACTAAAAGCGGTTAATCAACTTTCACAAGGTTACTCGGTAGGTAAATGACAGACACCCAGCTCTGGTGGGTTCCTAAACTTGTGTTTATTCCTCTAGGCCATGGATAGGGAGCACCTGTGGGACACGAAGACACTCTGTGCTATGGACTGAATTGTGTCCCTCCAAAATTCACATGTTGAAACCCCATGTGATTGTATTTGGAGACAGGACCTTTATGGAAGTAATTACAGTCAAATGAGGTCATAGGATGGGCCCCAATCAAATAGGGGCCCTTCTAAGAGACACCACAAAGTTCTCTCTCTCTATCTTCCAGGAGTAGGAGCACAAAGAAGAGGGCATGTGAGCACACAGAGGGATGGCATAGTCTGCAAGCCAGGAAGGTAGTCCTCACCTGAAACCAAATCAGCCAGAAATTTGACAATGGACTTCTTACCTCTAAAATGGTGAGGAAATAAATTTCTTTTTACGCCATCCAGTCTATGGTATTTTGTTATGGAAGCCCAAGCAGAATAAGATACCCTACGTATCCTGAGAACCCACTCACCCTTCTCCAGTCTGATCATTTCTTCCCTCATCTGTCACACTGTCCTCAATCTGCTGTCTATCCTGCCACCAGCCTGATCTTTCTAGAAGTCAAATCTAATCCTCACTCTTCCTAAAATATTTCCATTGGTTTCATAACTGTCAATAATAAATCCACTCTCACTGAATAAATTACTTCAATGTATTTGGGGAAAATCAGATAAAACAGGCATAAAATCCCAACTCCTGAGTGTATGAGGCTCATCACAAAGTCTGCCTGCTCCTCCAGTGTTATCTCTGCTGACTCTCCCAGATATACCAGGACCAAATACAAGGTCTGACAATTCAGTTTGCAAACTCATCCTAGAAAAAGTGCTCCATACCTCATTGTTGTATATCACTATGGTCAGCTTCAAAATACTCCCCTGGGGAAGCTCTGCACTGATGCCAGGGGCTAGTCCACCCTTCAAAGCAATTTTGGAACTATTTTTTGGAATAGCCATCAAAACTGTTGTCATAATACCCTTGCTGTCCTGAATATCATCAAAATATCTTCCTTTCAATGTTTTTTATCTTTAAGTAAAGAAAAAAGTCACTGGGGACCAGATCAGACCAGTAGGGAGTATGTTCCAATACAGTTATTTGTTTACTGGCTAAACATTCCCTCATAGAGAGTGTTACATGAGCTGGTGCATTGTTGTGATACAAGAGCCATACCTTTCTCATGCCAAGGTTTTTAGTTAAGATTTTCCTGTTTCTCTATTGATGTTTATTCTGTCTTCTATCTTTCTCACAGTCAGCAGATGATTTTGACACACAATTCAACAAATTTTTGCGGTGTTTCTGTCAGTTCTGCTTGTTACCGGCCATCCTGACTTTTCTTCATCAATGACACTTTCTCTCCCCTCAGAAAAACCGTAATCCATTGGTATACTACTATTTTCTTCTCAGAATTTTTCCCATGAAGTTGAACTAACATGTCCCTGGTTTCACTTCTACTCTTGCCAAGTTTAACAAGACATTTAATGTTTGTTTGTTGCTTTAATTCAAGTTCTGACATTCTCACAAGGGGACACAAAAACACACAACAATGATGTGCGCTGCTTAACAAGACAACGCCACACGTTGACACAAACACAGTTGTGAGACACTGATCTACCACAGTTATGAAACTTTAGTGAGTTGTTTGTACAATGCTGCCAACATAAGTACATGGTGGCAAGTTCACAAACTTAATCGTCAGATTTCATACGCTCCATTCTAAAAGAAATTTATTTTTTCCCAGAGTTTTTTAATTAATAAACTCAATTTTTTAAAAGCAGCTTTAGACTGGCAACAAAGTTGAGCAGAAATTACAGAGTCCTGGTATACCCCTGTCCCCCAGGCACACAGCCTTCCCCACTATCCACATCTCTCACCACAATGGTACATACATGTGTTGCAATTGATGACGCTGCATTGACACATCATTTCATCCAAAGTCCATAGTTTACATTAAGATGTACAAAACTCTTGGTTTTGTACCTTCTGTGGATTTGGGGCTTTTCACAATATACAATGACATGTTTCCACCCTTATAGTATCATACAGAATAGCTTCAAAATCCTCTGTCTGTGCCCCTGTCTGGGTTCCACCTATTCCTCCTTTCCTCTTCACTAACCAAACCCCACCCCCACACCCTGCAAGCCAGGATTTTTGTTTGTTTGTTTATTTGAGACAAAGTCTCACTATGTTGCCCCAGGCCAGAGTGCCATGGCATGGTAGTTCATGGCAACCTGTTGGGTTTAAGCAGTCCTGCCTCAGCCTCCCTAGTTGCTGGGACTACAGGCACCCGCCACAATGCCTGGCTAATTTTCTATTTTTAGTAGAAATGGGGTCTCTCTCTTGCTCAGGCTGGTCTTGAATTCCTGAGCTCAAGAGATTCTCCTAGCTCAGCCTCTCAGAGTGCTAGGATTATAGGACTGAGCCACAACCCCTGACCCAGGATTTTTTTTTCATTGTGTATACATACATTTTTTTTTATTTCAAATCAATATAAGGGTACAAATGATCAGAGTACATCGTTTCCATTTCTTAGGTAAATTTCAAGTTGTAGTTGAACCCTTCACCCAGGGGCTGTGCTGTGTACCCTTACATTGTGCACGTTCTGTGAGGGCTCACCAAACACCCTCCCTCATACCCTCTTCCTTTTCCCTCCTCCTTTCCTCCACTTGAATTTAATTGTGTTCTATTCTCACATGGGTGTGTAGTATTTCATATTTGTATTAAGCACATTGAATACTTGGTCTTCAATATTGTTATTATACTTTACTAAGAACAATGTGCTTCTAGCTCAGCGCCTGTAGCACAGTGGTTATGGCGCTAGCCACATACACCAAGGGTGGCGGCTTTGAACCCAACCTGGGCCAGCTAAACAACTGCAAGAAAAAAATAGCTAGGTGGTGTGGCAGGCACCTGTAGTCCCAGCAACTTGGGAGGCTGAGGCAAGAGAATTGCTTAAGCCCAAGAGTTTGAGGTTGCTGTGAGCTGTGACGCCATGGCGCTCTACCAAGGGTGACATAGTGAGACTCTGTCTCAAAAATAAATAAAATAAAAAAGAATGTGCTTCAACGCCATCCAGATTAATTCAAAAGATGTAAAGTCTCCATCTTTTTATGGCTGAATAGTACTCGATTTTCACATTTACCACAGTTTATTAAATTCATTCATGTGTTGATGGGCACTTGGGTTAATTCCACATCTTGGTGGTTATGAATTGAGCTGCAATAAACATTGTATTGAAAATGTCCTTATGGTAAAATGATTTCTTTCTTCTGGGTAGATACCTAGTAATAAGATTGCAGGATCAAATGGAAGGTCCACTTTTAGCTCTTTAAGGAGTCTCCATACGTCCTTCCATAGAAGCTGTTAGTTTGCAATCCCACTAGCATTGTAAATGCTTCTCTCCACATCCATGTCAGCATTTATAGCTTTGGGATATTGCAATGTAGGCTACTGTCACTGGGGTTAGATAATATCTCAGGGTGGTTTTGATTTACATTTCTCTGAAGATTAGGGGCAATGAGCATTTTTTGTTTATTGGCCATTCGTCTGTCGTCTTCAGATAAGGTTCTGTTCATATCTCTTGCCCACTTATAAATGGAATTGTTTGCTCTTTTCTTGTTGATTATTTTGAGCTCTCTGTAGATTCCAGTTACCAGCCCTTTGTCCTAAAAAGGTTTTTTATACCATAGTGGGATGTCCAACCTTTTTTTCTTTTCTGCTGTATGTTAGAAGAATAAGTGTTGTCTTAGGCCACATAGTAAATACATGAAAACTACCAAAACTGATAAGTGGAGGGATGGGGGGGGGGGAGTTTCATGCATACTCTTCCTGATAACTGACACCACAGATAAGCAAAAAAAAGGTCCTCACAAAAATCAGTGTGTGACCCATGCCCCCCCCCCCAAGTTGGACACCCCTGCTAGTCTCTTCCCTTGAAATGCAATTTTCCTTCAGTCCCTACTCTCTTTATCCATCTAGATTAACCATCTGTTCACCTGTCCAGACCCATCATCACCTCCTCCTTGAATCCACCTTCTCTCACAGAACCCTGTGCCCCTTTAGGATTCCAATGCTTGTCAGATGCATATTTGCACGTCTGGTTCCCCCACCAGGCCCTGGCATTTAGCCCAGAGCTGATCACAGAGAAGATCCTAAAGAACGGCTGCTATAGAAATGAACAAACGTGTTTTCTAAGGAGATCATACAAACCATAGCAGTGCTTCCCAGGTTGTGCTGCACATTAGTGCAATGGTTCCCAAACTTTATTGGAAACTTAAAATTCTCATTGCCCAACCAGTATCCTAGACCAATTAAATCAGAGTGTTTGGAGGTAGAAGTCAGGCATCAGTATTTTTTAAAGATCTCCAAGTGTTGCTAATGTGCAATAAGGTTTGGAAACCACTGGACTACATCTCTTCTTGTGGACTTGACACTAAGGCACATAATAAATGTGGTATAAGATGTTCTCAAAAATGCATTTATAGTTACTGTCTTGTAACCTTGACTTTAATTATTTAACTCTCTACAATCCTTTTGTGTATGTTTTGTCTAACTTTACCAACAACATTAAAAGCTCCACAATTAAAGTCACCCACACCCAACAAAGCTCTTGTCTTGCTGCCAGTGCCCACTGAACACGATGCCTATGTTGTCCTCTTGCTGTACTGAGAGAGATGAGGGCAGAGGAATTTTTCCTCACTGCTAGGTAAAGAAGTCAGAAAAGTTCTATCTTACCAGCAGAGAGAGTGTAGAGAAGGAAGACCTTCCACAATTGGGACCAAAGATCGGGAGAAAAGTATGTCTTGGGGGAGGGCAGGGATGGCATGAGATACATTTTCAGATCCTAGTCCCCACTCAAACATAGTCCATATCTTCCATAGAAACAGTAGGAAATCATAAAACAGTAACTTCTTTTCCTTTTTTTCCCAGAGTCTCACTATGTCACCCTCAATAGAGTGCCATGGTGTCACAGCTCACAGAAACCTCAAACTCTTGGGTTTAAGTCAGTGTTTCTTCCTAATGCTGCAGCCCTTTAATACAGTTCCTGTGGGTTGTGACCCACAGGTTGAGAACCACTGGTTAAGCGATTCTCTTGCCTCAGCCTTTCAAGTAGCTGGGACTACAGACACCCGCCCAATGCCCAGCTTTTTTTTGTTGCAGTTGTCATTGTTGTTTAGCTGGCCCAGGCTGAGTTCAAACCCATCACCCTAAGTGTATGTGGCTGGTGCCGTAACTGCTGTGCTACGGGCATCATAAAATAGTAACTTCTTACCCTCAAGGATAATTGCACTCAAGATTATTCACAACTGTGCTGTCTAATATACAATGGCTGTTCAGAAAGTATCCAGTCATGTCTGTCTCGCTCTCTGTTTTGGGGGGGGGGTGTTTGTTTGTTTGTTTGTTTGTTTTGAGACAGAGTCTCACTATGTCATTGTAGGTAGAGTGCTGTGGTGTCATATGTCTCTATTTTTCATAGTACATGGCTGGACACAGATATGATACCTCCACTCACCCTGTCAGTTGTCATGCTTACTAAAAACCAGGAGTCATCTTTGATTTCTTTCCTTTTCCTCCCTTCCTAATCATCATCAACATGTCCTGGCAGCACTACCTGCAAAATGAATCCTAAATCATTCCAATACCACCTTCATCATATCTCTAGTTTAAGTCACATTATCTCTTACCTGAGTTATTCAGTAAACTCCTAATTAGTTACCTCTTCCTACCCTCAGAAATCTTTTAAACTGCAGATAAGATTACATCACTTTTCTACTTACAACCCTCTAGTTGCTTAAGCATAAAATTCAAACTCTTAATTATGACTGCAGATACGGTGCCATCTGTCACCTTGCCACTGAAAATACAGCAAGGACCAATAGCATTGTCAGCGAGCTAGTTGGAATGACATCATCTTGGGCCTCACCTCAGAGCCAGTGAATCAGAATCTCCATTTAATGAGATCCATGGAAAACTGTACACATAGAAGTCTGCTACAGCCCTTCTCCCCTATACCACTCCTCCTACCACTCCTGTCCTTGGTCATTACATTTCAGCCATGTGCTCCCCCAGCCATTTTTTGAATACACCAAGTATGTCCTGTCTCTGGGCTTTTCTACCTGCTGTTCCTTCTGTTTAGTTGTCTTCTGGGCACAGGAGCTCACATCTGTAATCCTAGCACTCTAGGAGGCCGAGGCAGGTGGATTGCCTCAGCTCAGGGGTTAGAGACCAGCCTGAGCAAAGTGAGATCCTCATCTCTACCAACAAATAGAAAAACTAGCCAGGTGTTGTGGTGGGTGCCTGTAATCCTGACTGCTCAGAAAGGCTGAGGCAAGAGGATCAACTGAGCCCAAGAGTTTGAGGTTTCTGTTAGCTATGATGCCACACCAGTCTACCCAGGGAAACAGAGTAAGACTCTGTCTCAAAAAAAAAAAAAAAAAACTCAAGTGACAATAATAGGAAATGAAGAAAAATTTAAATATTTAAATTAAATAATATTTTTAAAAGGAACAAAATAGAATTGTCTTTCTTCATCTTCCCATGCTGATTCATATCGTCATTCAAATTTTTCCTAAATGTTACGTTTGCAGAGAGGATTTCTCTTACTACTTACCCAAAAGAATCCTGCCCTCCAACCCAAGACACACTTTAGCCCCTTTTCCTGCTTTATTTTCCTCATGGTAATGATAAGTACCTAAAATTTCTGTCTACTTATTTATGTATTGCTTATCTCCCACACTAGGATGTAAGCTTCATATGAGTACTAGACTTATCTCATTCATTATTATCATCTTGAATCTTTAAAAATGGCTCGGTGCCTGTGGCTGAAGCGGCTAAGGCACCAGCCACATACAACTGAGCTGTTGGGTTCAAATCCAGCCCGGGCCTGTCACGCAACAATGATGCCTGCAACCAAAAAACCACCTGGCTGCCCACCAGGTGGTGGGCGCCTGTGGTCCCAGCTACTTGGGAGGCAGAGGCAGGAGGCTCGCTTGAGCCCAGGAGTTGGAGGTTGCTGTGAGCTGTGATGTCACGGCACTCTACTCAGGGGGACAGCTTGAGGCTCCATCTCAAAAAAAAAAAAAAAAAGTGCTTGGGACATGGTAGATGCTTACTAAATATTCTTTGAATTAATTAATGAGTAATAAAATAAGGGTAATAAGTGAACATGCTTCTCTTTATCACTGACTTATGCTTTATCAAAAATGTGAAAATGTGCTGACAAGTTTTTGCATACTTTTTAATTACCCTGCAAATGTAGCATATGACATCTTAACCACTGCACAACCTATATTTTTCATTGCCCTCCTTACTTTGATAGACAGTATATCTAAACAGGCTTTAAATCCATGAAATCATTCATGGTTTGTGATACACACACAAAAAAAATGTTTCAGCAGAACTTTCACATGTTAAACCTCTAAATTCCTCAACAAAATCCCAGTCTTCACCTGACCTAATATTATGTTAATACGCATGCAATGTGGATATTGACCTCTGGTCACAGCTCAACTTTTTCCATTTTTTCAGTCCTTAATGATTATTTTATTTATTATTAAGGAATCATATAGAATAGTTGAAAATCCTAAAAATACAGACAACTTTGCAATAAAAATCTCCCTCCTACTCAATAGAGGGATATATGGCACATTTCCTGGCCTTCTACAACTAGACTTTGTACTTCACCTTACAAACTCAAATTATGTAATCTATACCCTCATATTAAACCAAAATAAAAAAAAAGAAAAAGAAAATCTCCCTCCTACTTTTGTTCTCCCAGTTTCTTTCCCCAATTGCAACCAATGCTACAAATATCCTAGAGATAGTCTACATATAAGAAAATATGTATGTATGTATTTTTATTCTTTTTATTATACAAGTGGTACTATATTATTAATGTTCTGCATCTTGATTTTGTTTAATTTAACATGAAGTCTATCATTTTATTACTCATTTAAAATCAATACATAAAGAGCATCATTGTTTTTTCGGATGTCCATAGTTTTCCATTGCATTTATCACAATTATTTATCAGTCCCCTTTTTGTTGGACAGTGATGTTGTCTATAGGCTTTAAGCCTCAGTGAACAGCGTTGTGCATGGATCATTTCATATATGCAGCATTTACTTTTTTTTACATATACATGTGTTTATTACGTTTCCACTTTTTGCCTTCACAAAATTAAAAAGGCTTAAGATTTAATAACAATAACAATGCTTAAGATAAGGACTAGAAACGAAAACCTCATAAAGAACGAATGAACATAAATACATTCAGACATACATACATACATTTTGTATTCAGACAAAAATACATACGTACATATTCTCTTATATGTAGACCATCTCTATAGGATATTGGTAGCCTTGGTTGCAGATGATAAATACATTCAGAAAAGAAATCAGATGATTGCTGCATCAAAATATTAAGCAATAATAATAATAATAATGCCAAGAAAGTAGCATTCACATTGTCAAACAAGAGTATGTCTATTATGGAATGCTTTGACTCTGAGGTTCAGTATGGAGTCATCAGTTAACTTCTTCTTATTATTTTTTTCCAAAGTCTCAAAAAATAAACAACTAATATTTATGAATAAAAGTAAAAGATAATTTCAAAAAACAGATCATGCCAAATCTTATAAACAACAGAAAAAGAAGAAATACTTCAAAATCATTCTACTTAATCTGGATACACCTGATATTAAAATTGGAGAAAATATATTATTATAAAGGGGAAATTACAAACATATTTCACTTATAAATTAGGATACAATATCCTAAACAACATATTACCAGGTTGAATTAAAAATTAATGTTTAAGTAATGTACTTTGGTCAAAATTAAATCCAATTTATGTGAAAATAAGTCATTATTTTCTTCTCTTTTTTTTCTTCTTTTCCTTTCCCTCACCCCCTCCTTCCTTCTTTGTCTGATCTCCCCTTACCCCATGCCCCACCAGGTCATTATTTGTCATTAATTGTCCTCGTATCAAAGTTGAATACATAGGATTCATACTTCTCCATTCCTGTGATGCTTCACTAAGGATAATGTGTTCCACCTCCATCCAGTTTAGTACAAATGCTGCAAAATCTCCATTTTTTAATGGCTGAATAATATTCCCTGGTATACATATACCACAGCTTACCAATCCATTCTTGGGTTGAAGGACATTTAAACTCTTACCACATTTTAGGGATTGTAAATTAGGCTGTGATAAACAGCCTAGTACAAGTGTCTTTATAATAAAAGTTTGGGTTTTTTTTCCTTCTGGATAGATCCCCAGTAATGGGATTGCAGGATCAAACAGGAGGTCTAGGTTGAGTTCTTTGAGGTTTCTCCATACTTCCTTCCAAAAAGGTTGAATTAGTTTGCAGTCCCACCAGCAGTATAAAAGTGTTCCTTTCTCCCCACATCTGCGCCAGCATCTGCAGTTTTGTTATTTTGTGATATAGGCCATTCTCACTGGGATTAGATGATATCTCAGGGTGGTTTTAATTTGCATTTCTCTAATAATTAGGGATGGTGAGCATGTTTTCATGTGTTTGCTAGCCATTCATCTGTCATCTTTAGAGAAAATTCTATTCATCTCTCTTCCCCATGGATATATGGGATTGTCAGTTTTTTCTTGTGGATTAATTGAAGTTTTGTATAGATCCTGGTTATTAAGCTTTTGTCGGATTCAAAATATGCAAATATCCTTTCCCGTTGGGTAGGTTGTCTATTTGCTTTGGTTGTTGTCTCCTTGGCTGTACAGAAGCTTTTCAGTTTAATTAAATCCCATTTGTTTATTATTGCTGTTGTTGCTATTGCCATGGCAGTCTTCTTCATAAAGTCTTTCCCCGGGCCGATATCTTCCAGTGTTTTTCTTAT
>NW_003852423.1:6299328-6301037 GCF_000181295.1 Otolemur garnettii | reverse complement strand
AGAAAGGTGCGGGTCCAGTTTCAGTCTTTTACATGTGGATATCCAGTTCTCCCAGCACCATTTGTTGAATAGGGAGTCTTTCCCCCAGTGGACATTTTTATTTGGTTTATTGAAGATTAGTTGGCTGTAAGTTGTTCGTTTCATTTCCTGGTTTTCTATTCAATTCCAAATGTCTATATCTCTATTTTTGTGCCAGTATCATGCTGTCTTGACCACTACAGCCTTGTAATACAGCCTAAAATCTGGTATGGTGATGCCCCCAGCTTTGTTTTTATTACTAAGAACTGCCTTAGCTATATGGGATTTTTTCTGGTTCCATACAAAACGCAGAATCATTTTTTCTATCTTGAAAGTACAATGTTGGTATTTTAATAGGGATGGCGTTGAATCAGTAAATTAATCTGGAAAGTATAGACATTTTAACAATGTTGATTCTTCCCAGCCATGAGCATGGCATGTTCTTCCATTTGTTAATGTCCTTTGCTATTTCCTTTCTTAGGGTTTCGTAATTTTCTTTATAGAGGTCCTTCACCTCTTTTGTTAGGTATATTCCTAAGTATTTCATTTTCTTTGGGGCTATGGTAAAAGGAGTTGAGTCCTTAATTAACCTCTCATCTTGTTGGCGTATACAAAGGCAACTGACTTGTGGACATTAATTTTATATCCTGAGACATTACTGTATTTTTTTTGATGACTTCCAAGAGTCTTGTAGTTTAGTCTTTAGGGTTCTCTAAATATAAAATCATATCATCAGCAAAAAGGGAGACTTTGACCTCTTCTGCTCCCATTTGGATGCCCTTTATTTTCTTGTCTTGTCTAATTGTATTGGCTAGAACTTCCAGCACTATGTTGAATAGTAATGGTGATAGAGGACAACCTTGTCTGGTTCCCGTTCTAAGAGGAAAAGCTTTCAGTTTTACTCCATTCACTAAAATATTAGCTGTGGGTTTGTCATAGTTTCCATTAGTTTAAGAAATGTGCCACCTACGCCTATACTCTACAGTGTTCCAATTAGAAAAGGATGCTGGACTTTATCAAATGCTTTCTCTGCATCTATTGAGAGGATCATATAGTCTTTGGTTTTGTTTCTGTTGATATGGTGAATAACATTCATGGACTTGTGTATATTAAACCAGTCTTATATCCCTGGGATGAAACCTACTTGATCATGATATATGACTTTTTTGATGATAAGCTATAATCTATTGGATAGGATTTTGTTGAGAATTTTTGCATCCTATATTCATTAGTGAAATTGGTCTGAAATTCTCCTTTTTAGTTGGGTCTTTTCCTGGATTTGGCATCAGGGTGATGTTTGCTTCATAGAACATGTTGGGGAAGATTCCTCCCTCCTCAGTTTTTTGTAATAATTTCTGCAGTATGGGAATAAGCTCTTCTTTGAAGGTTTGATACAATTCTGGTGTGAAGCCATCCGGATCAGGGCATTTTTTTGTTGGGAAATTTTTTTATTGTTTCTTTGATCTCAGTGCTTGAAATTGGTCTGTTCAAGAGATCTATTTCATCTCCTAGGGATGAAATATTTAGAAGGAAATGGATCAATATTTAGAATCACACCCTCTCCCTCGAATTACGCCTAGGTAGAGGGTGTGATTCTAAATATTGATCCATTTCCTTCACATTGTCAAATTTCTGGGCATAAAGTTTCTGGTAGTATTCAGAGATAATCTCTTGTATCTCTGTGGCATCGG
>NW_003852423.1:6275321-6299229 GCF_000181295.1 Otolemur garnettii | reverse complement strand
GATTGTTCTTCTTTTTCCAATTCCATCAGATGGCTTGTGAATTTGTTTATGTGCTCTCTTTCTGTTTTTCAAATGTAGGCTTCTAAAGTGATAAATTTTCCTCATAGGACTGCTTTTGCTGTATCCCATACATTTTGGTAACTTGTGTCTTCACTGTTGTTATACTCAAGAAAGTTAATTATTTCCTTTTTTATTTCTTCCTGCACTCAACTGTCATTCAACATACGGTTGTTTAACTTCCATGCCTTTGTGTGAGGTTGAGCATTTTTGTTGGAGTTGAGTTCCACTTTTAGTGCCTTGTGGTCTGAGAAGATGCAAGGTAGAATTTCAATTCTTTTGACTCTGTTGAGGTTTGTTATGTGTCCTAGTATATGATCAATTTTGGAAAATGTTCCATGGGATGATGAGAAGAATGTATATTCTTTATCTTTGGGGTGGAGTGTTCTATATACGTCTATCAAGCACAGTTGTTCTAGATAAGCATTTACTTTTTTGTCTATTGCACAGGCAGGACATTTGCATGTTACAGAATTTGTTCCTGAGACTTCAGAATTAATCCTACTGTTAAATAATTCTCCCCATGAGCCCATTGCCTGCCATTCCATTACCTTGCTTCTTTGCTTTCAACTTCAACCCAGTTGCATGCCCCTTTTAACACTGTCGACATTCTTTCTGTTTTGCACTTAAGAAAAATGATGAGGTTAATGCTCATGTCTGACTTCAAGACCAGGTGAAGACACACCACATGTGCTGAGAACTGATAATCAGCCAATTTGGTAATTGCATACAACCCCTGCCATTCCCTACCTGTTGAAGGAGGGCTGAGATGATACACTGTGGCTCCATGATGTAGTTTTGTTCCTAATCTGTGATGTTTAAGCAAAACTATGGATAAAAGAGCTTCTGTAGCAATAACTCAAGATCACGTTCTTCATGGTAGAGCCACTAAATCAGTGGTTCTCAACCTGTGGGTCGTGACCCACAGGAACTATATTAAAGGGTTGCAGCATTAGGAAGGTTGAGAACCACTGCCCTAAATTCTCAGAGGCTATCCATGATCCATTTATAGGCAGCTCTGATGAGTGATAATCTCTGTCTTCTCTCCCTAGGAGATTAAGAACAGCACACAATAAAGCTCAGACCAGACACTAATAACAGCCGGGAAGTGAAAACATGAAAGGTGAGGCATCTAAACTGTAGAAACATAAAATAACACTGAGGCCATTTAATGTGGAAAAAGTTGCCCTATGAAAGTAAAATGCTCCTGAGGGTATGACTTCCCATATTACATCACAGTTAGCTGATGAACCAGATTCACCAAAGTACCTATTTGTGCTTACTCTGTTCTTTCTAAGAAGGTGGGAAACAGTAGCAACAACATGTTTGTTTCTACTTTTAAGAAACCGGGAATACCTTAAGAAGAGCTTTCATACTGTATTTTCTCATTTAATCACCATTCACTTTGGGCAGACATATTATTCTCATATTACAGACAAGATTCAAAGAACTTAAGCAATTTTCCCAGGCTTACTAAATTCAGGCCTAAGTGATTCCAAACTCCTTGTTTTTAACATGATGGCACACATTCTCTTTCCATGCTCACTGCTACATTATGGATTAAGCTGCTGTGAACTGCCCCCAGGATCTTACATCCCTGTTAATAACATCATTTCTGTGGGAAGAATGGCATGAGTATGTCAAAATAGCTCACACATGAACGTCTTCCTGTGTTATCCCTTAAAGATCTACCTAGCATACTACAGATAAAAGAAAAGGCTCTATAAATACTTGCTGGGTTTTAGCCAATTTCCTGTATCTTATTACCATCCATTTTATTGTCCATTTACTCTATTATGACTGTTCATTTAGACTCCTCTTTTGGGTAGATCCCTATAATTTTCTAATATTTGGTGGAAATGTTCTTTTTTTAGAAATAAGACATCTTTGTCAATTATATATTATATACAATGAATGCAATTTTCTTTCCTTATATTTACTAAAGGAAGAAGATCACTTCTCGGCCTTTTGGCTAAGATCAAATGTTTTGAAGGAAGAAGTTTCTCTCCTAGAATAGTGCCAGACATATAGTAGCTGCTTTAAAAATTGCTGGTGAGTGAAGGCATAAATTAATGAACATAGAGTGTGGTTTACAAAAAGCAACTCAACTTTGCCAAACTGAACTTTGGTTTCCTTGAAGGATCAGAATCTGGAAGTAGACCAATTTACTGAAAATCAATTCACTAAATGAGCAATTTGCCAGTGTTATGGCAAAATTGAAACAAATTATTGAACTGGTCATCTGACAAATATTTTGGGAAATTGATGTTGGCAAGCTACTTACTAGGTAAATTGGTCACTTGTAAAATCAGCCATTCTGGGTGGAGTTGACACATTCTTCTTAGTAAAGTATCACAAGAATAGAAAAGCAAGTATCCAATATACTCAATACTAATATGAAGCCAGTAGATGATCTTTACATGCCCACACAAGAGAAAAACACAGTTCAATTCAAGTTGGGGGGAGGGGGAACAAGGGAGGAGGAGAGGATAGGAGAGGGAGATTGGTGTGCTCCCACTTAATGGCCACAATGTAGAGGTATGGCATACCTCTTGGGTGTGGGACAGGACTACAAGATGGACTCTACCTAACAAATACAAACATTGAAACCTAGTTGTTTGTACACTCACATTAACCTGAAATTTAAAAAAAGAGAAGAAAAAATCAGCCATTGCTTTTAATGCACTTTTGGAGTAACAATTGAGTCTTGTATAAAAGCAGGGATCGAGCCTGGACTGCCTCTATGGCATTGTCTGTCTGGTCTAGGATATGTCAAAGTTCAGAGGACCATTCTCTTCCCTTTTTCATGTTCTTCCACTCCTCTACCTACTGCCTCCAGTCATAATAAATCTCCTTTCTGCTATGTGCTTTCATCATTCCCATTAGGTCAACAGTTCTGGACACAGAGTATTGAGTGTTTATTTCCTTTGTGCTGCCACTCCCTTTAACCCTATTTCTTCCCACCTTCCACGCTGTGGTCTATTTGAGGAAAACATTTATAGAGAAAGAAAAAAAATGTATGTTTCAATAAAACACCATGCATTTTCTAGAGCAGCAGTTCTCAACCTATGGGTTGTGACCCATAGGAACTATATTAAAAGGCTGCAGCATTAGGAAGGTTGAGAACCACTGGTCTAGAGGATACCCTTCTAGGTCACCCGATTCTAGCCTTTTGCTGAGTACTGCCTCTGTACAGCACACTTGCCAGGTTATCTGATTCTAGCCCTCTTCATTGTCTTTGAGTTAGTTTAAAACTATGTATAAATATGTCTATTCTTTGAGGTCTCTTTTCTCTTTTGAACCAGTTATGATATCTGCCTAGTTTCTTCACTGAGTTAAATAAAATCCTTAACACATGGGCAGCACCTGTGGCTCAGTGAGTAGGGTGCTGGTGGTGGGCACCTGTAGTCCCAGCTACTTGGGAGGCTGAGGTAAGAGAATCACCTAAGCCCAAGAGCTAGAGGTTGCTGTGAGCTGTGATGCCATGGCACTCTACCGAGGACAACAAAGTAAGACTCTGTCTCTAAAAAAAATAAAAAATCCTTAACATGTGTTCATTTTCATATCTGTAGAAGAATCATGATTTTACTCTTTTTTGAAAATCACTTTTTAACATATTTCTTTTTCCTATAGACTACTTGAATTTGCACAGTAGTAACAGGCTATGGTTTTGAATAGCCATTACTAGCTAAGGTATCTTGGTTCACTGGTGACCTTTTACCAATTACTTCCAGTGTTCATGGTTTCCTCCTTGCCTTTGCTTTTTATTACAACAAAAATATTTGCAAATTTTGAACCCTGAGTTATTTCTAACAGTTTTACTGGTACATAATTTATATACCATAAAGTTCACCCACTAGAATATGCAATCAATGAGTTTTAGCATATTCACAGAGTTGTGCAGCCATCAACACAAATTAATTTTAGAACACTCTCATAACCCCAAAATGAAACCCCATACGAATTAGCAGTCATTCTTTACTTATCCCTAACCCCCAGACCTCTGGCAACCACTAATATACTTTCTATCTCTATGGATTTATCTATTCTGGCTACTTCAAATAAATGGAATCATACACTATGTGGTCTTTTATGACTTGCTTCTGTCACTTAGCATAACGTTTGCAAGGTTAGGCCATGTTGTAGCATGTATCAGTACTTTATTTCTTTTTATAACCAAATTATATTCCATTTTATTTATCCATTCATTATATGATGGGCATTTGGATTTTATTTATCTATTCATTATATGATTTATCCATTTTATTTATCCATTCATTATATGATGGGCATTTGGATCATTCTACTCTTTAGCTATTATGAAGAATGATGATAAGAACATTCACATACAAGTTGTTGTGTGAGTGTGCTGTGTCATATGGCAGCTCTACATATAAGTTTTAGGAAGTGCCAGGCTATTTTCCAAGGCAGGTGCATCATTTTATATTCCCATCAGAAATGCATGAGGATTCTTCTTTCTCCACATTTTTGCTAACACTTGTTATTGTCTGTCTTTTCAATTGTAGCCATTTTGGTAGGTGTGGCATAACTTCAGTTTTACAGTGTATACAATTGTAACCATTATTTTACTTGTGATGGTAAATTTTAAAATACCCTCCTGAGAGTTTTGGGGGAAAGGTGGTACTCATTTGTGACTCCTCATCCTGCTATCTTTGGGGGGAAGGTAGAATGTATGCCCTATGGTACTCATTTGTGACTCCCTTCCTGCCTACCCATGAAGATACTATTGTTATCCACTACCATTAGCTACAGAGGCTCCATGTCATCTAATTTAACATAAAAGGGAAAGAAAAGGAAGTTGATCTTGTGCTCATTCTTAACTATATAACTGACACATATATCTGGTTTCTTGGCATAGAAACCATTATTGTATATAATTCTTCAAAGTAGTGTTGCTATTGCTTACCACCATGTGGAAAATACTGTTACTTATCCTAAATGTTCATTTTCTCCTACTTTCCTCATTAATAGAACATTTAGTTTCATTTGGATACATGGTCACCCTGGTGAAGAACACAATCTCAGTCTCCCTCACGGGTGCGTATGGCCATGTGACACAGTGACTTAAATGTAATCTTAAAAGGAAAGAATATACCCTTCCCTTTTCTTTTTCCCTTCTTTCTTAAAAGAGGACATGAGGACAGTGTGCCATCTTTGAATACATAAATGAGGGCACAGCTTAGGGCTGGCTGAGCAGCAAGAGAAGAGTTTAGCCCCTGACACCATGGAAGTGTATGTTCAGACTGTCACATGAGAAAAGATGTTTATCTTTTCCTGTTTAAGTCATTGTTATTTGGGTCTATGTTATGGCAGCCAAATCTGGACCCTGAGTAATATATCCTATCACCATAACTCTGTCCACACTCACTTCTGGCCCACCTCCAAACTTCCCAAGTAATGGTTTTGCATACCATTCCCTCCTTTATAGCCATTTTTAGCAATCACGCGCCCATATCTGTTGATAAGATCTTTCAGTTTTGAGATTTCTTAGCCACCCTTATGCAATAGAATCTGCACTTCTACTTCATATCAGTAAAGTACCAGCATATGCCAACCTTAATCAGCTTCTTACCTCTTCTTGTAGGTTTACTTATCTCTTCTTTGGCATACTCCTGAAAATAGCATTTCCCCTTTTGTGCTAGGTCTGGTTTTTTCTTTTCATTTCATTCTTAAATTTCTCAAAGAGCAATCTATAAATGATATCCCCACTTTTCCACACATGCTCCCTGTGTTAATTATGGTTCTTCAGAGAAACAACCAAAAAGAGAAAGATATAGGTATATCTAGATTAAGAGACAGAGAGAGAGAGATTTTAAGGAATTAGCTCATATGACGTGGGTTCTGGCAAGTCCAAAATTTGCTAGCTGGGTAGATATAATAGAGACTCAGGGAACACTTAATGCCGCAGAAGGCATTCTGCTAACAGAATTCTGTCTTCTTCTGGGGAGGTCACTCTTTTCTATTAAGGCCTTCAACTGATTGCATGAGGCCCACTCATATTACAGAGGCTAATCTGCATTACTTAAAGTCCACTGATTTAAATGTTAATTTCATCTGAAAAATGCCTTCACAGAAACCTATAGAATAATGTTTGACCAAATATCTGGGTACCATGGCCTAGTCTAGTTGACATATAAAATTGACCATCACACTTTTCCCCTTTAATTCCATAAAATCTCATTTCTGTTCCTTCAGCTCTATAGAAATTGTATCTCTATCCCAGAATTAAGTTGGACACTGTAAGACCCTATATGCACCCAAAATTTTATGTGTTTGGTGTGTAATATTTTTTGCAATTAGAAAGTCCATCAGGCTCAGCGCCTGTGGCTCAAGTGGCTAAGGCACCAGCCACATACACCTAAGGTGGTGGGTTCGAATCCAGCCCAGGCCCACCAAACAACAATGACAGCTACAACCAAAAATTACCCAGGCGTTGTGGCGGGTGCCTGTGGTCCCAGCTACTTGGGAGGCGGAGGCAGGAGACTCGCTTGAGCCCAGGAGTTGGAGGTTGCTGTGAGCTGTGATGCCATGGCACTCTACCGAGGGGGACAGCTTGAGGCTTTGTCTTAAAAAAAAAAAAAAAAAAAGAAAGAAAGTCCATCAAATTCTCAAAAGATTAAAATCTTTAATCTTTAAATCCAGTGTTCTTTCCCATCATCCTACCCCTTGACCTATCTGTGGCCTCTTGCCTCCCTGTGTCTGTTTAAGAACCCAATAAGATCCTCTTGATTGTCCAAACCACTTCGATTTGATTTCTGCCACTAGCAACCAAAGGATTAGTGATGAATCCTCCCAGTCCTTAGTCCACTGAGGCTCTTGATGTATGTCCTCTCTGGGAGGTGTTTTTTCCTACTCTCATAGCTTTAATCTTATCTCTAAGATAGGTTAGAAAGATCTTGGGTATGGGAGCTTTTTGACCTCTCTTTAAGCCCCAACTCTATTAATTTGCACCTGGGCAAGTGTACTTAAATTCTGAGTCCCCAGTTTCTTTAGCTATAAAATGGATGCAATCAATCTACTTTATAGAATAAATCAGCAGATTTAAGTCAATCTGCAACACGGTAAGCATCCAATGAACGAAGGTTCTCTCTCCACCACCCTTTTCGAAACAGATGACTCCCAGCACTAGGCCTCTAGCTCCTACTTACTCATCCACACCCAAGATCAGCCTCCCTCTCTATCTGCCAATCACTTTGTTTCAGGCTATTATGTTTAATCTGCCTAAAAGTAAGGCTATAGCCCTCTCAAAATCACTTTTTTCTCCTGATTTTATTGTTTCTTTCCATGGTATGTAATATCACCACAACACCTAGCTATTTTTTGGTTGTGGTTAGGCCGGGGCTGGGTTTGAACCTGCCACCTTTGGTATATGGGGCTGGCGCCCTACTCACTGAGCCACAGGTGCACCTACTGAGAAGATCATATAGTTTACCTTTTTTAGTCTGCTAATATGGTAAATTTTAATTGATAAATTTTCAAATATTAAGTGAACCTAAAGTTCCTGTGATAATTTCCACTTAGTTGTGTTACATTATTCTTTTTATATATAGCTGGATTTAATTTGCTAATATCTTTGTTAAAGATTTTTTAATCTATGCTCATGATGGTTATTGATCTGTAGTTTTCTTTTCATATAATATCTTTTTCTGGTTTTGACACTCAGATTTTTAGGCTCATTGAAGTTGGCAAGAATTACCTTTTCTTCTATTTTCTGAAAGATTTTTGTGTGGGATTGATATTATTTTTACCTTAGATATTTTATAGAATTCCTCTGTGAGGCCACCTGGGCTGAGTTTTCTTTGTAAAATATTTTGACTTATGAGCTCAGTGTGTGTATTTGATATAGAGCTATTCTAGTTTTATATTTCTTCCAAGAAAGTTGTGGTAATTTGTATCTATCAAGGAATTTGTCCATTTTACCATTTCATCTAGATGGTTAGATTTATATTTACTGACATAAAGTTGTTAATACTATAATCCTATAAACATGTTAATTTTGGTAGTATTTGTAGTGGTGTTCCTACTTTCATATCTAATATGGTAACTTCTAACTTCTTTTTTTCTCTTGATCAGACTAGCTAAAGATTTATGAGTTGTTTAGATCTTGTCAATGAACCAGCTTTGGGTTTCACTAACATTTTTGTATTGTGCTTTCTTTCTATTTCATTGATTTCCACTCTTCATTATATCCTCACTTTTTCTACAGTAAGTTTGTGAACTTAATTTTCAGATGTTGTATGACAACAATTCTAATGGCTGTTCCAAAAAAAGAGTTCCAAAATTGCTTTGAAGTATGAAGTAGATACTGGCATCAGTGCACAGCTTCCCACGGGGAGTACTTGGAAGGCGACCATAGTGATACTCAGCAATGAAGTATGCAGCACCTTTTCTAGAATGTTTGCAAACTTGATTGCCAGACCCTCATAGCTCAGAGAACATACAATTTGATCTAAGTTAGATATAAGAGACATGATGTAGGATCTGAGCAGTCACCAAAAAAGTTTGTGATTTGTTAGAATACATGATAACTGAATGCCTCTGAGTATACAGAGAATGTGTACAAAACAGTCAACAGTCTTAAGCAGTAATAGTGACATATACAATGACTGTACTATGTACTTTTTATTGCCCAAAACTTTAAGAAAAGAAATTACATCCATCTTTTAAATCCCTCAAATGATCTCCCCCAAATTCTACTCTTCAAAAGTATATAAAAAACACAAAAATTTATGGACAACTGAAGTAACACTTCTTTGTAATCTCACCACATGTAATAATGCCTCTGTCAATTACAATGCTCCTTTTTCTCTGAAACGCTGATAATAAAGAGTGAAAGCAAAAACTACCTAGCGTATGAACTGTGTCTGTTTTCCCTCAAATTGGTATAATTAGCTGACTTCAATCTCTTACTCAAGCTAGAACTGTCAATTTTGTATTCCATGTTTGTTCTCCAGAAATGGTCTCTAGCAATGGTTTTCGCCTTAAAAAATTGCTTTAATTACAAACTGTTTCTATTAAAGAGACCATATCACCTGAAATAGCACATTTTCATAAAAAAGTTAAAGATGCACAAAAATGAAAATGTATCTCTTTACATGTATAGTGACTCTGTCAGTCATTCAAGAAAATTACCTTTATACTTGAAAATAACAAGCTTCTAATTTACCAAAGCAGTTAAGTAATACATGGCTTGATATCTGAGATAAAAATGTTTATTTCTTATACAGAAGCTATCCTTCCCCATCACTTCAATAAAATAGTCAGGGGAACTAAATTTTAACCCCCTCAAGAACATAAGGGCAGTAAACAGACTCAGAAAAATAGTGGCATTGCACTTCATTTTTAACTCCTCTACTGAGATAGAAAGCCTTGGGTCAGTTTGATAACCTCAAGATTGATGCACTTTTGCTGGGAGATACCACTTTAAGATTAATAGCACTCAGAAAGTGATTCTTGTCTCATTCTTTCTTCTCATAGATGTGCTATGCCTCAACCACACTAAAGACTTTCTAGGACTAAGACTCATACCTCTTAGTGTCATCAGTATTTATCCTGGTATCCTACACACAATTTCAATTATGATAAATGTGATCTTTGCCAAGAATCTAGTTTCTCATGCTTCACTTTCCTTCCTCCTGTGTAAAGAGGAATAACAATTACATTTTACATGGTTGTTGTGCAGATTAAATTAGATAATGTGGGTGAAATGGCTGATACCTACCCCACCTTGTTTTCAGTGGGAACTGATCTATATAGCCTTCATAAAAGAAAATAACAATTCCAGGCTTTATAAATTTTTAACATAAAAGGAGGTGAGAATTGAAAGTAATAGATTTGCATGACACCCAAAATACACTTTTAAATCAACTGTTCTATCAGGGCATGAGGGTTTATTTAATTACATCAAAGCCATTTATGGTTACACAGGGACCAGTTTTCACCCTAAATATGCTACTTGCATGTTACAACAAACCACATCCCTTCCCAACTTGCAAAAATACCATAAAACAATTTTGTCAAGCTCATTAATTGTCAATTTTAAAATAACCTTTAAGCATGACTTTATAAACACATTGAAATGGGGGGTGGGAGTGTTCATCTAGCAGGGAACAGAGTTTACTGTTGGTTTAAAGAAAAAGAAGGAGCTTCTGAAAATTTTTATAGAAGCCCCAAAGAAATTATCTAGCTTTTCCTACTAAAACATTTTTATCATGTATTTATCTGCTTGCTATGGCTGATGCTTTTGTGGGGGTTGAAAAGGATGTAGTGGAAATAAAATTTTGTGAATCATAAATCGGATTGCAGAAGATGATGCAAACCATGACTCAGGCAAGTACAATAATCGTGATCAAAATTATGCTTGCATTTTTCATATGCCGTTTGTCACAGCAATCATAATTTGCAGTTTCCAGTTGATTGCTATAAATGGAGCTGATATCAGATAAAAAAGAATCATGACGTTCAAGGAAAAGCAAATAAATGCCAAAACATTAATCTGCATAATATTTGGGGGCAGTTATGAAAACATGATGGTAATAACGTAAGTCAGTCCCTTAGTATCAACTTTTTCAAGAAATATTTTATGTTCCCAGAATACAAGTATCAGCAATTTAATTTTTCAGTAGTAACTAATTATCTTTCTCTAAACTAATGCGTAATGGCAAAATAAGAGATACAGAGGAGAAAAGAGGGGAAAGAGAAGGAAGGAGAACGTATACAACACAGGTATGCAACATAGACATTACTTAACCTTTCAAGGAAATAAAGGACAGAGAAGACCATCAAAGTCCCAGCCCTTCCCGATAATGGTTCTTCCTTGTCAATCAAACTATCACCTGAAAGACTGTATGTTAAAGTAGAACACAACAATAAAACAAAACTAGTATGTCAACAATTTAATTCTTAAGCCAAGAATGTTTGTGACCTTGTTTCTTTGTAATCTCCCCTTTCTGTAAAATAAGTCCTTTTAAAAACAATGTCTCTCATATTTATTCTTGTCCTTTCCCTTGATATAAATATTTCCATCGTATCAGATATTCAAAAGCACGACGCTAAATTCCTGGAGAGAGATACTTCTTTAACATACAGAAATATTCTCCTAAGACCTTTTACTTCGAATAGCTTTATTTTATGAACAAACCTACTATACTTCATATATAGTTTATAAACTATCCCTCTGGGGAGAAAAAGACTTTAAGTTAGAAAATCCTTTCTCCTGGTTATTTCAGTAGGTAGCTTAATTTACTTGACCACAGGATTGAATTTTTGCCTCCGTGATTTCCCTTCCTGGTCAGTAGAAACTAATTGACAGTTGATATCCTAACATAGAATATCCAAGATTCCTCTAAGGGGAAGAAAAAAAGAAAGTATTTTTGGGTAAAATGGACTTCAATATAGATAGGTTCTACTTTCCTTTAAAAATAGCTATATTAGGCTGGGTGCCAATAGCTCAATGATTAGGGCACTGGCCACATACACCAGGGCTGGCAGGTTCAAACCCAGCCCAGGCCTGCTAAAACAACAATGATAACTGCAACAAAAAAATAGCCGGGTGCTGTGGCAGGTGCCTCTAGTCCTAGCTACTTGGGAGGCTGAGGCAAGAGAATAGCTTAAGCCCTAGAGTTTAAGGTTGCTGTGAGCTGTGACAATACAGCTCTCTACCGAGGGTGACATAATGAGAGTGTCTTAAAAAAAAAAAAAGGCTATATTATTTTTTGATTGGTCTAGGAGATATTTTTAAATTATAGAGGTTATTTAAAGTTGATCATTAAAAGAGAATAAAGACAGTTCTGTGCCTATGGCTCAAGTGGCTAAGGTGCCAGCCATATACACCTGAGCTGGCAGGTTCAAATCCAGCCTGGGCTCACCAAACAACAATGACGGCTGCAACCAAAAAATAGCCGGGCATTGTGGCAGGCACCTGTAGTCCCAGCTACTTGGGAGGCAGAAGCAGGAGAATTGCTTGAGCCCAGGAGTTGGAGATTGCTCTGAGCTGTGATGCCACGGCATTCTACCCAGGTCAACAACTTGAGGCTCCGTCAAAAAAAAAAAAAAAAAGAATGAAAGAATGAAACAAGCACACTCTTGAGAAGTAGATTTGTTACAAAATGGCCTCTACAGTGAGCTTCAAACATTCTTCAATTTATTCATTCAACAAATATCTATTGAATACTTGGCATTATGTGAGGTACAGTTGCAAACTATGGAGTTCATGTTTAAAGAGATAGAGTTTGTTATTTATGTTTAAAGAAATATAGGTATTATTCAAGTAATCACACTAAAGAAAAAATTATAGCTATGACGAATTTTCATTGTACAAAAAGGCTAAATATTTACATATTCATAACTAACTTAAAACTTCCTAAAATTATCATTTCAAAAAGCTGTTAACATGAACATACTTGCTGCATAACTAGGGTGACCAGACGTCCCACTTTTTGACAATTGTCCTGCGTCCCGCGGCATTTTAAGAAAGTCCCAATTTTTGGAAAGAATGCATGAACGGGCAGGAGAACAAGAAGGGAATATACGATTTTCAGCTGCCATGTGGCTATTTCGCCAGAATATGAGTTTTATATTATTTTTGTTAATTTTATAATGTTAAACTGTAATAATAACAAATAATTACTGAAAAGTGATTATTGAGAACTGTTTATCAAAGTTTGCATTGTTGTCAGGTCGTGCCCTGCCCCCACCCCGCCCCCAGACATGTGGTCCCGCCTTACCGACGTTAAAATCTGGTCACCCTATGCATAACCCCAGACTTTTTACCCAGAGGCTATAGAGTAAGAAAGTCTTGTTTCAAGTGAGAAAAATTGTGGTAGAGACTTATGGAACAATAAAGAAAATATATAACCTAAATCAAGTCCTTGAAATCCTTCAAGGAAGCAGTTTTGGATTCTGTATCAACGTTTATTACTTGAGATCTTAATGAAGGATAAATTTATTGTGTCCTCCCTCATCCTAATAAACAAAACAAGTCAAACAAGTCTGATTTCATTTAGAAGTTACCCTCACTAAAACCTTCTCTGCAGATCCTCATTGCAGGATGCTATGGGGCCAGAGCTACACCTGGTGGTCATACACAAACTTACAAGAAACCCTTCTGAACTTCTGAACAAGTTTAAATTACCCCTCTGTTAATCAAAAATGCTTCAAGACAACAGCACATTATTACTTAACAGATGGGAGAAAGTTTAAACTTTTTTAGTTCAGATTAATATGAGGGTACAATTAGGTTACAATGTTTGCATTTGTTAGGTAAAGTCCCTGTTGTGGCTGTGGCCCTCACCCAGGAGGTGTGTCCATATCCTTACATTGTGCCCATTAGGTGGGAGCACACTGATTCCCTCCCTTCTTCCTCTCTCCTCTTCCTCCTAACCCCTTCCCCCAACTTGAATTGAATTGAATTTTTCTCTTATGTGGGTGTATTAGTTCATCTACTGGCTTCATATTAGTATTGAGTACCTTGGATACCTGCTATTCCGTTCCTGTGATACTTTACTAGAAGAAGGTGTGTCAACTCCACCCAGGTCAGTACAAAAGATATAAAGTCTCCATCTTTTTATGGATAAATAGCATTCCATGGTATACATATACTTTGGTTTATTAATCCATTCATGGGTTGACGGGCAAAGGTTAAACTTTTAATGGAAAAAATAGATTAAAAGATTAAGGTAGATAATTATATGATAAAGTATAACACCATACTGATGGTAGAATTTAAGTGATGGGTACATGGATATTTACTATAAAGTTCTTTTAATTTTGCAATATGTTAGGAAATGATCATTCTAAATACATGTTGAAAAACTAAGGAAATATTTAAATCAAAGATTTTCACTCATTTTTTATACCACAAAACACCTTTTTAAGTATTGTTTCCTTTATGTATGAGCATAATGTGTATCTCTATAGGTTCATGTTGTATAAGTCTATAATACTGACGTACAGTGTTTTAGAAAACAATTTGTTCATTCCATATTTATTCAATTTCCAATTAGACATTTACATGTTTATTTTTGTTTCTGTTAAATCATGTTCTTAAGACAAATTTTTTAAGGTTGCTATCATTTGGATCAAAGGAGATAATCATCTTTCTGGCTCATGAGACATATGACCAAGCTACTTTCTAACAACTTCAAACTGTTATAATAAATTAAAACCTGAACCAGTTTAACTGAGATTATGACCTAGGCATTTTTAAATTTTGCTTTTTTACTAAACATGACAGATAATCCAAAGGTAAATTTGCACTTTTTTAAATTTTGAAAAAAAATTTACATGTTTATTTTTGCATTACCTAGTAGAGTGTTTTATAAATTTGAATACTCTATGTGTTTTAACTATTAACTTTTTTTTTTTTTTTTTGCAGTTTTTGGCCACGGTTGGGTTTGAACCCACCACCTCTGGCATATGGGGCCAGTGCGCTACTCCTTTGAGCCACAGGTGCCACCCAGTATTAACATTCTTTTTTGTCTCCTAAATTCATGTATGCTTTGCCAGTCTCCTGCTACCTTTTAGTTATTTTCATTGTATTGTTTTTATATATTCTTATTTGTTGGTCTTATTCTTTGTGATATCTTCAGTCCATTCAGAGGTAGTAAATACTATCTCTCCACAAATAAGAGAAATTGTAGAAATTCTAATTGTAGAAATGGTTTGTTTCAATCCATACACATTTAACACCAGAATTCAAAGATCTCTTTAAGAAGATAAAGGAGAAATAAATAATAATGTGGCAGGTAAAACTGAGAGCAAATTCTCCCAGAACACTATTTCTAAATGTGGTCTCCCAGATTAGCTATATCAGAGACATGTAAGGGTACTTGTTATAAATGTAGATTCCCAAGTCCCACTTCTTAGGAACTGAGACAGAATCTCTGGGTGTAGACACTGGGAAGCTAATAATCAGGTAACTTTTATGCTGATTTTGTCTTGAAAATCACAAACCAAAAGACAGTGGGATTGGTAGAAAATAAAAGTTACACACAATGGGACTGGTAGAAAATAAGAAAACAACATAAATGCTTGACAATCAGGAGTCACTCAAATATTCACTGAAATAACACACACATACTCAAATATTCACTGAAATAACACACACATAACTTTTTTCTTATATGAGAGCTTTTTGAGATATAGCACCTAAAATTTACCCTTTAAAAAAAAGCAAACAAATCAGTGGCTTTTAGGCTATTCAGAGTTGTGAAACCATCACCACATCTAACTAAAGAACATTCTTATCACACACTCCCCCAAAATTCATACCCATTAGCAATCATTCCCTCTACATTTTTCCCTCTAGCCCCAGTTACTAATCTACTATTTGTCTCTTATAGATTTCTCTTCTCTTACTTATGCTTTGGGAATGATATCCAAAAAAACTTTGCCTAATCTAAGGTCACAGACATTATTGCCTATGTTTTCTTCTAAGAGTTTCATAGCATCAGCTTTACATTTAGGTTTATTAATAATTTTCATCAACTTTTACATGTGGCATGAGATAGGAGTCCAACTTCATTCACTCTTTTACATGTGGATATCCAGTTGTTCACTATTTGTTGAAAAGATTTCTTTCCTTATTTAATTGTACTGGTATCCATGTGAAAAATCAACCCCACATACAAACATATGAGGGTTTATTTTTTTTACATGCAAGTAAGTAGAAAATTAAATAGAAACTCTCCATCCTATTACATAGATATATATGCTTATCCTTATACCAGTGCCTATCTCAACTATCTTTGCATTGTAGGAAGTGTTATTCTTCCTACTTGTTCTCCTTTTTCAGAGTTATTTTGGCCATTCTAGGTCCTTTCAATTTCCACATGAATTTTAGGATAGGCTAGTTTCTAATTTATGTAAAAACAGAAACAGAGATTTTTATAGAGACTGCATTGAATCTCTAGGGTAGTGAAGACTGCACACTGGTGTGCAATGAGAGGATCTTAGGTGTGCCGCAAAAATTTTTAAATATCATTAATTAAATTATTTTTGAAAGAAGTTCAAGGTACAGTAAGCATATTCTTTTTTTTTTAACCCTTTTCCTTGATCAACATAATTTAAGTGAGTCATGGAAGTTTAACTATAGGTTCAAGTGTGCCATAAGATAAAAAAAAGTTGAAAAACACTGCAAATGATTTAGGAGTATGACCAATACCATCTACCAATATTATCTACCAATCTATTAACATCTCTTTAAATTTATGTAGGTCTTCCTTATTTCAGCAATGTTTGTAGTTTTAATGACTTTAAGTCTTACAATTCTTTTGCTAAATTTATTCCTATTTTATTCTTCTTTACACTATTGTAAATGGAATTCTTTTCTTGACTTCATTTTCATACTGCTCATTTCTAGGATATAGAAATGCAGTTTATTTTTTATCCTGCACTTATGCTGAACATACTCATTCTTTATGGATACCTTAAGATTTCCTACTTGTAAGAACATGCCACCTACAAATAGAAACAGGTTTACGTCTTCCTTCCCAACCTGGATGCCTTTTCTTCTTTCTTATCTAATTGCCCTGGTTAGTACCAACAGTAGAATGTTGAACAGAAATGGCAGAGGTGAACGTCCTTGTCTTCTTCCTTATCTTAGGGAGAAACATCCAGTTTTTTAACATAAAGTATGATATTAGGTATGAGTTCCTTATTATTTTTAGCTTGTTTAGATGTCAGCTATGGGTTCCTTACTATCTTTCATTTGTTGAGTGTTTTTATCATAAAAGGGTGTTAGTTTTGTCAAATGCTTTTTCTGCATCTATTAAGATGATCATGGAGTTTTGTCTTTACTCTATGAATACATTAACTGGTTTTTAAATATTAAACCAACCTTGCATTCCTGAGGTAAACCCCATTTGTTCATGGTGTTGAATATGTTAAATATTGCTGGATTTGGTTTTCTGTGTTTGGTGAGTATTTTTGGTTTTCTGTGTTTGGTGAGTATTTTGGTTTTCTGTGTTTGGTGAGTATTTTTGCACCTATATTCATATGAGATATAGGTCTGCAGTTTTCTTTTTGTGTGTGCCTTCTTTGTCTGGCTTTAGTGTCAAGTAATATTGACCTCATAGAATGAGTTGGGAAATGCTTATCCTCTTCTATTTTTTGGAAGACCTTGTCAAAGAATGGTATTGACTTATTTTAACGTCTGGTAGAATTCACTAAGAAGCAATCTTTTCTTGGGTTTTTCTTTGTAAAAATTTTCTAATTACTTGTTCTCTCCTTGTTATACAGATCTATTCAGATTTTCTTTCTTATGTCAGTTTCATAGGCTTGTGCCTTTCTAAAAATTTGTTTCATTTAGGTTTTTTAATTCATTAGCATATAAATCATAGTTTTCTCTTATAAACTTTTTAGCTCTGTAAGGTCTATACTAAAGCCCTCTCCTTCTTGGTTTTAATAACTAGAGTCTTCTCTCATTTTTCTTGGTAAGTCTAACTAAAATTTCCTCAAAAAAAATTCTTTTTTTGGAGACAGCATCTCACTTTGTCACCCTTGGTAGAGTGCTATAGTGTCACAGCTCACAGCAACCTCAAACTCTTGGGCTCAAACAATTCTCTTGACTCAGCCTCCCAAGTAGCTGGGACTTCAGGTGTGCACCACAATACCTGGCTATTTTCAGAAATGAGGTCTTGCTCTGGCTCAGTCTGGTCTCAAACCTGTGAGCTCAAGCTATCCACTTGCCTCGGACTCCCAGGGTGCTAGGATTACAGGCATGAGCCACTGCAGCTGGCTAAATGTCCTCAATTTTGTTGATGTTTTCAAAGAACTAACTTTTGGTTTTAGTGATTTTCTCTATTTAGTTTTTCTGTCCTTTATTTCGCTTACTTCCCCTTTTATCTATATTATTCCTTCTGCTCACTTGGGATTTAGTTTGTTCACCTTCCCCTAGTTTCTCAAAGTGGAACGTTAGGTTATTGATTGACATCTTTTTAATTATAGGCATTTACAAATACAAATTTCCCTCTGAGCACAGCTGTAGCTGTATCCCATAAGTTTTGATGTGTTGTATTTTTATTTTCATTCATCACAAAGTCTTTTCTAATTTGCCTTGTGATATCTATGACTGTTGGTTTTTTAGGAGTGTATAGTGTGACTTTCATATAATTCTGAGTTCTCTAAATTTCCTTATTGATTACTAACTTTATCCCACTATAATTGAATAACACACTTTTCATGATTTAAATTCTTTAAAATTTACTGAGGCTTGTTTCATGATTTCACATATAATTCATCCTGGACAATGTGTATTCTGCTGCTTTTGGTGTAGTATTCTGTAAGAGACTCTTGATTTACAGTGCCGTTTGAGTCCTCCATCTGCTTATTAATCTTCTACTTATTTGTTGTATCTATCATTAAACATGAAGTAAAAAATCTAAAACTAGTATAGTCAAATCATTTATTTATCCTTCAATTCTGTCAGTTTTTATTTCATGTATTTTAGAACTCATTGTTGCACACATATATGTATCCATCTTCATGATGTGGTGATCCTTTTATCATTAAAAAACATCATTCTGGGGAGGCGCCTGTGGCTCAGTGAGTAGGGCGCTGGCCCCATATACCGAGGGTGGCGGGTTCAAACCCAGCCCCGGCCAAACTGCAACAAAAAATAGCCAGGCGTTGTGGTGGGTACCTGTAGTCCCAGCTACTTGGGAGGCTGAGACAGAAGAATCGCCTAAACTCAGGAGTTGGAGGTTGCTGTGAGCTGTGACTCCACTGCACTCTACCGAGGGTGAAAAAGTGGGACTCTGTCTCTACAAAAAAAACACAAAACATCATTCTGCTGGCCTCAGCGGTGCATTCTTATAGCCCATGCTACTCAGGAATTGAGACTAGAGGATCACTTGAGCCCGGAAGGTCAAGTCCTGACTGGGCAAAGTGGTAAGACTCCATCTCAGACAGAGAGAAACCAAGAAAGAAAGAAAGAATGATTTATAATAATTTATAATGTATATAATGATTTTTGTCTCAAACTCTGTTTTGTCTACTGTTAAGACAGCCACTACAGCTCTCTTTTGGGTACTGTTTACATGGTATATATATTTCCATTCTTCTACTTTCAATTTACTTGTGTCTTTGAATCTAAAAAGTGTCTCTTGCAGACAGCACACAGTTGGATCAAATTTTTAAATCTATTTTTCTAGTTTCTATCTTTTCATTGGGTTGGTTTCTACATTGCATTTAATGTAATTACTAAGGTAGGAATTATATCTTCTACTTTGCTATATCTTTTCTATGTGTCTTATGTCTTTTGTCTCCCTGTATGCATTGTCTTCTTTAGTGCTAATTATATATTTCCACTGTATGATTCATTATTTTATTTTGGAAGTTATTTTCTTAATGATTATCTTGGTAATTATAATTAAAATTTTAACTTAAAATAATTTAGTTTGGATTATTACCAACTTGATTTCAGTAGCAAATAAAAAACTTTACTCCAGTATAGCTCCATTTGCTCCCCTCTCCTTTGTGCTATTATCATCCAAATTATATCTTTATACTTTGTAAACCTATCAACATAATTTATGTGGTTTTCCTTAAATTCAGATAGAAGAGTTACCAGTTAAAGTACATTTATACATACCTTTATGTTTATCTATGTAATTACCTTTACCAGTGCTCTTTATTTTTTGGTGTGAATTGAAGTTACTTCAAGTGTTCTTTCATTTCAGCCTGAAAGACCTTCTTTATTATTTCTTCTACAGCAGATCTCCTACTAACAAATTCATTTGACTTTTATCTGGGAATGTCTCTCTCTTTTTTTTTTTTTTTTTTTTTTTTTTTTTTTTTTTTGACAGAGCGCTGTCACTCCAGGCTACAGTGCCACAGCCTCAGCCTAGGTCAATAGCAACCTCAAACTTCTGGGCTCAAGTGATCCTTTTCCCTTAACCTCTAAGTAGCTGGGAATACAGATGCCTGAACACCTGGCTAATTTTTCTATTTTTAGTAGAGATGGAATGTCAAATGGTCTCAAACTCCTGAGTTTAAGGGACCCTCCTGCCTCAGCCTTCCAGAGTTCTAGGATTACAGGCATGAGCCACCATATCCGGCCTGATCTGGGAATATATTAATGTCATAAATGAAATGTTCTAACACCTTCTTGAATTTTGACTTGACAATTCAAGTCTTATCTCCTAAATTGACACTTAAGAACTAAGGGATTGACAGGGTTATTTTTCCTTTCATAACTTTGAATATGTCATCCAACTAAATTCTAGCTTCCATAGTTTCTTCCTTCCTTCCTTTTTAAGGATCAATGGCATATCTCTTTTTCTCCCAGCTTTATCAAGATGTAATTAACAAATAAAAATTGTGTACATTTACAGTGTACAATGTGATGTTTTGACATATTGCACACTGTGAAATTATTAAATCAACTAATTAACATATCTATCACATCACAAATTTATTATATTTTGTGATAAGAACATTTAATACCTACTCTTTTAGCAATTTTCATACATACATATACAATGCATTATTATTAACTGTAGTTCCCAAACTATACGATAGATCTCCAGAACTTACTCATCATGTTTTACTTATTTATTTATTTATTTTTGAGACAGAGCCTCAAGCTGTCACTCCTTGGTGATGTGCCATGGCATTACAGCTCATAGCAACCTCCAACTCCTGGGCTTAAGGAGTTCTCTTGCCTCAGCCTCCCAAGTAGCTGAGACTAAAGGAACCTGCCACAATACTCGGCTAGTTTTTTTGGTTGTAGTTGTCAGTATTGTTTGGCAGGCCTGGGTTGGATTTGAACCCTCCAGCTCTGGTATATATGGCTGGCACCTAACCTGCTTGAGCTACAGGTGCTGAGCCTAAAACTTACTCATCATGTTCAATGGAAACTTTTTATCTTTTGACCAACATCTGCTCATTCCCCTCCCCTCCAGTCCCTGGAATCCACTATTATACTCTCTGATTCTGTGAGTTAAACAGAAGATTTTTATATTCCACATAAAAGTGAGACCATGTACTGTCTTTTTGACCTGGCTTCATTTAACATAAAGTTCTCATCCATCTTGTCACAAATGACAGGATTTCCTTTTTTGAGGCTGAATAGTATTCCATTGTTTATATACACTGCATTTTCTTTAAATGGACATTTAAGTTGATTTAATATCTTGGCTATTGTGAATAATGCTGTAGTGAACTTGGGCATATAGATATCTCTTTGACATATTGATTTTATTTCCTTTGGATATATACCTAAAAGTGGGATTACTGAGTCATATGATAGCTTTACGTTTTAATTTTTTGAGTAACCTCCATACTGTTTTCCATTGGCTGTACTAATTCATGTTCCCACCAACAGTGATTAAGGGTTTCCTTTTCTCCATTTCTTTGCCAACACTTATCCTTTGTCTTTTTGAAAATAGCCTTAATTCATTTTGTGTTACTATAAAGGAATACTTGAGGCTTGGTAATTAAAAAGAAAAAATCATGAGTTTATTTGACTCATGATTGTGATGGTGGGAAAGTTTAAGACTGGGCATCTGGTGATGGCCTCATCCTGCTTCTACTTATAGTGGAAGGTGAAGGGGAGTCAGCATGTGCACAGATCACATACTTAAGATCTCTTGAGAAGAAGTAAGAGAAAGAGGAGGGAAGATGCCAGACTCTTCATAACAACCAATTTTTGTGGGAAATAATAGAGTGAGAACTCATGCTCTCTCTCTATCCCTGAGAGATTCACCTCCATGATTCAAACATCTCCCATTAGGCCCCACCTCCAACACTGGGGATCAAATATCAACATGAGCTTTGAAGGAGACAAATGTCCAAATCATAGTAAAGCTATTCTAATAGGTACTATGGTAATATCTCATTATGATTTCAATTTGCATTTCTAGGATGATTAATGATGTTGAATTTTTTTTTATATATATATTCCTGCTGGCCATTTGTATGTCTTCTTTTGAGAAATGTCTATTCAGGTAGTTTGTGCATTTTCTAATGGTCTCTAATTTGTTTACCTGCTATCTAGTCACCTGAGTAACTTACATATTTTGGACACTAGTCCCTATCACATACATAGTTTGTAAATATTTTCTCACAATTTGTAGGTTGTCTCTTTACTCTCTTTATTGTTTCCCTTGACAGACAAAAGCATTTTAGTTTAATGCAATCTGATTTGGCTATTTTTACTTTTGTTGTCTATGCTTTGGGGAACAGGTCGAAAAAAATGATTGCCCAGGCCAATGTCAACAAGATTTTCCACTATGTTGCCTTTTAGTTGTTTTATAATTTTAAGTCTTACATTTAAGTCTTGAATCCCTTTTTAGTTGATTTTTGTATGTGGTATAAGAATACAATTTTACTTTTCTGTATATAGAATCTAGTTTTCCCAACACCATTTATTTCAATATTCTGTTCTTGGCACCTTTGTCAAGGATCAATTCCAAGCTGTTTTGATTTCTATGGCTCTGTTATATATTTTGAAATCAGGTAGTGTAATGAATCACCTCTGCTCATTTTGGTCAGATTGCTTTGGCTACTCAAAGTCTTTTGTGATTTCAGGATTTTTTTTTCGATTTCTGTGAAAAATGCCATTAGAAATTTTAAATGAATTGCCTTCCATCGGTAGATCACTTTAGGTAGTATAGATATTTTAACAATGTTAATTTTTCTAATGTAAGAACATGGAATATCCTTTCATTTATTTGTGTCTGCTTCAACTTCTTTCATCAGTGTTTTATAGTTTTAGCAGACACATCATTCATCTCCTTGGTTACATTTATTCCTAAATATTTTAATGCTGTTATAAATGAGATTATTTTCTTGATTTGTTATTTTGTGGCTAGTAAAGAGAAATACTATTACTTTTTTGTGTTGATTTTGTATTCTGCAATTTCACCGAATTGGTTTATTCTAAGAGTTATTTTGGTGGAGTCGTTACAGTTTTCTAAATATAAAATCATGTCATTTGCTAACAGACAATTTTACTTTATCCTTTTCATTTTGATGACTTTTCCTTTTTTTTCTTACATAATTCCTCTGGCTAGGTCTAACAGTACTGTGTTGAATAGAAGTGGTAAAACTGGCATCTTTGTCTTGTTCATGATAATAGAGGAAAATCTTTCAGCTTTTCACTGAAGAGTATGTTAGCTATAGGTTTGTCATATATGGCCTTTATTATGTTGAAGTACATTCCTCCTAAACCAAATTTGTTGAGATTGTTTTTTTAATTATGAAAGGATGTTGAATTTTTTCAAATACATTTTGTGCATGCATTGAAATAATCATATAATTTTGTCCTTCTTTCTGTTAATAAAGGGTATTAAATTCATCAATATGCATTATGTCATACCGTCTTTGCATCCCAAGCATATATCACATTTGGTCATGGTATATGGTCCTTTTAATGCGCTGTTCAATTTAGTGTGCATATGGTATTTTTTTATTTCTTATAGCATAACTGTGCACATTAATGCAATCATGGGATACAGTGTGCTGTTTTTATATATATATTGAAATACTCTCATCAAACTGGTTAACATAACCTTCATGTTATTTTCTTAGTTATTGAGTTAAAACATTCATATTCTGCTTTTAGAAAGATTCACTTGTACTCTTGTAAGATAAACTCTACAGGTGACCCCACCAATCACCCTCCCTCCCCCCATCCACCCCCTCACCTCCCCTTCCCACCCCTTCCCATATTCTAAGGCTATAATTAGGTTATGACATTCCTATAAAAGCTATGAATTAGTTTCAAAGTAGGGCTATGTACATTGGATACTTTTCTTCCATTCTTGAGATACTTTGCTAAGAAGAACATTTTCTAATTCCATTCATATAAACAAGAAGGAGGTAAAGT
>NW_003852423.1:6267829-6271244 GCF_000181295.1 Otolemur garnettii | reverse complement strand
TTTAGGGGACAATTTAAGCCATTCACATTGATTGAAATTGTTGATAAGCCTGATAAAATTTTAGGTATCGAGTTCTTCAAAAGTCCAGTGGACGTTTTTAATCCTTTCGCCACTGTAGAAGTTGGAGTTTGATCAATAGTTTCTGAGTTAGTTTACTTTTATGGTGGAGGATTGCACTGGTCATTATGGAAAATAGGTCTGAGAATATCCTGGAGAGCTGGTTTAGTTATGGCAAATTTCTTCAACGCATGGATATCATTAAAGTATTTAATTTCTCCATCATAAATGAAACTCAGTTTAGCTGGATACAGGATCCTGGGCTGAAAGTTATTTTGTTTTAAGAGATTAAATGTCAATGACCTGAAAGGTTTCGGCAGAGAGATCTGCAGTTATTCTAATATTCTTCACCTTGTACATTATGGTTTTCTTACTTCTCGTGTCTTTCAAGATTTTCTCTTTCATATTAACTTTAGTGAAGTTAATTATGATGTGTCTGGGGGATGTCTTGTTCAGGTTGAGTCGTGCTGGGGTTCTGAAGCTGTCTGCAATCTGAATTTCAGGATCTCTTGACATATCTGGAAAGTTCTCTTTCATAATTTCATAAAGAAGAGCCTCTGTGTTTTGTGAAGCAACTTTGTTGCCCTGAGGGATTCCTATAAGGTGAATATTAGTTTTCTTCAAATTATTCCAGAGCTCTCTGAGAGAATGATCCGTTTTTGCTTTCCATTTCTGATTCTCCTTGGACGTTTGGACATATTCAGAAGCTTGTCTTCTATGTCTGAGATCTTTTCTTCTGCCTCTTGCACTCTGTTACCAAGAGATTCTACCATATTTTTCAGATCTTTGAGTGTTGCAATCTCTTGCCTTAATGTTTCAAAATCTTTGGTGGTTTTGTCTTTGAATTCGTTGAATTCTTGAGTGAACTTTTGGAATGCTCCTTGAATTTCTATTTCTATCTTTGCCTCTATTCTATTAATCTTATTTGTGATCCAAATTCTGAATTCAATTTCTGACATCTCAGCCATCTGTTTATATGGGGGATCTTCAGTTTCATCTGCCACATCCTTTCTTGGGGGAGTTGATCTACTCTGGTTATTCATATTACCAGCCACATCCTTTCTTGGGGAGGTTAATCTACTCTGGTTATTCATATTACCAAAGTTTTTCCGCTGATTCTGCCCTATGATTATTTTACCCCATTTGGCTCTTCCCCTTGACGTTTGTCAAGGACCCATACAGTGTTATGACCCGAGAGACTGGGGACTTGCTTGGTGTGGTGGGGCCAAGTGGCTCTGTCTTATTTTCAGCTGGTCTCTGTCCTACCCTAGTGATTCACAGTTTCTCTTTGTTGAAGTCTCAGCTGTGGAGAAATACCAGCAATTAAGTTGCCCCACCCCCCACAAACAACAATTGGGCAAGGAAAATCAAACCTTCCCTCAACCATACGCCCAGGGTGCCCCTTTGAATAGTCCCTAGTTGGTCTGCCTGGTTTAAGGGGTCCAAATCAGTTGTCCCAGTCAGCACCCTTTTCAGGTAGAAAAGTTCAAATGTTTCTGGTAGCTAGATAAGAGGGGTCTGCTCGTAGCTCAGATATAACTTGCTCCAGTGCTCTGTGAGGTCAAAGGGACCCACTCATCAAATGGGTTATTCTGGGAAGGTTAATACTTCCTTCCTCACCTTGCACCCAGTCACTCATAATCCCCCAGGTCTGTGACCCCATTCACTCCAGTGGGCAACTGCTCCTGGGGTTTACAACTGCCAAAATCACCTGGAAATCTGAGTCTGGCGGGGGGCCTTGCGTGTTTAAATTAGGCTGTGAACGTTCTCTGAATTCCAGCCCCTTGCCTTCTGTAGTGGCTAGATTCCTCTGCAAGTCAGAGGCTGCTAGAGCTGATGAGGAACTCAATCCTGGGCAGCAGACAATTAGAATTTACACTCAGGTGTCAATCCCTGTCTCTGCCCACCCACTGCCTTTGTCTCAGCATTCCCCTCAGGGCAAGGTGCTCGTTGGGAAATCTGAGTCCAGTCCAACAGGGGAAGAATTTAGGCTTTGAAAGTTGTGGCCGTTCCAGCCTCACACCTTCTGTCCTGTCTAAATTCTTCTGCAAGTCAGAGGCTGCTAGAGCTGGTGAAGAACTGAGCTCTGGGCAGTAAGCAAATGAGAGTTTACACTCAGACATTCCAGCCTCTGCCTGTTCCCTGCCTTTGTCTCAACTATTCCCCTGAGGGCTGGTGCTAATGGTCTCTTTACTTACAAAAGTTACCAAGTCTGTTCCGCATTCCGCCTGTGGCTGCTGTCCGGAACCTCTGGTTGCCCAGAGAGACGGGGCTCACCTATCTGGAATGGCATCAGTTCCCAGCTCAGGATGCCACTGTTGCTATATGGCTTCCTCTGAGCCAACTTTCTTCTCCTCACTCCTGTGCCACCGTCAGCACAGAGCAGCACCAGCCCTTTCCCCCTCCATTTCTCTCAAGGAGATGCCTAAGAATCTGGACTCCATAGGTAACAAACCTCCAGACCTGGGGGGGGGGGAATCTTCAGAGTTCAATGTTGCAGGTGGGGAATATATACAGTTTTATACAGTTTTATACCTGGCAGGAGGGCACTGTGGCACGCCAGCAGGGGTAGAAGGTCCAGTTTTTAGGGGTCTCTTCCATGGGATAGAGTGGGAGGATGTTTGAACTCTGCTCGCTGTTTGCATGGAGTAAACTGCGAGCCTTTCTTGTGGGGGAGGGGACTCCCATCCACTTGGTGGTGGATTTTGTACCTTTTGAATTGTATTTTTGTAGTTGTGGCTCACCTCAGGAAGGTTGAAGCGTGCTCTTCAATCTTCTCTCTTGGCTCTGCTCCAAACCATCAGCTCCCTTGCTAAACTTCTGTCCTTTAAGCCACCTTTTTGGAGAAGTCTGCCATCGTGGCTCCACCCCCTGCATATAGTATTTTGATGAAGATTTTTCCATCTATGTTCATCAAGGATATAGATCTGTAATTTTCTTTTCTTGTCATGCTCTTATGTGGCTATGTTATCAGGGTAATGCCACCTATAAAAATGCATTTTAAAAGGTTCCCTCCTCAATATTTTGAAAGAGTTTAAGAAGGATTAGCATTAATTCTTTCTTTAAAGTTTGGTAGGTTTTACTAAGCATCTGGTTTGGTGAAGCCATTGGGTCATGAGTTTTTCTTTGTTGGGAGATTTTTTATAGTTTCTGCAATCTCCTTATTCTTTGTCTGTTCAGATTTCCTGTTTCTTCATAATTCAGTCTTGGTAAGTTTTATGTTTTTACGTTCTAGAATTTATAAACTCATTGTAGATTATCCAACTTGTTGGCATATAATTATTCATTGTAGTCTTTTATGGTCCTTTGTATTTCTGTAGTATCTTTAGTTTTTCTGTAGTTTTTTTTTTTTTTTTTT
>NW_003852423.1:6264896-6267782 GCF_000181295.1 Otolemur garnettii | reverse complement strand
CTTTTAAGAAAAACCATTTTGGGTGGCACCCATAGCTCTGTGGGTAGGGCACTGGCCACATACACTGAGGCTGGCGGGTTCGAACCCGGACTAGGCCAGCTAAAACAACATTGACAACTGCAACAACAACAACAACAAATAGCTGGCCATTGTGGCAGGCACCTGCAGACCCAGCTACTTGGGAGGCTGAGGCAAAAGAATCACTTAAAGAGTTTGAGGCTGTTGTGAACTGTGACACCATGGCACTCTACCCAGGGTGACAGCTTGAGACTCTGTCTCAAAAAAAAAAGAAAAAAGAAAAACCTTTTTCTTATTATAGCTGAATATTTATCAATCTTGCCTACTCTTCACAAAATCAACTCTTAGGTTCCAGTTGTTTTTCTAGTCTCTATTTCATTTACTTGTGCTCAGACCTTATTGTTTCCTCCCCCTGCTGACTTTGGGCTTAGTTTATTCATTTTTTTTTTCCAGTTCCTTGAGGAGTAAAGTTAGGCTGTTTACTTGAAATATTTCTTAATGCATTTCTTGCTGTAAATTTCTCAATTAGAATTACTTTTGCTTTATATGTTTTGGCATGTTGTGTTTTCATTTTCATTTCTCTTAAGTTGTTTTGTTTTTCTTTAAGAGTCAGAGTCTCACTTTATTGCCCTTGGTACCATGCATGGTGTCCCAGCTCACAGCAACCTCCAACTCCTGGGCTTAGGTGATTCTCTTGCTTCAGCCTCCCAAATAGCTGGGACTACAGGGGCCTGCCACAACACCTGGCTATTTTTTGTTGCAGTTTGTCCAGGGCCAGGTTTGAACCCACCACCCTGGGTATATGGGGCCAGCACCCCACTCACTGAGCCACAGGCACTGCCCTATTTTAAGATTTTTCTTTTAATTCCTTTTTGATTTCTTCTTTGACCCATTGGTTGTTCAAGAATACACTGTTTAATTTCTATATATTTGTGAAGGTTCCAAATTTCCTCCTGTTTTAATTTCTAGTTTCATGGCATTGTGATAGAAATAGATACTCAATATGATTTCAGGCTTCTTAAATTTGTTTAGACTTGTTTTTGTGGCTTCACATATGATCTATCCTAGAAAATTTTAAATGCACACTTGAAAAGAATGTGTATTATACCCAGTCCACCTCTCTCATTATTAGCTTTTGAGCAAGCCCCCTGGAGTCCCAAGAGTTAGTCCTCTAGGACCCAGTAACATCAGTGCTTAATGTAAGCTGTTCTAAGGCCTAAAAACAGGCACATCCAGACTACTGCTTATACCACCAGGGCTTAAAAACTGTCTCACTTGACATACATGTCCTCAGCAAAACATCATCACAACCTCAACTCATAATCATAACCTTAGCCACCAAGGAAATCACAGATATCACTAGCCCTGTCTACTAGTGAAGAAGTCATATAAAGTCACACTACTACAGGTACCCATAACCAAAGCCAAAGCATATATCTTCAGGAAAAAAATTCTCCCCTAAGAAATCAATGTCAAAAAATAAGGAGTGACTACTATGCCAGATACACAGATATCAAATGAAAGACAGAGGAAACATGAAAAAGCAAGGAAATATGACACCACTGACAAGTGTCCACCAAAAGATCCCAATGAAAAAGAAATCCTTGAAATAGCAAAGAATTCAAAATACTAATTTAAAAGAAGCTCAATGAGATACAAGAGAAATATAAAACCAGTATAAATGACTCAGAAAATCAATTCAGAATATAAATGGGAAATTTATTAAGAAGATAAAAATCTTTAAAAAAAAAAAAATCCACAAATTCCAGAACTGAAGAACTCATTAAAGGTAACATAAAATGCATCTGAAAGCTTCAATAATACAATGGACCAAGCAGTAGAAAGAATCTCAGAACTTGAAGACAGATCTCTTGAAATAATTTAGCCACATAAAAATAAGGGGGAAAAAACGAACAACCACATATTAAAACTCTACACTTTTTCTCCTTCCCACATATTTTACGGTATTGGTGTCACAACTTAAATTTTTTATATAGCATGCATCCCTAGCACACTATTTTAGCTAAGTTTTTAATATTTTTATCTTTTAATTTTTATACTACAATTAAAAGATGCATGTATCATCATTACTGTATCACAATATTCTGAATTTGCTATATTATCTTTACAGTAACTTGTATTTTCATAAGTTTTCAGTTTAGTAGTTAGGATCCTTTGGCTTTAATGTGAACAACTCCCTTTAGCATTTATCATAAAGCAGATCTACTGATAAAATCCCATAGCTTTCATACATAGGGTGTCCATAAAGCTCATGCAATTTTAAAGTGCACACTATTTTTTCCTTTATTAAATCATAGCTGTGTACATGAAAGCAATCATGGGGTACAATGTGCTGGTTTTATATACAATTTGAAATGTTTTCATCAAACTGGTTAACATAGCCTTCACGGCATTTTCTTAGTTATTCTGTTAAGACATTTATATTCTACATCCAGTAAATTTCAAATGTACCCTTGTAGGATGCACCATAGGTATGGTCCCACCAATTACTCTCCCTCCACCCATCCTACCTCTCCCCATTTCCCTTCTTGTTGGGCTATAATTGGGTTATAGCTTTAAATGAAAACTATAAATTGGTTTCATATTAAGACTGAGTACATTGGATACTTTTTCTTCCATTCTTGAGATACTCTGCTAAGAAGAATATGTTCCAGCTCCATCCATGTAAACATGAAAGAGTTAAAGTATCTTTCTTTAAGTGTACATAATATTGCATGGTGTACATATACCACAATTTATTAATCCATTCATGGGTCGATGGGCACTTGGGCTTCTTCCATGACTTAGCAATTGTGAATTGGGCTGCAATAAATATTCTGGTACAAATATCTTTGTTATAATGTGATT
>NW_003852423.1:6243540-6262674 GCF_000181295.1 Otolemur garnettii | reverse complement strand
CTCATTATGCTTAATCATCAGAGAAATGCAAATCAAAACTATTTTGAGATATCATCTAACTCCAGTAAGATTAGCCCATATCACAAAATCCCAAACCCAGAGATGTTGGCTTGGCATGGATGTGGAGAAAAGGGAACACTTCTACACTGTGACGGGAATGCAAACGTTCCTTTTGAAAAGATGTTTGGAGAACACTTGGGGATCTAAAAATAGACCTGCCATTTGATCCTACAATTCCTCTACTTGATATATATCCAGAAGACCATAAATCACATTATAACAAAGATATTTGTACCAGAATATTTATTGCAGCCCAATTCATAATTGCTAAGTCATGGAAGAAGCCCAAGTGCCCAAAACCCATGAATGGATTAATAAATTGTGGTATATGTACACCATGGAATATTATGCACACTTAAAGAAAGATAGAGACTTTAACTCTTTCATGTTTACATGGAGCTGGAACATATTCTTCTTAGCAAAGTATCTCAAGAATGGAAGAAAAAGTATCCAATGTACTCAGCCCTGCTATGAAACCAATTTATAGGTTTCATATGAAAGCTATAACCCAATTATAGCCCAAGAAGAAGGGAAAAGGGAGAAAAGGGGAGTAGAGGGGGAAGGATGGATGGAGGGAGGGTGATCGGTAGAACCACACCTATGGTGCATCTTACAAGGATACATGTTAAATCTATCAAGTGTAGAATATAAATGTCTTAACACAATAACTAAGAAAATGCCATGAAGGCTGTATTAACCAGTTTGATGAAAATATTTCACATTGTATATAAAACCAGCACATTGTACTCACAATTGCATTCATGTACACAGCTATGATTTAATAAAGAAAAAAAAATTGATTCTTTCTGGTAAATGCAGCCATTTGGCATAATGGTTGGATAAAGATGAAATACTGAAAACACAGTCCAAAACTTAAAGTTCATTCATTCTTGAGATACTTTACTAAAAAGAATATGTTTCAGTTCCATCCATGTAAAAATAAAAGGATGGAGCTTTTATCCTTTTTATGGCTGCCTAATATTCCATGGTATACATATAGCATAATCTGTTAATCCATTCATGGGTTGATGGGCACTTAGGCTGCTTCTATGAGTTGGCAATTATGAACTGGGCTGCAATAAACATTCTGGTGCAAATGTCTTTGTTGTAAAATGATTTTTGAACATCTGGGTATATACCTAGTAGAGGAATTGCAGGATCAAATGGTAGTTGCTTCAGTATTCTCTAAACTTCTTTCCAAAAAGACAGTATTCATCACCATCTTTAATAGTGTCTGTTTTGTGGTCCAGCATGGGTATTATCTACCACAGCTTCATGAAACCTAGTCCATTGAAGCATATACCTATTACAACCACATGGATGACATGATGATGATGCCTATGATTAAGTGACTTAGACAGGTCAATAGAGACAGACCAATCCTCTTACAATACAGCAGCTGGACTTGGAAACTCCATCATCCACTGAATTCACCAGGCCTTGCACCAACTGACTACCACTTCTTCCAGGCTTTTGATCACTACTCACAAGGAAAAATATCAATCTTCAACAAGCTTTACAAAATGCCTTTTGATATTTCATTGCCACTTGCTCTCCAGGCTTCTCTGCTGCTGACATATATAAGCTTCTGTCAAGATGACAAAATTTTGTTAATAGTTTAAGCACATACTTTGGTTAGCTGTACTGCTTCTTGTTTGAAAAATAATAAACTTCTTATTCTAAATTTGGACATTTCCTATTTAATGACCTAATGGTTTATTATATGCTGCATCATTCACAGACTGCCTATACATTTGTCTTTACATTGTCCTTACACATATATTACATGTAAGAGATATTATGTCATTGAACAGATATGTAAGATTCCTTCTTATCACTAATTAATGCCATTTTAAAACATGAATGAAAATAAAACTATCCTATTATTCCACAAAATCTGATCCTCACACTAGTTTCAAGAGAGAAGTTGCTATACATTATGAAGGGGAAAAGAGGGCATCACTATTTTGGCAAACACTGGGCTAAAAACAAAACTCAACAGATTTCTTTCCTACAGAACATTTTTTTACCTTTGGTATCTAACACATATGATCAACCTCCAACTTAATGTTCACTTCACAATCAACAAATTACAGAATTCACTTTTATGCTTAGCACCCCAAGAGACAATTGTTCAACAGGTACAATTCTTCATTTAAAATAGTGAGTGTAAATAAAGTGGTTGATCCATGTTCCCTTTATTTTTTAATTAAATCATAACTCTGTATATTCATGGTGTATAATGTGCTGATTTGATATACAATGCAGAATCAAACTGATTAAAACAACCATCACCTCACTTATTGATTGGTTGTGGTAAGACATTTATACACTACTCTTAATAGTTTTGAAATGCACCATTGCCTTGGGCACAACAGGTGAGGTCCCACCAAATGCCCTCCCTCCTGCTGGACCACAGTTGTGCTCCATCATTTGTATGAATGTATAGGTGATTGTATATTTGTTTCATCATAGTATTGAGTACACTGGATACCTTTTTTCCTATTCCTGAGATACTTTACTAAAAATAATATGTTTCACTTCCATCCATGTAAACAGAAAAGATATAGTCTCCATCCTTTTTATGGCTGCATAGTATTCCATGGTATACATATAGCACAATTTGTTAATCCATTTATGGGTCAATGGGCACTTGGGCATCTTCTATGACTTGGCAATTATGAATTGGGCTGCAATAAACATTCTGGTGCAAATGTCTTTGTTGTAAAATAATTTTTGATCATCTGGGTCTATACCTAGTACAGGAATTGCAGGATCAAACCATAAGTCTACTTTTAGTTCTTTGAGTATTCTCTAAACTTCTTTCTAAATAGGCAGAATTAGCTTGTAATCCCACCAGCAGTGTAGAAGTATTCCCTTCTCTCCATATCCACACCTACATTGTAGTTTGGGGATTTTGTGATGTGGTCTAATCTTACCAGAGTTAGATGATATCTTAAAGTGGTTTTGATTTGCATTTCTCTGATTAAAGATGAGCATTTTTTCATGTTTGTAGGCCATGCACCTGTCTTCTTCAGAGAAGCTTCTGCTCAAGTCTCTTGCCCATAAAGAAATGGGGTTATTTGTTCTTTTCTCATTGATCAGTTTGAGTTCTCTGTGGATTCTAGTTATCAGACCTTTGTTAGAAACATAACCTGCAAGTATCTTCTCCCATTCTGAAGGCTGTTTGTTTTACTTACTGTGCTCTTGGCTGTGCAGAAGCTTTTTAGTTTGATCAAATCCCAGTAATATATTTTTGGTGTTGCTTCCATTGACAGGGGTGGGAGGGGGGTCCTCCTAATAAAATATTTTCCCAGGCTGATTTCTTCAAGCATTTTTCCTGCACTCTCTTCTAGTATTTTTATAGATTATTAAGTTTAAATCTTTTATCCAGTGAGAATCAATATTTGTAAATGGTGAAAGATGAGGGTCCACTTTCAGTCTTCTACAGGTCACCAGCCAGTTCACCCAGCACCATTTGTTAAATAGGGAATCTTTCCCCCAATTAACATTTTTGATAGGCTTATCAAAGATCAGGTGATAGTAAGTGGCTCGATAAGATTAATCTCTTGATTCTCTATTCTATTCCATATATTTACCTATTTTTGTGCCAGTACCATGTTGTTTTGATCACTATAGGTTTATAGTAAAGCCTAAAATCTGGTAACATGATACCTCCTGATTTCTTATCTCTGAGTAAAGTATTGGCTATTCAGGTTTTTTCTGATTCCATACAAAACAAAGTACTATTTTTTCAAGATCTTTAAAATATATGATATTGGTGTTTTAACAGGAATTGCATTAAACCTGTAGATTTCTTTCAGTCATATGAACATTTTAATAATGTTGATTCTTCTCAGCCATGAGCATGGTATGTTTTTCCATTTGTTAACAACTTCAGCTATTTCTTTTCTCAGAGTTTCATAATTCTCTTTAGAGATTTTTCTCATCCTTTGTTAGGTAAATTCCCAGATATTTCATCTTCTTTGGCACTACTATAAAAGAAATAGAGTCCTTGATTATTTTCAGCTTGACTATTGTTGCATATATAAAAGCTACTGATTTGTAAGTACTGACTTTGTATCCTAAGATTTTGCTGTATTCCTTGATCACTTCTAAGAGTTCTGTAGTTGAGTCCCTGGGATTTTCCAGGTATAAGATCATTACCATCCATGAAAAGTGAGAATTTGAGCTCCTCTGCATGGAGAGGGCCATGAGGCAGCAAGGCCCCACAGCCTGGGGAACATTCAGGTAATGACCCCCCAACGGCTTCTCCTCCTTTCCCAAAACAACCATATTCCTTTTTTCACGCTCCCTCTGCCAGAAGTCACGTAGCTCTTTCTCTAATTTTTAGGAACTGTGCAAAAATCCTTGTGATCTTTCCCTTTTTACTTCTTATATATTAACAAAGTCAAATAGAAACCATTAACAGGATGATTTTTCTGTGTTAAAATTTACATTTTCCAATCATACTGTAAGACCAAGGATGTATCTTTTGTCTATGCTACATCCTGCAGCATATGCTGTCATCCCTGTCTAGATACTATAAAATAAAGCTAATTTTGTGCTTTGGTGTTGGCTACAGCCCTCACGAGTCAGACCTTCTGGTCCCACTTCAGTTTGAGTACTGCTCAAACTCTAGACATCCTGTCAGCTTCTAGGCAGTAGGAAAAGAGTAAAGACAAAAGAGAACTTCTCCCAGTTACATCAGCTCCTTTTAAAAACCCTTATTTGCAAAAACTTAAAAGGCCTCAACAGAGAAAGCACATGTAAGTCACACTGAGTACAATGCTACCTCAAATAAAACTGGGGATTTCTAACTATGGAAGAAAAGAAGACTGTATATTAAAATAGCAAGAAGAGACTCCCATACTACTTCAGTCTAAATACATTTCAATCACAAAGTCCAATTGATTTTGCCTATTTTGCAAATTTGTCGCATGTGGTTCTATAATACTTTTCTATTCTTGCTTTCATCATTTCTAACTTAGTTTATTATAACTGTCTTCTAACTAGTCTCCTTACCCCCATCCTGATGGTAGGTAGAAGACAGATTTCAAGGACGCTAAAGCAATTTAATTTGTAATTCTTTAAGACTCCTCATTTCCTATAAAATAATTAGGTATGAGACATCTACCTAATTATTCCTTGCCTTACACTTTATTCTATTAAACACACACAAAAAACTGTTTCTCCTTTTGGTGGTTTCATGTTTTCTCTGCTAATTAAGATACTCTTGTCTCTTTCTTTTCCTTTCCAATTCTTTTTTTCTTTTTTGAGACAGAGTCTCAAGCTATCCCCCTGGGTAGAGTGCTGTAGCGTCACAGCTCACAGCAACTTCCAACTCCCAGGCTCAAGTGAGTCTCCTGCCTCAGCCTCCCAAGTAGCTGGGACCACAGGTGCCCGCCACAACGCCTGGCTATCTTTTGGTTGCAGCCATCATTGTTGTTTTGGCAGGCCTGTGCTGGATTCGAACCCGCCACCTTAGGTGTATGTGGCTGGCACCTTAGCCACTTGAGCCACAGGTGCCAAGCCTCCTTTCCAATTCTTCTGATAAGATTTAACTACCTCCACAAAGCTTTCCCTAACAACCCTCCTCCATAGAGAAAGGACACATGTGGTATATACTCCCATAAAAACTAGACATACCATTGGCTATTCCATATTATACTACAAAATCTGCTTATATAATATCTGAGTATCTCAATAAACTGCAGGCTTAATCAGTGTAATGACCATGTTTTATCTTTATTTATGTCATCTTCGTATTTCCAGAACTAGATACAAAGCAGATGCTAAACTATCATTTCTTGAACAAAAGTCTCAGCTAGCCAACATACCTGAAAATCGGTATAGGACTTATCCAGTAATCTGATAACCTTTCCTACTACAAGTATCATATTCTAATTACTCAATTTCAAAAAGTAAATTGCAATCATAAAACCCTTCCTTAAAAATTTCAAGTTACACAAAATTTCAAAGTACACAAATAATTTCTTATACAAACATATTTTATTTTTTTCAATCTTAATACCAAAGACACAACCCAACCAGTTCCAAAACATCTTCAGACTTTTTATTAACCAATATAAACAAAGATATTAAAAAGAACATCTGTAACAACAACAGAACACTACTTTATCAATCAAAGTCAGCTTCACCATTTCTTGTCTTTTCCTCATATTTATTCAAGTTCTCCAACTTAAATTCTTCTTCCTTTTTACACTGGACATATTCAACTTCTTTTTCTGGGTTTGTAACTGATTTCCCCTTTGGTATCAAGAAACATTCAGCTTTCAAAACTTGCTCAGCAGTCATTGAACTTCTAGAATATATTAAGCTACTGAGGAGGGATTTGACATTATCATCCTGAAAGGAAAAAAAAATATTATAAAACAAAAAAAAAATCAAAACAAACAAAAAGAAAGACAAACCTATAATGAAAAAGAAAGATTTCATTAAAAAAAAAAAAAAGCTTTTATTTGATGATGCAGAGCTAAAATTGGGTTTTTCTATTTAAATTTTTTTCTTTTTGAGACTGGGGCTCACGCTGTTACCCAAACTAGAGTGGTGTCATCATAGTTCACTGCAATCTCAATCCTCTGCATTTGAGCAGTTCTCCTGCCAGAACCTCCCAAGTAGCTGGGACTAAAAGCCTAGCTATTTTTCTATTTTTTTGTAGAGATGAGTTCTTGCTATGTTGCTTGGGCTGGTTTCAATCTCCTGGCCTAAAGCAATCCTCTAATGAACAGATTCAGGAATGTTGCAAGGAATGATACAAAACCAACATGTATAAATTAGTAGCACAAATAATTAACTAACTGAGAAAGAAAGCAAGAAAACAATGTCATTAATAGCCATAAAAATAAAATATCTGGAAATAAATATCTAGAAAGAAATGTTAAGGACAAATTGTCTAGGGACAATTATAAAACACTAATGAAAAAACTAGATGGGAATGGTGGCTCACACCTATCCTAGCATTCCTGAAGGCTAAGGCAAGAGGATCATTTGAGCTCAAGAGTTTGAAAGCAGCCTGAGCAAGAGCAAGACTCTATCTCTGTTAAAAGTAGAAAAATTTGCCAGATACTGTGGCAGGTGCCTGTGTAGCTACTTGGGAGGCTCAGGCAGGAAGATCACTCCAACCCAGAAATCTGCAGTTTCTGTCGGGTAGGCTGAGGCAACAGCACTCTAGTCTGGGCAACAGAGTTAGACTCTGTTTCAAAAAAAATTTAATAAAACACAAATGAAAAAACTAAGAGGACACAAACAAATGGAAAGACATCTCATGCTCCTTGTCAGAAGAATATTGTTAAAACAACCATACTACCCAAGGCAATCTACAGATTCAATGCAATCCATATTAAAATACCAATGTCATTTTCCACAGAGAGAAAAATAAAATCCTAAAATTTGTATGGAAATTTAAAAATAAGAGATCAGATAGCCAACGCAATACTGAGCAAAAACAAACCATGCTGTCTGACTTCAAAATATATTGTAAGACTACAGTAACCAAAACAGCATGGTATTAAAATAAAAGCAGGCACAAATGCCAATGTGTCAGAAAGAAGAACCCAGAAATAAATCCACCTAATTAGAACCACTGATTTTTGACAAAGGTACCAAGAACATATATTCAGAAAAGACACTCTCTTCAATAAATGGTGCTGGAAAATTGGATATCCATATGGAGAATAAAACTGGACCCCTATCTTACTATATGAAAAATTAGCTCAAGATGGATTAATGACTTAAACATAAGACCCCAAATTATAAAACTACTTAAAGAAAACATAGGGGAAACACCTCAGGACACTGGTCCAGGCAAAGAATTAAGGCTAAGACTTCAAAAGCATTGGCAACAAAAACATAAATATACCAATAGGACTATATTAAACTAAAATGCTTCTATACACACAGCAAAGGAAATAATCAACAGAGTGAAGAGTGAGGACACACAACCTATTGAACAGGAAAAAATATTTGCAAGTATTCTGCCAACAATGGACGAATATCCAGAAAATACCAGGGACTCAAACAACTGAACAGTTTAGGAAGAAAATCCCATTGAAAAGTGGGGAAAGACATGAATAGGCATTTCTTAGTAGAAGACATAAAGATGACTGGAAAAATGCTCAACATCACTAATAATCAAGGAAATGCAAATTAAAACCACAATAAGCTATCATTTTACCTCAGAATGGCTATTATTAAAAAGACAAAAGAATAACAGATGCTGGCAAAAATGCAAAGTACAGGAACTCATACATTCTAGGTGGGAATGTACATTAGTACAGCTACTACTGAAAACAGTACAAAGATTTCACAAAATAGTAAAAAATGGGACTTCCATAAGATCCAGAAATCCTACTGCTGCACATTTATCTAAAGGAAAGGAAATCACTGTATCAAAAAAAGATACCTGAACAATCATGATTATTTCAGTAGTATTCCAACAGAAAAGATAAGACACCAAACAAAGTGTTCATCAACAAATGAATGAAGAAAGTGTGGTATATATGTATACACAATGGGACACTATTCAGCCTTAAAAGAAAATGAAATCCTGGCATTTATAGCAACATGAATAGAACTGGAGGTCATCATATTAAGTAAAATAAACCAAACACAGACAAATTATCACAAGTTCTCACATGGGAGCTAAAATAATCTCATTGAAGTACAGAAGAGAATTATCAGAAACTGAGAAAGGATTGTGGAGCTGGGGGAGATGTAGAGAGGTTGGTTAATTGGTACAAACATATAGTTAAACAGAAAAAATAAGTCCTAATATTCCATAGGAAAGTAGTATAACCATAGTTAACAACAATGTATTATACACAATAGAACCTCCAGAGCTGATTACTTCCCTACATTGACTACCTCCTTAAATTGACCTCTAATTTTCCTAGATTGGACATATACCACATGTACATAGACATATCAGAATAGCAGGCCTAGTTCCTTATACTGAATACCTCTGTATGTTAACCAGTCTGTTACAGACCTTTAGGTGATCAACTTACAGAAGTTCTACTGTATTTTGAAACAATTAGAAGAGAGGACCTGAAATATTCCCAGCACACAGAGATGATAAACACTGGAGATGACAGATATCCTAAATACTCTGATTTGATCATTACATATTCTATTTATGTGACAAAATACTGTATCACACATATCCCACAAATATGTATAAATATTATGTATCAACAACAAATGAAATAATAAATACAGTCCATGGGTTCTAAACCTGCAACCAAATGCAGATCAAAAATACAGTATTCTCAGATGTACTTATACCACCCATTGAAAATAAGGGGCAATTTTTTTAAATTTCAAAATATTATAGGAGTACAATCAATTTGGGTTGCATGTATAAATTCTGTCTTGCTTAACTCAGGGTTGCAATTATGCCCATCACCTGGACAGTCAATTTTTCATATATATAAGTACAACTGCACTGAATGCAGAACTTGAGTATGCACGGATCTTAGCATCCCAGGGGACCCTGGAACCAATCCCCCATGGATACTGAGGAATGACTGTACTTTTTATTAGAAATGGATACTACCTTCAGTATTAAAATAATGGAATTGCATTAAGGGGAAAAACATAAATGAAAAAAGAGAATCACAGAAGAAATCTCTCAAAAACAAGTGAAAGGCCAACAAATAACATTTTATGACTTTTTCCTCTTTTTATAGTTACTTAGTCAGAGTTTGATACTATAAAAATTTCACAATGAAGTTCCTCTACCTGGAAGGGAAATCTTCTTTACATAATCAACTGTTTCTGACCTCAATTTTGAAGTGATCATCTCTAGGAACAGTTTTTTGTTTTTTGTTTTTTTTTTGAGACAGAGCCTCAAGCTGTCCCCCTGGCTAGAGTGCCGTGGCATCACAGCTCACAGCAACCTCCAACTGCTGGGCTCAAGTGAGTCTCCTGCCTCAGCCTCTCAAATAGCTGGGACCACAGGCACCCGCCATAACGCCTGGCTATTTTTTGGTTGCAGCCGTCGATGGTACATGGGCCCGGGCTGGATTCGAATCTGCCACCTTAGTTGTATGTGGCTGGCGCCTTAGCCACTTGAGCCACAGGTGCCGAGCCTCTACGAACGCTTTTATCACTACTACATTATCATTGTCATTAAGAGAACCACAATTTCCACGCTAATATTTCAAAGACCATTATTTGTATTATGAAAACAATGCTGTTCCATCATTTTCATCTTCAGAGGCACCTTAGTATACCTTGTATGTAGGTCATTACAAAAGTTTTGAAATACACAAAAATCAAGAAACATAAAATACCATAAGCCAACCAAGTTGAAACTTCCATGGGTGAATAAGAAAAGACGCTATCAATTGTGTTTCTTGGAAGTGAAATAACTGACCATAACATAGTCTGTCTTAAAACTTTCATAGTGATCCATATATTTGCCCCTTATAGATTACTTCAATTAGACGACATATCACACTAAATGAAAATCACCTGTTTACTGCTAGTGTCTTCATGAGATGTAAGATCCTTAAGGTCAGAAATTTTAGTTTATTACTTTATCCTCCAAAACTGTGGGGGATATAGTACTGTGGGATTATAGTACTGTGTCTGAGATATAGTAGCCATTCTGTAAACATTTGATAAATGAATGCCAATATTGATATTCACACTATAGAATATGTTTTAAAACACATTTAAATACCTTCATTAGGTATAAACTGAAAAATTACAACATCTAAATGAGCAAAAATAATGCACACACTTCAAAACCACAAAAGTAGATGTGGAACAAACCAAAGTCTCATTATGTTCTTGAACAAAAAAGATTCTCATCACAAATGTGTTACTTTTCCCTAAGTTAATTTATTAAGCTTATATAATTTCAAAAAAATACAATGAATTTTTTCCTTGAAACTACATGAATTAATTGTAAATACCTTTTAAAAGAATGATAAGCAAGAACAGCCACGAAAGCTCTGAAAAAATAGCACAAAGGAACTAGTCCTGTCAAGTATTAGAAGATATTAAGAACCCTGTTTTAATTAAATGAGTGCAGAGCTGGGATATGAATAAATGGAACAAAATAGAAAAATTAAAAATATACCCCTGCATGAATGAAATTTTCTACCTGACTGCACCAATCTTACTGTAACAAGACACCAAATGACACCCCTCACATGACACAATAAGACATGCAAATTACTACCTATAAAAAACACGCACTGTAAAAATTAAATCTGAATTTGATCAAGCCTCTGTATCTACCAGTTTTTTAATTGAGGAATAGGGAAATATATAACATAATACCATAAGGATGCAATCTGCCAACTCCGACACTTTGCAGTCTATTAAAGACTTTAAAGCAGAAGACCAAAATCAGCTGTGCCCAGATTCCTGACCCACAAAACATACAAAACCATAACTCAAACACGTTTCACGTTTAAGCTAAACTTCAGGATAACTTGGTATAATCTTTTGTCAAACCTGAATGACTAGGGCTTCCAAGGTGTTCCAAGGTGTTCACTTTTGGTGAAGCTATAATCTCTGATGTAGCATTCCTGATTTTTTTTTTTAATCTAACGGCATGAAGTTTTTAGCGCAGATTTTTCAAAAGGGTAAACCATTACCAAGAGACAGCCAAGAATTATAACACAGTCTTATACTGTCCCAAAAGTTGTCTAAAATGTTTTTTACTACTAACCAAGAAATATGGCAAATCTCCTTAACATCATTTCTAAGGTGTATTTTCTAAAAATTAATTTATGAGATATTAGTAGGTATTATAAAATAGAATATCTCTGTGGCAAATAAGTTAGGAGACTATGAGGTCAAACAAGTTAGGACTTTACTACTCATTGCATTATAAATTATCAAAATAGCATAGAACTTGTAGAGACTGATCATTATACTTTCACAGACTCATTCACTGTCATCATATTTAACCTCTTTATCTAGCCAGACTAGATTCCCCCTTTCCCTGCAGAACCAAAATCAGGTTTCCCCAAAGTACTTTCTTAATACCCTATTTACTGGCTGTTTCCTAAAATCTTTATAACCCCACCACTTGGTTCAATTCTTGGTATAGAACAGCTATCTCAAAATATAAACATGTATATGAATGACATCTCAACGACACATTTGAATGACAAAGAAAAGATACAGTTAGGTGCTTATAGAAAACGTATACTGAGACATCCATTTTAATATTATCTTGAAACATACAGTAAATAATATTATTTTCTTAATTATTAGAGTATTTATCTGTACAACCAACATACAACCAAACCGTATTAAATTCATTATCTGACAGTGGTATAGGTAGGGCACTTGAATTTTTTTTCAATATTTCTTTATTGCCAATGCTATTTTGGAAACTTAACAAAAACTAGAGGAAATTTTCAGTCATATACTTAAGGTTAGATTACTGCCTATATTTCAAACCACTATACAACAAAAAGGTCACGTACCAAATGAAACTGATCCACTTTCGGGATTCCATCTTCATTTATCTCAAACTCCTGATTTTGAACAGAAAGCTGCAAAAGAAAATAAGAATGAATAAATTCCCAATGTATCAAAATATAGTACTGATCCTGTAAGTGTCAAATTCATAACTTTAGGTCCTAGGAAGTGGAGACAAGCTCACGTAAAGAAAGCACATTACGGAGGTGCCCATAGCTCAGTGGGCAGGGCACTGGCCACATGCACCAAGGCTGATGGGTTCAAACCCAGCCCAGACCAGCTAAAACAACAATGACAACTGCAACAACAACAACAAAGAAAAATAGCCAGGCATTGTGGCAGGCACCTGTAGTCCCAGCTACTTGGGAGACTGAGGCAAGAGAATTGCTTAAGTTTTAAAATGTATGTGAAAACACCACACTGTACCCCAAAAGTGCATTAATGTACATAGTTACCATTCAATAAAAAAAAAAAAAAAAGAGAGAGAGAATTGCTTAAGCCCAAGAGTTTCAGGTTGCTGTGCGCTATAACACCACAGCACTCTACCAAGGGTGACATAGTGAGACTCTGTCTCAAAAAAAAAAAGCACATTAAATAACTCTCACAAAGTAAAAACACTTTCATAATAACTACTTATTCACAAGCAACCAGTTTCTGGGGTTCCTAAAGTATCAGTCAGCAGTGATATATATACTACAAATACTTTAATACTTCCTTATAAACAAATGTGTTACAACTTAGTAGGCCATAAAATGTTGGCTTCATCAATACTCAACAATTAGGTACAATTAGGGCAAGTTTCCTTCTACCCTAATACCCAACCTATGTTCAAGAAATATAAGGTTAACTTTTAAAAACTATAAAAGATGGAGAATTTCTTATATACACAAATACATTCTGAGGCCCATGTATCTATCACCCAGCCCTAACAACCACCAACCAATAAAAGCTCTAGCCCTATGCACAAATCCATGTATGTTACTTTTGAGGCAAAAACTATGCATCTCATAATTTTACCTATATTTTCCACATACCTCTAAAAAAATGTATTTTATTTCAACACAACCACAATACCATGAACACAATCAAATATTGATAATTTTATATTAAATACTCAGTTTTCAAAGTTTGAGTAAGTTCATAATTTTACTTTTTATGGTTTATTTAAATCTAGATCCAACGTATTGCAACTAGGAATTCTGGAAAGATGGCCAACTAGTAGCAACCCTCATCAGAGGCTCCTGAGCAGAGGAAGAAAAACTGGATGGAAGCAGACTCTACTGAGCCAAGGATGAGGAGCTGAGCCAAGAAAGAAGTTTAGCAAGCTCTAACTCCAAGGATGAGTATTCAAGAAAACAAATTACAGGTACAAAGCCTATTGACTAGAGGATGGGAGACTCCTCCCCTAAGCAGGAGGCCTGCCACAGGCTATCTGCGAATGATCAGGGAACAAAAGACCTCTCATTTTACCTCGCTGGAGAGAGCCACTAAACTCCAAGTCCCTTTGTCCAGGGAGGTCCCACTTATGAACCTAGATACCACCCCCGCCAGGCATAAAACTGAACAGATATTTTTCCCCACAAGTCCAAACTCCCAGTTGACCCTTTCCCCCTCTCAGGGAGGTCTAAAGTTCTGCCCCCTGCAGAACATTGAGTGTTTGGTCTTGTCCTGAGAGACCTGGGCATAGTGTGGACTGCCAACTATCAGGACAGAATCTGTGACTAACAGGGAAGAAAGAGGGTGTGGGAAAAAAGGGACACTCTGCAGGAGGAGGAACAGTCCCCTGGTTATGACTATGCCAGGCCAGTGGTAGTGTTGACCCTCAGTTCAGGCTGTGTCTGGCAGGATGGGGTGCAGAACCCCTGGCTATGATGGCACCCACAGCAGGAGAGTGGTTGCCCCATGTGGACTGAATTTGGCAGACAGGGCTGGTCCCTGCTGGGCCTGCGAGCAGAGGCTTGACAGGCATGGACTACAACCTAAGAGCAAGAGTGTGGTCTCCTGATTCCAAAAGAACCCTTACTGGGTGTGAACCAAGTCCTGAGGGCTAGGGTGTACTCCACTGTCTCCAGTGGGGCTGGTGAGCAGAGGCTTACCAGGTGAGGACTAAGATCTGCAGGCGGACTGTGGTGCACTGACTCTAACAGACCCTGCGAACAGAGGCTTCCAAAGCAGTGCACTAAGACTGATAGGCAGGGCATGGTCCCCTAACTCCAACTGGTCTGGGAAGCAGAGGCTAACTGTGTGTGCACTGAGGCCAGAGGGCAGGCCCCGTGCCCTGACTCCATAAGAGCCTGCAAACAGAAGCTTGCCTGACAAGGGACTGAGACTGGCAAGTGGGGGCATGGTCCTGTGACTCCAAATGGTCTGGCAAGCACTACTGCAGACCCTACTCCAGAGGCTAGCTGTGTGGACTGAGACTGGTAGATGGGGGCATGGCCCCTGGCTCCAGCTGGGCCCATGAGCAGAGAAGCAGACAACAGGGTGGACTGAGTCTGGCGGGTGGGAGTGTGGATCCCTGGCTCCAACTGTGCTTTGAATCCCCTTGCTTTGAATTGTCATTGAATCCCTCTCTGTTGGGCAGGGTTTGCACTGCCAGAGATAGTTTGGTTGGAACCTGTGTCTGGGGCTGTCCATTCTGGGACATTCTGAGGTTGACCTTTGAAGTTCTGTAGTGGAAAAGAACTGAAGGGTGGGGGCTGGGCACCGCAGTTGTTTGTATCTCTTCACAATCGAGATTTACGTCTAATACTTTGGTTTATTAAGATAGGGTAAAGGTTGGCTGATAACAAAACCGAGCTAGCCTTCACCATCTCACAAGTAGGTCTCCAGAGACTCCAATTAAAATTCTGAAAGGGGCCTTTTAAGGTTGTAGGAGATAAGCCACAATTACAAAGCCTAGAGCTTTGGTAAAGGGCTATCTCTACTACCTGGGAACCCCAATTCAATCTTACCCTACCAGTTATAATAACAAAACAGTGGAAAATAAACATGGTGCGGACCCAACAGAAGAACTCTGGCAACATGAATAACCAGAGTAGATAAATCCCCCTCAAGAAATGACAAAGGAGATACAACTGAAGATGCCATGCATAGACAAATGACAGCAATGTTAGAAATCAAATTCAGAATATGGATTGCAAGTAAGATAAATAGAATGGAAGAAAAGATAGAAATTTAATTCCAAAGAGTAGTTCTAAAGTTGTCTCAAGAAATTAATGAATTCAAAGCCCAACTCAGCAAAGATACGGACATAATGAGAAGAGAGATAGCAGAGCTCAAGGAAACAAAAAGGTTAGTTGAGGACCTCCAAAATACAGTAGAATCCCTCAGTAATAGAGTTGACCAGGCAGAAGAAAGGATCTCTGAAACTAAAGACAAAGCTTTTGAACATTCCCAAAAATTCAAAGAGGTAGACAAATGCAGAGCAAAAACTCATCATTCCCTGAGAGAGTTGTGCAATCAATCCAAAAGATCAAACATTCATCTTATACGAATTCCCAAAGGAGAAGACGGTGGTCCTAAAGATACAGATGCTCTACTCCAAGAGATTTTGGAGGAAAATTTCCCAAGCATTGCAGGAGATACAGAACTTCAGATAGCAGACAGTTTTAGAACCCCAGCAAGACTCAATCCAAATAAAGCACCTCCTAGACACATTGTGATAACTTTGCAAAAGGTAAGATGAAGGAGAAAATTCTGGAAGCAGCCAGATGTAAAAAAAGCATCACCTACAAAGGGAGAAGTATCAGAATGACTGCAGATCTCTCAGCCAAAATGTTTTAAGCCAGAAGAAGATGGTCATTGACTTTCAATCTCCTAAAACAAAACAACTTCCATCTCAGGATCCTGTATCCAGCTAAACTAAGTTTAATCTGTGACAGAGAAATCAAATACTTTAATGACACAGATTTGTTGAAAAATTTGCCATAACTAAACTAGCTCTCCTGGATATTCTCAAACCCATCCTCCACAATGACCAGTGCAATGCTCTACCTCCAAAATAAACTCACTTAGAAATTTTTGAACAAAACCCACTTCCACAGTGGTAAAAGGATTAAAAATGTCCACCAGACATCTGAAAATAATGATGCCCAAAACACAACCAGGCTTATCAATTCTCTCAATTCATGTGAATGGTTTAAATTGTCCTCTACAGAGGTACAGGTTGGCTGACTGGATACATAAACTCAGACCAGATATCTGCTATATACAAGAATTTCACCTTACCTTGAAGGATAAAAATAGACTCAGGGTGAAAGGATAGACTTGTATAATACAGGCAAATGGAAACCAGAAAAAAGCATGGGTTGCAATTTTAGTAGTAGATACAATTGGCTTTAAACTAACAAAAATAAAGAAAGATAAGGAAGGTCACTACATATTTGTCAAGGGAAACAAACACCCAACACGAAGAGATTTCAATAATTAACATTTATGCACTGTAGCAGCCTGTATAGCCTATGGCTAGGAGTGAGAGTTATAAGAAATACCTATGTAGCTCAATGATGGAACACCTTGGGGAGAAGATCATGGAGAGGGATTTGGTTCTAAGAAGCATGAGAGAGCTCACAAGATGAGAGAATTGGTGAATTGGCAGTCTCTATACCTTTGGTGGTGAGAGGCACAAGATCAGCCTTATATTAGGCTGGAAGAGAAGGCAGTTAAGGAGCGTGCACTTTCTATCATGGACTCGCTTACTCTGACTCTGTCTCCTCTCCTGCCTGCAGAACACCAGCATGGTGTCTCTCTGCTGAAGATTACGATCTATCTAGGCTAAGAAGACTGCTTTATTCTCTCTAAGACACATATTCTCTCTCTCCCCACCCAAACTAAGGTAGATAGCCCTCAGGCACATAAGAGAAACTGTTCCTGAGCAAGGTAGCTTAGCAGTCCGCATCCAGAACCTACCTAAGCCGGGCCCGAGACCTGGCCAGTCCCAGGCCCTGACAATGCATCCTACCAAAATGCTCCTCAATTCATAAAGCAGACCCTAATGGATATGAACAACTTGATATCTTTCTGCACTATAATAGTTGGAGATTTTAATACCCCTTTGACAGTTTTGGACAGATCCTCCAAGAAGATACTAAACAAAGAAATATTGGACTTAAACCTGACCCTATAACAAATGGACTTTACAGACCTCTATATAACATTTCACCCTAACAAAACTGAATATACATTCTTCTCATCAGCCCACAGGTCATTCTCCAAAATAGATCATATCCTAGGACACAAGTCTAACCTCAGTTAATTTACAAGTATAGAAATTATTCCTTGTATCTTCTCAGACCATCGTGGAATAAAAGTTGAACTCAATAACAACAGGAATCTTCATACTCAAAGAAAGTCATAGAAACTAAATAATCTTAGGCTGAATGATAGCTGGGTCAAACATGAGATTAAGAAGGAAATCACCAAATTTTTGGAACTAGAAGATAATAAAGACAAAAATTACCAAAACCTGTGGACTGCAAAGGCAGTTCTAAGAGGAAAATTTATAGAATTGGAAGCCTTCATCAAAAAAAACAGAAAGAGAGAAAACCAACAACTTAATGGATCATCTCAGGCAATGGGAAAAGGAAGAACATTCCAACCCCAAACCTAGCAGAAGAAAATAAATAACCAAAATTAGGGCAGAATTAAATGGAATTGGAAACAAAAGGATCATTGAGAAGATCAATGAAACAAAAAGTTGGGTTTTTAAAAAAAAATTAACAAAATTGATTGATTGACTTTTGGCCAATCTAACCAGAAATAGAAAAGTAAAATCTCTAATACCATCTATCAGAAATGATAACGGAGAAATAACAGACACTTCAGAAATTCAAAAAAATCCTCAATGATTACTACAAAAATGTCTCTTCCCAGAAATATGAAAATCTGAAGGAAATGGACCAATACCTGGAAGCATGCCACCTTCCTAGACTCAACCAGAAAGAATTAGAAATCTTGAATAGACCTATATCAAGCACTGAAATAGTATCATCAATCCAAAATCTCCCTAAAAGGAAAAGTCCAGGACTAGATGGCTTCATATCCGAATTGTATCAAACCTTTCAAGAGGAACTAGTACCTGTATTATACAACATTTTCCAAAGTATAGAAAAAAAATGAATAATTCCCAACACATTCGATGAAGCAAATATCACCCTGATACCCAAACCAGGAAAGGATCCAACAAAGAAAAAAAATTAGAGATCAATATCATTAATGAATATCGATGCAAAAATATTCAATAAGATCTTAGCAAACAGGAGTCAACAACACATCAAAAAAATTATACACCATGATCAAGTTGGTTTTATTCCAGGGTTACAGGGTTGGTTCAACATACACAAATCTATAAATACATCACATCAATAAAATAAAAAACAAAGACCATATGATTCATCCTCTCAATTGACGCAGAAAAAGCCTTTGATAATATCTAGCATCCTGGCTCGGCGCCTGTGGCTCAAGCGGCTAAGGCACCAGCCACATACACCTAAGGTGGCGGGTTCGAATCCCCAGCCCGGGCCCACCAAACAACAATGATGGCTACAACCAAAAAATGGCTGGGCGTTGTGGCGGGCGCCTGTAGTCCCAGCTACTTGGGAGGCG
>NW_003852423.1:6238871-6242457 GCF_000181295.1 Otolemur garnettii | reverse complement strand
ACTTCGTTTTATATGGAATCAGAAAAAACCTCAAATAGCCAAGACATTACTCAGAAATAAGAACAAATCAGGAGGTATCACATTACCAGACTTCAAGCTATACTATAAATCTATAGTGATCAAAACAGCATGGTACTGGCACAAAAACAGAATGGTACATTTATGGAACAGAATAGAGAACCAAGAGATGAACCCAGCTGTTTATCATGATTTGATCTTCAACAAGCCTATCAAAAATATTCAGCGGGGGAAAGACTCTCTATTTAACAAATGGTGCTGGGTGAACGGGCTGGCGACCTGTAGAAGACTGAAACTGAACACCCATCTTTCACCATTAACAAAAATTCATTCTCACTGGATAGAAGATTTAAACTTAAGACATGAAACTATAAAAATATTAGAAGAGAGTGCAGGAAAAACACTTGAAAAAATTGGCCTGGGAGAATATTTTATGAGACGGACCTCCCAGGCAATTGAAGCAACACCAAAAATACATTACTGGGATCTGATCAAACTAAAAAGCTTCTGCACAGCCAAGAGCACAGTAAGTAAAGCAAATAGACAACCTACAGAATGGGAGAAGATTTTTGCAGGTTATGCTTCTTACAAAGGTCTGATGACTAGAATCTACAGAGAACTCAAACTAATCAATAAGAAAAGAATAAATAACCCCACTTCTATGTAGACAAGAGACTTGAACAGAAACTTCTCTGATGAAGGCAGGCACATGGCCTACAAACACATGAAAAAATGCTCATCATCCTTAATCATCAGACAAATGCAAATCAAAACCACTAACTGAGATATCATCTAACTCCAGTAAGATTAGCCCACATCACAAAATCCCAGAACTACAGATGTTGGCATGGATGTGTAGAGAAGAGAACGCTTCTACACTGCTGGTGGGAATGCAAGCTAATACGACCTTTTTGGACAGAAGTTTGGAGAATACTCAAGGAACTAGTAGACCTACGGTTTGATTCTGCAATCCCTCTACTATGTATATACCCAGATGACCAAAAATTACTTTACAACAAAGACATCTGCACCAGAATGTTTACTGCAGCCCAATTCGTAATAGCCAAGACACGGAAACAGCCCAAGTGCCCATCAACTTATGAATGGCTTAACAAATTGTGGTATATGTATACCATGGAATACTACGTGGCCATAAAAAAGATGGAGACTTCACATCTTTTATGTTTACCTGGATGGAGCTGGAACATATTCTTCTTAGTAAATTATTTCAAGGATGGAAAAAAAGTATCCAATGTACTCAATACCACTATGAAATCAATATATAACCACCTACACACTCATACTAATGGCAAAACATAACTATAGTCCAGAAAGTATAAGGGAAGAGGAGAGAGAGGGGACAGGAGGGGGGGACATGGGCGGAGGGACGGTATTTGGGGAGACCTCACCTAATGTGCATGATAAAATGGTACATTTCAAAACTATGAAGAAATGAGTATAACTGTGATGGATGTTTTACTTAGTTCAATGTAAACATTTTACACTGTATATCAAAGCAGTACCCTGAACCCCATAAATGCATCAATGTACAAAGTTATGATTTAATAAAAAATAAATTTAAAAAAATAAAATAAATAAAAATTTAAACTCTAAAGTTCAAGCATGAGCCATTGTACCCAGCCAAGAAATAATTTTCAACCACAAATTCTATATCCAGTGAAACTATCCATCAGAAACGAAAGTGAGGGGCAGCGCCTGTGGCTCAGTGAATAGGGCACCAGCCCCATATACCAAGGGTGGCAGGTTCAAACCCGGCCCCGGCCAAACTGCAACAGCAACCAAAAAAGTAGCCAGGTGTTGTAGCAGGTGCCTGTAGTCCCAGCTACTCAGGAGGCTGAGGCAAGAGAATCGCCTAAGCCCAGGAGTTGGAGGTTGCTGTGAGCTGCATGATGCCATGGCACTCTACCAGGGATGATAAAGTGAGACTCTGTCTGTACAAAAAAAAAAAAAAAAGAAAGAAATGAAAGTGAAATCAAGATGTTCTCAGATAAAGGAAAATGAAAAGAATTTTTCACCAGAAATGACATATTCTTAAAGAATGTCTAAAGGAAGTACTTCAAACATAACAGACATGATAAAAAAAGAAAGTCTGAGTTCAGCAGAAGGAGTGAGGGCAGGAGGCAGGATCTCACCTAATGTGTACATTGTGAGTGTATATAACATGCCCCCCTGGTGAGAGGCTCTTCTATAAATGGAACTTTATCCTGGAAGTAAGAACAAAGTAATCTAAAAATTATACCCTCGTATTAATTGGAAAATTTTTAAAAAATACTAAAAAAAAAGTCTCAGAGCATCAGGAAGAAATAAAAATGGGAAGAACAAAATATAAAGAAGTACTGAAAACTATCCCTCTCATCATGAATGAGTAGTATGTGAATGAAGTCCCAGGACATTACTGCGCACTACTGCAGACTTTACGAACACTGTACGCTTAGGCTACACCAAGTTTATAAAAAGTATTTTTCTTTAATAATAAATTAACCTATAGTAACTTTTTTACTTTATATAAACTTTTTAATTTTTTTAGCTTTTTATTCTTTGGTGATAACACTTGCCATAAAATATAAGCACATTGTACAGCAAAAAAAAACTTTCTTCATATTTTTACTCCATAAGTTATTTTCTATTCTTAAACTTTCATTGTTTTTGTAAGTTTTTAAATGTTTGTGTTAGAAACTAAGACATAAACATATATGTTAGTCTACAAGGATCCAGATTATCAATATCACTGTCTTCTACCTCCAAATCTTGTCCCAGTGAAAGGTTCTCATGGACAATAACACTCAGTGAGCTGACCCCTCCTATGATAACAACGCCTTCTTTTGGAATGCCTCCTGAAGGATCTGCCAGAAGCTGTTTTAGAGTTAGCATTTTGTTTTTTAAATAAGTAAAAGGAGTACACTAAAATAACAACAGGGCCCTAGGCAGAGCAAGATGGCCAAAAGAATCTGCAGTGAATATCACCAAATTCAACAATTTGTGGAGCAATACACTGAAACCCAGGGCCACTCTGGCACAAGGAGCAAAACACAGAGCAGAATTCTGCTAGTACCCATGGAGGGAAATCCCTCTCTACCCAGAAACCAGACTTTCTAAGTTCCAGCTACCTGCACCACAAGCTGACAAAAAGCATCCAGGGGCTAAGACTAGATTTGTAAGGTAGTCAGGTCACAAAGACTGTAGTCCCTGGGCAGTTTCTGTTGGTGCTTTGGCAAGTGTCTATTTTTCCTTTGGGTTGATACCCAGTGCTGGGACTGCCAGGTCATAAGATAGTTCCATTTTTAATTTTTTAAGGAATCTCCATAGTGTTCTTCATAGTGGTTTTACTAATTTACATTCCCACCAGCAGTGCATAAAGGTTCCCCTTTCTCCATGTCCTCATTGGTCTTCATTATTGTCTATCTTTATTTATTTATTTGTTTATTTTTGAGACAGAGTCTCACTTTATTGCCCTCAGTAGAGTGCTGTGGCATCACAGCTCACAGCAACCTCCAACTCCTGGACTTAGGCGATTCTTTTGCCTCAGCCTCCCAAGTAGCTGGGACTA
>NW_003852423.1:6227757-6238522 GCF_000181295.1 Otolemur garnettii | reverse complement strand
AAAAAAAAAAAAAAAAAGCCATTTCAACTGAGTTCAGATGGTATGTCATCTTTCTATTTCAAAGTATTAAGAGGATACAAATATTTATGATACATGGTTTGGATCAGGGCTGTAAATGTACCCATCACCCAAACAGTGTTCAGTGCACCAATTAGGTGGTAGTTAGCCTCTTCCCTTCCCCGCTTTACCTGTTTGATTTCCTATGATTTTTACTTCCCTCTGTGCACTAATATGCCCATCTGCTAGTTCCAATTTATTAGGGAGTGCATGTGGTGTTTGTTTTTCCATTCTTAAAATACTATGCTTGGAATAATGGCCCCCAGTTCCTCCCAAATTGCTTCAAAGGCATTAATTCATCCTTTTAATGGCTGAATAGTATGCCACAGTATACAGAATTTGTTATACATATAAGAAATTTTGTTAATCTACTCATGAAATGATAGACACTTAGGTTGATGTCATATGTTTGCAATTGTCGATTGTGCAACAATAAACAATTAAGTGCAGGTGTTCTTTTTGATAAAATGACTTCTTTTCCTTGGAGTTGATATCTAGTAGTGAGACTGCTAGATCGAACTGGTAGGTCTACTTTTAAGTTCTTTGAGAAATCTCCATACTGTTTTCCACAGAGGTTGCAGTCCCATCAAGAGTGTGGAAGCATTCCCTTCTCTCTGTATCCACACTAGCATCTATTGTTCAGGACTTTTTTTTTTTTTTGAGACAGAGTCTCACTATATTGCCCTCAGTAGAGTGCCACAGCATCACAGCTCACAGCAATCTCAAACTCTTGGGCTTAAGCGATTCTCTTGCCTCAGCCTCCCAAGTAGCTTAGACTACAGGCGCATGCCATAACACCCACCTATTTTTAGTTGCAATTGTCATTGTTTAGCAGGCCCAGGCTGGGCTCAAACCCACCAGCCTAGGTGTATGTGGCCAGCACCCTGCCTATTGAGCTATGGGCACTGACTGTTTGGGGACTTTTTAATAAAAGCCATTCTAACAGGAATAAGGTAACAGCTCATTGTAGTTTTAAATTTGTCTTTCCTTGATGATTAATGATGTTGAGTATTTTTTCACATCTGTAGGTCATTTGTATATGTTCTTTAGAAAAATGTCTATTAGTGACTTTTTCCCACTTACTAATGAGGATTTTTTTCTTGCTTATTTGAGATCCTTATAGATTCTCAGTATCTGTCAGAAGTAGAGTTTTAAAATATATTCTCCCACGCTGTACGTTGTCTATTTACTATGTTGATCACTTCTTTTGCTGGGCAGAAAACTTTTAGTTTAATAAAGTCTCTTTCTTTGTTACTGCTGCATTTGCTTTTGGGGCCTTAGTCACAAATTATTTGTCTAGACCAATGTCCAGAAGAGTTTTTCCAAAGTTTTCTTCTAAATTTTTATGGTGTCAAGTCTTCCATTTAAGTCTTTAATGGACAAGAGTTAATTTTTGTATATGGTGAGAGATAGGAAGCTAGTTTCCTTCTGCATGTGGCTCTCCAGTGTCCCCAGCCACATGGGGAATAAGGTGTCCTTTCCCCAACGTATATTTTGTACACTTTGTCAAAGATAAGCTGTGGCTACAAGTGTATGGTTTTATTTCAGGATTCGTTTGCTATTCTGTTCCACTGATCCATGTATCTACTTTTATACCAGTACCATACCATTTTGGTTATTAAAGCATTGTAGTATCATTTGAAGTTAAATAATGTGATGCCTCCAAATTTGTTCTGAAAACTGTGAATCATTAATGTGGGCAATGGGATGAATTGGGCCTATCCTCGTGAATTTTCAGTTTCAGTACTACCATTACTCCACTAAAGAAGCCAGAAGCTGCATTTCTAGAGTTCCTTTCCCCTACGAGTTTCAGCATAGAATGACAGTAAGAGACACTTTAAAGAGATATGGAAGACAAAAACAGAGCAGCCATTATTCCCTAAAGCCAGTTAAAGGTTAGAAGCAGTTTCCAAGTGAGCTTTTTGAGAATTATTCATGTTCTTGCTTCAGACTATAACCATAGGTGAGAGTCCACAGATTCTTGAAATACCCAGCAACTCCTAGGCAAATTCTGATGAACTGGGTGAAAAGTAATGACTGTTTCTCTAACCCTTGTTCTCCCAGACCTTCCGATGAATGTGAATGCTTTAAGTTCCTGCATTAAAACTTCATAAATGGAATTCATCCAGCTTTTGTTTACCTGACTGAACCCTAACAGAGTCTTCAAACCTATGTCCTATCAAGACAAAAAAAAAAAAAAAAAAAAACTGAAGATACTAAGTTTGAAGGCTGTTGAGACAGGTCAGTAAAAGATGAGATCCTGAACTCGTACAACAGTTCAAGAGAGAGAAGAAAAATTTGAAAGCTCATAAGATAATAAAAAAGGCAAGACTGGACTATGAACTAGGAGAGAAGGGAGTTAAAAGAGTTAAGGAAGACTACAAAGTTGTTGGCACAAGTGACTAGAAGAGCCCGTTGGATGAGGGCTCAGAGAAATAGTACAGTGATAAAGAGTGAGCATTCTGGAAGCAGACTGCCTACGTTTGAATTCTTGGACCAATTCTTACTGGCCATGGGATTGTGCACAATTTACTTAGTTTCTCTTTGTTTTACCTTCCTCATAAAAGGCTACTATAAGAATTAAACTGATTAAATACTTACAAAGTATCTGGTACATAGTAAGAACTTCACAAGGGTTAGCTATTTTTGTTTTTTAAGTGTGAGATAACTTGAGACATATAGTTACCTCTTTTTGAGGGCCTTAATTAAGTCTTCTTATCATGAATAGCTGTGCTTAAATGTTAACAGTTGAATTGGTTGAAAAGTATAGGGATTTCATTATCCTTTTTATGTCTGTAAAATTTTCCACAATTAAAAAACATAAGAAAATATGGCTTGGGGCCTGTGAATAGGGCACTGGCCACATACACTGGATTCAAACCCGGCCTGGGCCTGCTAAAGAGAACAGTGACCACTACAACAAAAAAATAGCCAGGCACTGTTGGGGGTGCCTGTAGTCCCAGCTATTTGGGAGGCTGAGGTAAGAGAATCACTTAATCCCAAGAGTTTGACGATGCTGAGGATGACAAGGGTGATATACTGAAAGTCTGTCTCAAAAAACAAACAAACAAAAAAAAAAAAACTGTGCTTGCCCTAACCAGCCTGCTTTTTACCTTAAAGATAATGGCTTGTGTTAACAGACTACACTTCGCTTTTTAATGATTTGGAAGAAAGATTAGAGCTAACCTAGTGGCAAATTCACATATGAATACACAACATGTATTCATCAGGGATGGCAAATAGTCTTGTTTTTACATGCCAGCTCTGATCAATCAATACAGGTTAAGTATCCCTTATCCAAAATATTGGGACCAGAAGTGTTTCAAATTTTGGATTTTTTTCTGATTTGGAAATATCTATATTATATTTAACAACTGAGTATCCTTAATCCAAAAATCCAAAATCTGAAATTCTAATAAGTAATTTCCCTTTTGAGTTTCATATTGGCGCTCAAAATTTTGGGATTTTGAAGCATTAGGGATGCTCAACCTAAATTATTTCTTATGGGTGCTATTCTGAGGTTGAGCTCAGTGAACATAAACATTGTAATTTTCCAACGTCTGCTGTGAGTATAAGGAAGAAAGGAACAGCACACATGTCCTAGCTATCAGCAGCTCTAAACAAATTTTTGTGGTGTGCATTTTCTGGTACTTTCATGGCTCTTCTTTATATCCATATCCTTAGTTTTCTTTCTTCTCAACTTTAATATATGGCATCTTGCTCTGTCTTCAAACACCCTTGTGAATTTCTTTATATCCTTTCTGGAACGATAAGGTATCAAATAAATTAAGGTAAAGATAACCAGCAGGAAAACCTATATACACAAGTATGAAGCTCTGGTGAGAGGACTGGATTGCTGATATGGAAGCAGAAGCCACTAACAAATAGGTGGTACTAGAAGCTATGAGAGGAAATGAGAATACCCAAGAAAAGGCTGGGCAGGAAAAAGCTTCATAGGGCATGGGCAAAGTCCTTGGGAACAATAACATTTAATGGTAGGTAGCAAAAAGAATCAAAATAAATGCCCCTGGCTCAGCGCCCATAGCTCAGTGGTTACAGCACCAGCCACATACAGCAGGGCTGGTAAGTTTGAGCCTGGCCAGGACCTGCTAAACAACAATGACAACTATAGTAAAAAAAAAAAAAAAAAAATAGCCAGGATAAAGGAACTACTGTGAATTTTTGTTTTGCTTTTTGATATATCATACTTAACCATATTTTAAGTTGAAGGAAAGGGACAGGATAAAAAGAAAAACAATCAAGAAAAAGAATAAAAGTGAGACCCTAAGAGCAGAAGAGCAAGTCAATGCCATAAGTGGATGGCTTGCTCTGAGCAATAAGTACTTGAATTCTCCTAAATAGGAGGCAAAGACAGAAGACTGAGTAAAAAGATAACTATAGTACCCTCAAACAAGGTGAGTTTGAACTCCATGGATTTACTAATGTGCAGATTTTTTTCAATCACACAAAAGATGTAAAATGCAGTATTCATGGGATGCAAAACCTATGTATGTGGAGGAGGGCCTAGTTTTTGCATGGGCAGTTTCCACAGCACCAACATCTGCAGTACATGCAGATTTCGTTATACACAGGGGTCCTAGAACCACTCACCCATTATAATGAGGGGCAACTACAGTTTGTAAATAGAAGAGCTACAATCTGATGAAAAGTACATGTCGGATCTGTTAGTATAGAGTATAAATGTCTTAACATAATAATTAACTAAACGAGATGAGGTATATATTAACCAGCGTGATGTAAGCATTCCTAATTCTATATGAAATCAGCACAACGTACCCCATAAATGCATTAATGTATTTTTAAAAAAGGTTATGAAAAAAAGTACATTATCATAATTTTTAGTTTTTTTAAAGACGTAAGAGGAAAGATTAACTGAGAAGAATGAGGATGGAATTTAGGTAGAGGCTTGAGCAAATTGGTAAAAGATTTTAAATAATTGTTGAGGAGAATATAAGAAGAGCTTGTTGTAGGCAGGAAACAGGACCAAAAGAAGCACTAAGGACCCAACTAAAGTGAGTCTGATGTGGTAGTGACATTCTCCAGTAGCATTCAACTCCCAAGGTATAAAAGCATCCAAGGGGTTTCAGGTAAGATGAAGTAATCCCACTGCATGTCAATCCTCCCTCTTAAAAATAAAAAAAATAAATAAATAACTGGATGTAATACACTAAAAACGGGGGATCTATAAGGCAGAAAAAAGAAGGTAAAGTAGCTAGGGACACTGCAACTTGAAGAACAATGCAATGATAAGTTCCCTGGGTTTTCTTTTTGACTTCTCTAGATCTTTTTGTTTGTTTGTTTATTTGAGACAAAGTCTCACTCTATCTCCCTGGGTAGAGTGCAGTGGAGTCAGAGCTCATAGCAACCTCAAAATCTTGGGCTCAAGTGATCCTCTTGCCTCAGCCTCCCAAGTAGCTGGGACTATAGGTGCCCACCACAATACCTAGCTATTTTTAGAGACAAGGTCTCACTCGTGCTCAGACTGGTCTCAAACTCCTGAATGCAGGCAATCCACCTGCTTCATAATGCCAAAGTGCTAGGATTACACGCATGAGTGACTGCGCCTGGAAATTTTCCTAGATCTTAGCTGAGGTGCTAAAAGTCTACAACTCAGAAATATCAACCAACATGATTAAAACAAACCAAAAAAAGCCCCAAGAAAAGCCTAGGAAAAGGGTAGTCTAGCAGAACAGAAAATTTTTTGGTAATGCTCCCTATGCCATATCAATACACCAAAGAAAAAATTGCCCCTTAGCACACCCACAGTGTCAGCAGTACTGAATGAGGAGCTAGACTTTCAGCCCCACTCAGCAGCAGCAAGGCAGAAGAAGAAAAATGTTTACTTTCTCCAGTAGGGTGGTAGCCCCAAAGCCAAACAGGGAGGTAAGCTCCGCTTCCATCCATCAACAAAGAGGCAGAAGACAGCAGTCAGAGATGACACTACTAGCCTGGCACTCTACCCACTCGAGTACTTTCAGTGGGACTTGGGGGAGAGCTAATTTCCACACCTTCTTAGCACCAAAAAAGTAGAACAAAACAATGTGAGGTAATATGTAGTACTGGTTAGCACTGTTTTTCCTTCCTCACTCCCCAGGTGTCAGCAGGACCCAGTGGAGAGCAGAACCTCCACCTTTACCAGGAAGCAACAAGGTATAAGAAGGTAGACAAAGGTTGTGGTAAAGCAGTAACAGTTAATGCTTAGCTCTTGTCTCCCAGGGTCAACAGGCTCAAAGGAGAGAAGAGTTTACATTCTCATCCATCAGCACCAAGGAAAGGCAAGTACAAGTCAGCATTCCACTTGTGCTGGAGTGGTATCAGCAGTGCCTACTCTGAGTAGCACCCCACCACATGTAGGGTGCTTAATACCTAACCTCATCTGGAACTGCATACTACCTACCCTTAATCAGAATGACTCCATAAAATAAATATTAAATAGGATGCAGAGTTTCACAGTATAATAACCAAAATGTTAAGGATATAATAAAAAGGTACATTATACCAAAAAATTAGGAAAATCTCAACTTGAATGTGAAGACAACCAACAGAAACCAAATGAAACAGATGTTGTGATTATCTGACAAGGTAGCAGCAGTTATAAAAAGTGCTTCATAGTGCTATTACAACGCACTTAAATTTAAAAATAGAAATCAGCATCCAAGTTGGGTGGGAATTTCTATTTTTAAATTTAAATGTATTTGTGAGGATTCAACAACAAAGCTCTTAAAAGTGATCAAGAAATACAGCAACATCTCATCAATGTTCACAAATCAGTAGCCTTCATATAGCCAATAACTGTCAAACTCAGAGTCAAATTAAAGACACAATACCCTGCACAGTAGCTCCAAAGAAAATTAAATACCTGGGAATATATCTAATAAAAAGAATTTCTAAAAAAGAACTATAAAACCCTGAGAAAAGAAATAGCAAAAGAAAATTAATGGAAGAACGTATCATTCTCGTGGCTGGGAAGAATAAACATTGTTAAAATGTCCATAGTACCTAATATGATCTACAAATTTAATGCAAGCTCCATCATAGAACCATTGTCATATTTTGGAGAACTTGAAAAAATAGTATTTTGTCTCATAAAGAATCAGAAGAAAAGTCAAATTGCCAATACAATTTTAAGAAATAAAAACAAATAAATAAATAAAAGAAATAAAGACAAATCTAGAGGCATCATGTTACCAGACTTTAGGTTATCCAGGAGTCCTCAAACTTTTTAAACAGGGGGCCAGTTCACTGTCCCTCAGACCATTGGAGGGCCGGACTGTGGGCCTCAGGATGAAACGGCTGCTAAGCAGGACAGGCAGCGGCAGCAAAAACACCCTGCGGGCCGGATAAATGTCCTAGGTGGGCCACATGTTGCCTACAAGCTGTAGTTTGAGGATGCCTGTGTTATACTATGAGTTGATAGTGATCTAAATAGCATGGTACAGGCACAAAAACAGAGATACAGATCTATGGAATAGAATAGAGAACCTAGAGATGAACCCAATGACATATCCGCCATCTGATCTTTGATAAAACAAACAAAAGCATACACTGGGGAAAAGAATCCCTATTTAAGAAATGGTGTTGAGAGAATTGGTCAGCTACATGTAGAGGACTAAAACTGAACCCTCATCTCTCATTACTAACAAAAAATGACTCTTGCAGAATAAAAGATTTAAATTTAAGACATAAAAAAATAAAAACTCTAGAACGCAGTTTAGAGAAAACTCTGGACAAAATTGTCTTGGGAAGATTCTATGAAGAAGACCCAGTTGGCAATTGCAGCAACACCAAAGTAAGTAAGTAAGACATGATCAAGCTAAAAAATTTCTGCACAGCTAAGGGTACCACAACTAAAGCAAAATGACAGCCTTCAGAATAGGAGAATATATTTGCATGCTATAAATTTGACACAGGGCTGATAACTAGAATCTACGGAGATCAAAATAACAAGAAAAGAGCAAACCCAGAAGATCAAAAATACATTTGCACCAGAATGTTTATTACAGCCCAATTCATAATAGCCAAGACATGGAAACAGCTCAAGTACCCATCAACCCATGAATGGATTAACAAATTGTGGTATATGTACACCGTGGAATACTATGCAGTCACAAAAAAGATGGAGACTTCACATCTTTTATGTTTACCTGGATGGAGCTGGAACATATTCTTCTCAGTAGAGTATCTCAAGAATGGAAAAAAAAGTATCCAATGTACTCAATACTACTATGAAATCAATATATAATGAAGTACACACTCATATGAATGGCAAAACATAACTATAGTACAGAAAGTGGGAGGGAAGAGGAGAGAGAGGGGAGAGGAGAGGGGACATGGGAGGAGGGAAGTTATTTGGTACTCACCTAATGTGCATGATGCAATGCAATGGTACATTTCAAAACTATTAAGAAATGAGTATAGTACTCACCTAAATGTGCATGATGTAATGCAGTGGTACATTTCAAAACTATTAAGAAATGAGTATAATTGTGATGGATGTGTTACTTAGTTCAATGTAAGCATTTCACATTGTACATTGAAGCAGTACCCTGAACCCCATAAATGCATCAATGTACAAAGTTATGATTTAACAAAAAATAATTATTAAAAAAAGAAAAGAGTTAACAACTCCATTTATAACTGGGCAAGAGACTTGAACAAAAACATCTCTGAAGATGACAGACAAATGGCCAACAAGCGCATCAAAAAATTCTACCTTTAATCATTACAGAAATGCAAATCAAAACCACTCTGAGGGGAGGGGGGATGGGTGGAGGGAGGGTGATTGGAGGGATCACTTCTATGGTTTATCTTACAAGGGTACAAGTGAATCTTTCTAAGAGTAGAATATGAATGTCTTAACACAATAACTAAGAAAATGACATAAAGGCTATGTTAACCAGTTTGATGAAAATATTTCAAATTGTATATGAAAATACCACACTGTACCCCATGATTGCATTAATGTATACAGCTATCATTTAATAAAAAAAAAAAAAGGAAAAAAAAGTGATGCTTTGGGGTTGAAGCAAGCCAGTGGGGTAATAAAAAAAAAAAAAACCCACTCTGAGATATCACCAGTAACACTAGCCCACATCACAAAATCCTGAATGCGCACATGCTAGCATGGATGTGAAAAGGGGGAACACTTTTGTACTGCTAATGGGACTGCAAACCAATACAACCTCTATGGAAATAAGTATGAAGAATTTTCAAAGAACTAAAAGTGGACCTTTCATTTGATCCCACAATCCCATTACTAGGTATCTACCTAGAAAAAAAACATCATTTTACCCCAAGGACATTTGTACGAGGTGTTTATTACAGCTCAATTCACAACTGCAAAAATGTGGAAGCAACCCAAGTGCCCATCAATTTATAAGTGGACTGGCAAACTATGGTATATGTATACTATCAAGTACTATTCACCCATAAAAAAAAAAAAGACTTTACACTTTTTGTGTTTACCTGGATGGAGTTGAAACGCATTCTTCCTAGTAAAGTATCACAAGAATAGAAAAAAAGTCTTCAATGTATTCAATACTAATATAAAACCAATATATAAAAAACTACAAGTCCACAGGAAAGTAAAATACAAGTATAATCTAGCAAGGGGAAGGGGAGGAGAGATGGTGATTGGTAGTATCTCACCTAATGTTCACAGTGTGAGGGTGTTCAGTACAACCCCTGGGTGAATGGCTCAAGTACAACTTGAACACTACCTTAGAAATGAAAACAGGCTTGACACCTGTAGCTCAGCAGCTAGGGCACTAGCCACATGCACTGGGGCTGGCAGTTTCGAACCCAGCCCAGGCCTGCCAAACAATGAAAACTATAACAACAACAAAAAATAGGCATTGTGGCAGGCGCCTGTAGTCCCAGCCACTTGGGAGGCTGAGGCAGGAGAATTGCTTAAGCCCAAAAGTTCAAGCTTGCCATGAGCTGTGATGCCACTGCACTCTACCGAGGGTGACATACTGAGACTCTTGTCTCAAAAACAAAAAAAAAAAAAAAATTAAAAAAAATATGAAAACAATGTAACCTAAGTATTTATACCCTCATATCAATCTGAAATTTAAAAAAAAAAAAGAAATAGAAGAAATAAAAGATATATAAAAAAAAACAACTAGAAATTTTAGAACCGAAAAACACTAACCAAAGTTAAAAAAAAAAAGCAACTCAGTGGATGGGCTCAATAGCAGAATTAACATGACAGAGAAAAGTATTGATGTATTTGACAACAAAAATACCCAATTTTTGGTTATTTCTTTAAAAAGAAAATATACAGTTTTAAGACGGAAAAAAAATTATGAACAGGGTGGAACAATAATCAAAGATACAAAATTCATATTGTTGAGGGTCCCTGAAAAAGAGGGAAAAAAGTGTGGAGCTAACAAACCATTTGGAGAAATAACTGATGAATACTTCCGAAAGATGGGGAAAAACCACAGACACTCGAATGGAAGCAGCTGAATAAACTCCAAATAGAATTAACTTAATGAAACACATGCCCCTAATACCATAATCAAACTTCAGAAACTAAAGACAAAGAAAAACCTTAAAATGATAGTACATTTCTTGTAAGGAACCACAGAGACCTAATAGAGTAGCACATTTTTCAAGTGCTAAAAGAGGCTCGGCACCATAGCTCAACTGGCTAAGGCGCCAGCCACAACACCTAAGGTGGCGG
>NW_003852423.1:6223431-6227574 GCF_000181295.1 Otolemur garnettii | reverse complement strand
AAAAAAAAAAAAAAAAAAAAGAGTTCAAGTGCTAAAAGAAAAAGAACTGTCAACCAAGAATTCTGTACCTTGAAAAAATATCCCACAGAAATGAAGGAGAAATCAAGATGCTTTCAGATAAAGGAAAACTGAAAATCTGACACCAGCAGACATACCTTAAAAGAATGGCTTAAGGAAGTTTTAAAAACATGATGAAAATAATAAAAGAAACTCTGTAACATCAAGAATGAAAAAAAGAACAATGGAAAGAATAAAAAGGGTAGACTATCTAAAAAACAACCTTGAACCCTCTTCAAGCGCACTGCACTTGGATCCAGTAAGACAGAAATGATGAGCATAAGGGTCTTGACTGGTTCTCAACGAGGTCCAGGAATGTATGAAATTCCAAAACAGGGAAAATCACTATTGATATTAATGAGTCCATCAGCCTGGATCCATTAATCTTCCTTTTTTTTTTAGAGACAGTCTCACTTTATCACCCTCGGTAGAGTACATGAAGTCACAACTCACAGCAACCTCCAACTCCTGGGCTTAGGCAATCCTCTCACCTCAGCCTCCCAAGTAGCTGGGACTACAGGCACCTGCCACAATGCCTGGCTATTTTGTTGCAGTTTGGCCAGAGCTGAGTTTGAACCCACCACTCGGTATATGGGGCCAGCACCCTACCCACTGAGCCGCAGGTACCACCTCCATTAATCTTCCTAAATCTAACTCTGCAATGAGATCCCTTCCCCTTGGTCTGCTCGATTATGATGTTAGAATCATAAAACTTCTACATTTTAGGTGACTGCCACCGATGTCCCTTACCATCCATTTCTCTTAATTGGCATATTCCTAAGAGGCACTGCAAAGGTACAAGAAAGGTGGGGGGACTCATCACGGGCTGTAAGACATAACAACATAAGGAATATGACTCTCCCCACTGTCTCTTATTTTTGAATTAAGCATCAAAACTAGGCATATGTGAAAAGTATATCTATATTCCAAATGAAAGTATGAAACACATCCATGCAAGACCTTCTAAGAGGACTTCTTACCAAACAGCTCATAGAAGACAAAGCTGAAGATGCCTAAGATAATACAAAGGACTTCACAGCAGCCAATGCTATGACATTTATTGGTAACTTATTTCCAAGCCCTAGGTCCCATTCAGCAATTGCTCATCACTGGTTTCAGTGATGGATATGCTTCAAGGCTTAAGAATATGTAAAGTAAAAGGCAGAGAGGTGGTCTTGCACAGAACTTCAAGAAAGTAAAATCTTGAGACAGGACATTAACTTGGGCATCTCACAGTCCTTGTATCTACAGTTGGGATAACAATGTTCTTCTTCACATGGTTGTTAGGAGAATGTCATGAGATAAAGTTTCTCAAGCACTTAGCTAAGTCCAAATATGTACTGTGTTCTCCCAACAAGGAAGGATGTTATCACATTATAAACAGACATAATAAATTTAAAAACATGATGTTAAGTCATACTTTGTAAAAAATTAAAATGGATATGCCTTTATAAATGCTATTTTTATATATAAACAAACTTTTTAAAAAAGAAAAATGGGGAAGAATATTTTTAAAGCAAATAAATAGCAGACTATAACATTATCTAAAACTGGGGCTTTCCTGAAGAGACCAAACAGAAGAATATGAATAAAAAGGATGACAGAACATAGTTTAGATACTATATGATGGAGTCCAAGGCTGAATCAGTAGAGAAGAGAATCTTGGAGCTTGCTGATGGACTGGGGGAAGAGGAAAACAGCAAATAAAACATATTAAATATTTAAGATTAGCAGATACAGTAAATGAGAGGATAGGAAGTCTTGTTCAGAGAAATATATACTGAATTAGGTTCTACTACTTTTCAAAAATAAGAAAGAAGCAAATATTGATTTGGACAGGTTACTAAAAATATAGGAAGGAATGGGTCTCAAGTTAAGGAGGTCCAGTAAATGCAAAATTAAGTTGCTCAATGAGTGTTCAATAAGAGAAATATATTAAGAGATGGAATAAAATCTTCAAACTTTTAAAGTATAAAATGTGCAAGGAGCCATAAATAAGAGATCAGTAGATGAATTGAGGAAACATGGTACTTTTTTTTCTAAAATCTAATAATTTAGCACATGATTGTGGCTAAAACATTCATTCAACTAATATTTGAGTAACTAGTCTGTGCTAGGCACAATTCTAGTCATCAAGAATACAGTGGTAAACAAGACAAGCTGCTCCAAAAAGCTCACACTCTGGTAGTATAAGCAGACAATAATAAAGACAAAGAATAGTAAAAGATAAATAAAAGAAATGTATAATATGTTCAGAAAAAGAAAAAAGCAAGAAGAGAACTTTGCATTTTAGAGAAGGCAACACTGATAACGACTCATTTGAATAAAAAAGTAAAGAAACTATTCACTTCTGTTTTATTTTAAAGTTATTCATCTGCCTCACAGCAGTACTCCCCAACACATATGAAATTCTCTTTTTGTTTTTTTGGGGGGGTTTAGAGGGGTATTTTTGAGACAAAGTCTCACTCCATCACCCTAAGTAAAGTGCTATGGTATCATAGCTCACAGCAACCTCAAATTCTTAGGCATGAGCAATCTTCTTGCCTCATCCTCCCAAGTAACTGGAACTACAGGCACCCACCACAATGCCCAGCTAATTTTTCTATTTTTAGTAAACATGGGGTCTTACTCTGGCTCTGGTTGGTCTCGAACTCCTGAGCTCAAGCAATCCACCTATCTTGGCCTTCCAGACTGCTAGGATTATAGGCATTAGCCACCATGCCAGGCCTCATACGCAATTCTTTTTCAACATCAGACAGAACTCCTCTATTTTTTTTAAAATGGGCTACTCGACACCTGTGGCTCAAGCAGCTTAAGGCGCCAGCCACATACACCTGGGCTGGCAGTTTTGAATCCAGCCCAGGCTTGCCAAACGACAACGGCTGCAACCAAAAAATAGCTAGACACTGTGGCGGGCACCTGTAGTCCCAGCTACTTGGGAGGCAGAGGCAGGAGAATTGCTTGAGCCCAGGAGTTGAAGGCTGCTGTGAGCCATGATGCCACAGCACTCTATCCAGGGCAACAGTTTGGGACTCTTGTCTCAAAAAAAAAAAAAACCTGGCTAGAAAACTCTGTAAGATTTTCATAATAACCTAAAGAAGTAATAAAGACCCTTAATAAAATGACTTCATGGTAAAATCACCTTTCAAATGTGCCAGTTAAAAGACATGGTTTATTGCTGAAGATATAAGGATCACCAATACTCAAACATTTGAATTTCTATAGTTCTGAATCTTCTGTAGGCAGTCTTCAGAATACTTCCATATTTTAATCAGGGTCTCTTAACAAAAATGATTCCAAACCAAAATATCTTATGGAAATGCGACTAATATCTATTAAATATTCTAGAATACTTACTATATTAATATCAAACAAATAACTGCTTTTATTTTGGTAAATTGATCTACAGATTTAATGTGATTCCAATCAAAATCATAGCAGGAGTTTTTTTGTGCAGAGACAAGCTGTTTTCAAAATGTGTATGAAAAGGCAAAAAGCCAAATAGCTAAAATTTGGAAAAGAATTGTATTACAATTTTAAGAATCATATTACAATGTTAAGAACATTGTACAACGAGATACAGTAACCGAGACAGTTACTGTTTGATGATATCTGTAAACAGATGATACAGAGATCAATGGAACAAAAGAAAGATGCCAGAAACAGACTCACATAGAAAATGGCCAACTGATTTTTGACAAAGATGCAAAGGCAATTCAATAAGAATAAATAGATTTTTTTTAAAAAATGGTGGTAGAAAATTGGGCATCCATATGCAAAAAAATGAAGCATCAAAAAAATATCAAAATATAGCCTAGTTCTAAATGTAGACCATATAACTATCAATATAAATCTTTTAGAAGAAATTATTTTGTAAAATGTTCATGACTTTGGATTAAGCAAAGAGTTCTCAAGCACAATATTAAATGATACATAAAAGGAAAAAAATAAATTTTTTTTTTTTTTTTTGAGACGGAGCCTCAAGCTATCCCCCTGGGTACAGTACCATGGCATCACAGCTCACAGCAACCTCCAACTCCTGGGCTCAAGCGAGTCTCCTGCCTCAGCCTCCCAAGTAGCTGGGAC
>NW_003852423.1:6181913-6223126 GCF_000181295.1 Otolemur garnettii | reverse complement strand
CCTTAGCCGCTTGAGCCACAGGCGCCGAGCCAAAAAATAAAAATTTAACTTAAACATTAGAACTTTTTCTCCATAAAGACACTGTTAAGAGAATAAAAAGAAAATTTACAGATCAGGGAAAACAGTTGCAAATGACATCTGACAAAAGACTTGTATCTAGAATACGTTTTTGAACGCCCAAACCTTAATAATAGTAAAAAACAAACAAATAATCCAATTTAAAGATGGGCAAAAGACTTGAACAGATACTTTACCAAAGAAGATGATGTATGAACAGCAAATAATAAACTAATTAAAAGATGCTCAACATCATTATCCATTAGAGAAATTAAAACCAAAACCAGAATAAGAAACTACTACATATCTTATAAGAATGGCTAAACCAGAAAATAGCAAAGACACTAGGTACTGCTAATGATGTAGAACCGAAACTCTTATACATCGCTGGTAGGAAAAAAACCTGGTACAGATACTCTGCAAAACAGTTTAGCAGATCCTTATAAAGTCATACATACAAGTACAATCTGACCTAACAACCTGACTCTACATATGTGCTATTTACCCTAGAAAAATAAAAAGTTACATTCACATAAAATCCTATACAAAATGTTCATAATGGTTTTATTTGAAATACCCCAAACTGGAAACAACCCATGTCCTTCAACAGGTGAACAAATAAACTTGTTACATCCAACAACAGTATAATACTCAGCAATGAAGACAATACACAACTTAGATGAATGAATTTCAAAGACATATGCTGAATGAAAGAAGCTAGTCTCAAAAGGTTCCATACTATATAATACTGAATATTGCATTTTTAAGCACAGGTCTTAGGTCTTAATTGTTTGATGACACTCCTAAAAAGACAAAATATAGTGATAAAAAGCTCAGGGATGCCAAAAGTTAAATGCTGTGGGAAGTCTGTGACTATATAGGAATTTTTGGAGTTATAGAACGATTCTGAATCCTGATTGTGGTAATGTTGATCACACTAATTTATGCACACGCAGGGGTAAGCGCACACAAACACACACATATTAAATAAAATTCATAGAATGTATACCAAAGTGAATTGTACTTCATGTTAAAGTTTTCAAAATACTGTAATCAACATAACAGAAAAGCAGAAATTCAATAAAACAATATTTAATCACACAATCATTTGAAAGAAAATAGGTAGAATAAAGACTGCTATTACCACAGCTATATAATATTTTATTTTTTTTATTTTTTTTATTTTTTTTTTGAGACAGAGCCTCAAGCTGTCCCCCTGAGTAGAGGGCCATGGCATTACAGCTCACAGCAACCTCCAACTCTGGGCTCAAGAGAGTCTCTGGCCTCCGCCTCCCAAGTAGCTGGGACCACAGGCACCCGCCACAACGCCCGGCTATTTTTTGGTTGCAGCCGTCATTGTTGTTTGGCGGGTCCAGGCTGGGGATTCGAACCCACCACCTTAGGTGTACGTGGCTGGCGCCTTAGCTGGTTGAGCTATAGGCGCTGAGCCACTATATGATATTTTAGAAAAGCTTTCAGAAGCATACAAATATTTGGACATTTACTTTTACCCTTCTGATATAAAGAATAAATGGAATCAATGATGAAAATAATGCTAGTTTAATCATTTCAATTTGTGTGGTGGTTCTATGAAGTCAGACAACTTTAAATACACATACCAGCACAGGGCTAAAACCATGAGAGGAAGAATTCTCATTAATTTCACCTGAGTAGGTATGAACACTCTTGGTAACAGCTTTACTGATGTAAAACTGACACAAAATAAACTATACACATGTATAATCTGATGCGTTTTGTTCAATTTAAGAATAACCTACAGAACCTAATCTCATTTGCAACCTGGAGACTGCCCATATACTAGTTCAATCTTTTTATTGTTGAGTAATATTCCAATGGATATTTAGATTGTTTATCCATTCATCTGCTGATGGACTTTGTTTCCAGTTCTGATCAATTACACAATACCTTAAAATATTTACGCGCAAGTCTGTGTCTAGACATATGCTTTTAATTCTCTTGGCTAAAGATCTAGAATATCTAAATCACAGAGTAGACTATCTAAATCACAGAGTGAGTGTATGTCCAACCTCTTAAGAGACTTCCAAATTGTTTTCCAACATGGTTGCTCCATTTATATTCCTCTCAGCAATATACATGACTTCTACTTATAACACATATTTGCAAAACTTGGTGAATGGTCTTTTTAATTTTAGACATTATAGTGAGTATGTAGCAATATCACATTTTGGTTTTGAATTCCCTAGTGACTAATAGTGTTCAAAGCATCTTTTCATGTTTATTTTTGCCATGCAAACATCTTCTCTGATAAAGTTCCCATTTTTTAATGGGGTTGTTGTCTTAGTTGAGTTGTAAGAGGTCTTTATAATCAAAATTCAAGTTATTTGTCAGATACGTGTTTTGCAAATATTTTACCCTATGGCTGCCTTTCACTTTTGTAACAATGTCTTCTCAAGAGCAAAGTTCTAAATTTTGATGAAATCCAAATTATTGATTTTTTTCTTTTATGGTTGATGCCTTTTCTGTCCTATTTAAGTGCCAAATTAAGTGCAATCCTTGCCAAATTCAAAGTCAGTAAATTTTCTCCTATGTTTTCTTCTAGAACTTTAGGAGACAGGTTTTACATATAGGTCCAAAATACATTTTGAGTTAATTTTTTTGTACATGATGCAAGAAATGAATCAAAGTTTATTCTTTGTATATGGATATCAGTTTTCCTGTATCATTTACGTTAAAGACTCTCTTTTACTCAGAGAATTGTTCTGGAAACTTTGTCAAAAATCAATTTACAATGTATGTGTAGGTCCATCTCTATTGTCTCCATTCTGCTTCATTAATCTGTATGTCTAACTTCACAGGAAAATCACAATGTCTTGATTTACTATAATTGTATTAAGTCTTAAAAACCAGGTAGTACAAATCTCCCAGTCTTGTTTTGTTTTAAAATTATTTTACCTATTCTAGATCCCCTTCTTTTTTATGTAAATTATAAAACCTAATTGTCAATTTCTGACAAAGAAAAGCAAAGCCAACTAGCATTTCTGTGGAAACTGCACAGAATCTAAATCGGAGGAGAAATGACAGCCATACAATGTTAAGTCTTACGATAAATGAGCATGGTGCATCTTTCCATTTATTTATATCTTCTTTAATTTCTCTCAACAATATAGTTCTTAGTTTTTAGTGCACATTTTGCACATCTTTTGATAAACTTATATCTAAAAATTCCATTTTTTAATACTTTTATAAATGATTTTTAAATTTCAATTTCCTATTATTTGTTGCTTGCATAAAAAAAAATTACACTGAAGTAAAGACTGCTACCTTTCTCAATTCACTTGTTAGTTCGAATAGCTTTTATGTATATTTGCAAAGATTTTCTAATTAAGCATGTCATCTACAAATAAAAGCAGCTTTATTTCTTCTTTTTCAACCTGCATGAATTTTATTTCTTTTGGTGGTTTTATTACACTGAGTGAACAAGGATCAGCAAACTATGCTCTGCACCAGACCAACTTTACTACTTCTTTTTACATAGAATGGGTTTCTAATTATTAAATGTTTAAAAAAAAAAAAAAAACCAAAGGAGGCCAGGCACAATGGCTCTGGGAGATCGAGGTGGGTAGACTGCCTGAGCTCATGAGCTCAAGACCAGCCTGAGCCAGAGCAAGATCCTAGCCTCTAAAAATAGCCAGGCATTGTGGTGTGCATCTTTAGTCCCAGCTACTCAGTAGGCTAAGGCAAGAGAATTGCTTGAGCCCAAGAGTTCGAGTTTGCTGTGAGGTATGATTCCACGGCACCCTACCAAAGGTGACAAAGGGAGACTCTACATAAAAAAAAAAAAAAAAAAAAATACTATTTCACAGAATATGAAAATTACAAAAAATTCAAATTCCCAATGTCTATAAATATTATCCACATACTGTCTAAGGCTGCTTTTGAGCTACAGCAAAAAACTGAGTACTTGCAACAGAGACCATGTAGCCCACAAAGCCTAAAATATTTACCATCTGGTCCTTTACAGAAAATGTTTGCTGACCCCTGGCTGGAATCTCCAGAACTCTGTTGATTAGAAATGAGAACAGACATTCTTCCTTTGTTAATACTTAATCCTTCATAATTCTTCAACTGTGTGTAATAAATAGCTATTAGGAAGTAAAAACATTTACCCAAGGCTATCTATTTTATACATATGCATGAATTGCTTCCCGATTAACATAACAGGGCAAAAATCACCTTTAGTTTTATCTGATTCCTAATACACACACACAAACACACACATATACAGAGCAACCCAGTGTGTGGAAAGTAACAATAGGTCACAGGAAGTACAAAAACTATTACGATTTAAAAATTTTTTTTTTCTAAAATTCTACCACTGCTTTAAAGAAGAATCACTGTAAAATCATCACTTTATATACTGAAACACATATATAAATGATTGATCTACTTCAATAAAAATAACATACCCATAATAAAAGGCAGCCATAAGCATATAAGTCTGAACTTGGAGAAGCAGGTTTTCCCATTTTCAGTTCAGGGGATATCAAACTCAAGTCACCAACCATCATGTTCACTGAGGTTCGCTGACTCTGCAAAAACAGTATTTTAAATATTTTAGAGGCAACACAGGTGAAGTGACTTTCTGTGAAGTACTCTGTATATAATCAATACAAAAAACAAATTCACTTGAAATATTTCATTTTCTTGCTTTCAAATATTTTTATCTAATTTCTGCTATTATAAATCACTCCAGGGTCAGGTATCGTAGCTTACACTTATCATCCCAGCACATGGGGGGCTGAGGTGGGAGTTGGAGTTGGGGCCAGGAGTTCAAGACCAGGCTAGGCAATATAGCAAGACTTCAGCTCTACAAAAAATTTTAAAAAATAAGTTGGGTGTGGTGTTACACAACTATAGCCCCAGGTACTTGTGAAGGTGAGGCAAAAGAATCACTCAAGCCCAGGAATTCAAGGTTACAGTGAGCTATGATTGTGCCACTGTACTCCAGTCTGGGCAACAGAGTTAGACCCTGTCTCTTAGGAGAAAAAAAAAAAAAATCAGTCATAAAAGTAATTGTGAAACTTTTGTTACACTCAAATTGTAGACTAAATTGATCAAAAAGAAACAAACATTGATTCCCTGATTAAATATCTCATACCTTTTTAAAAAACAAATTTCATAAGAGTAAGGTGGCAGTGCTATTTTTAAATTGTGAAAACTCTAAAGTTTTAAACCAAAATTCTACAATTCTAGAATTCTAAAACTCTACTTTACTTCCTTACTTACCATTCTCCAAACCTAACATTTCCAACATATCAAAGGACAATCAGTGACAACAGCATGACCCCCAGCTTCAGGAAGACCTTGGTTGCAATCCCCATTCTCTCACTTACTGGGACTTAACCTCTTTGAGCCTAAATTAATTAATTTGTAAAACAGAAATAGTATCTAACTTATGGAGTTACTTTAACAATTAAAATATTTAGCACAATGCCCAGAACATATCACTAAGTGTTAATTATTTCTTCTCCACCTGCTTTCTTTATCCTTGCTTCTTAAAGGGTAGGTCAAAGGTCAGGAGTAACAGCATCAACTGGGAGCTTGTCAGAAAAGTAGAGTATCCAACCCAGAAATGCTGAGTAATAATTTTCACTTTAACAAGATCCCCAGATGATTCCTATACACTACAAACAAAGTCTGAAAAGTAATAATTTTGACTTCAGACTACTTTTCAAATTTCTCTTCCTGGTTAAGACTTATCTCGAAGGTAATATGAAAAATGAAGCAAAAGTTGAGTTTAATCAATAATTCAGAGTGAATAATTTTAAGTGAAGATTATAACAATGTTTTGAGGAATAGTAAAAGGTGACCATGAGAACAAGCAACTTTTGGAGTAGTCACAGCTACAGTTATGCAAATAGTATGCCCCAAGTTAAAATGACCAGAATCCGTAAGAGTTGAGAATCTTTAAAACTCCTAACTTAGGGCCAGGCATGGTGGCTCCTGTCTGTAATCTCAATAGGCTGGGAGGTCAAGGCAGGAGGATTGCTTGACCTCAGAAATTCAACACCAGCCTGAGCAAGAGCAAGACCACATCTCTACTTAAAAAAAAAAAAAGAAAGAAAGAAAAGAAAAAAAAGAAGAAAGAAAAATTAGCCAAGCATGATAGTGTGTCTTATAGGTAGCGCTAGCTACCCTAAAGGCTGAAATAAGAGAACTGCTTGTGCCCAGGAGTTGAGGCTGCAGTGAGCTGTGATGATTAACCACTGCACTCGACCTGGGGTGACAGAGCGACAATCTATCACAAAAAAAAAGAAAAAGAAAAGAAAAACACTCATGATTTAGTTATTTTCTTAGGATGTTATCTTAATTTTGAGATAAGTTAAAGTTTTAAAATAAATATTTCAGCAAATCAATCTGCATAAATCCTGCATGATCCATCTGTTGATTGCAGTTTTACATTTTCTTCTCAGTTTTTGGAGCTGCATATAAAAACTACTGAGACTACATATACACTGGTATGTATGTAATGTATCACTTGACAAGGATATGAAGAAATTGAAATCTTTATACATTGCTGATGAGAATGTAAAAGTTACAGCCACTAGGGAAAACAGTTTGGCCCCTCAAAAAGTGGAAAATAGTGTTTCATACCATATGACCCAGTAATTCTATTCTCAAGAGAAAAAAAAATATGTCCACACAAAAATTTGTACACTAATGTTCATACCAGCATTATCCACAATAATCAAAAAGTGTAAACATGGGCGGAACTTGTATCTCAGTGAGTAGCATGCCGGCCACATACACCAAGCTGGCAGGTTTGAGCCCAGCCAGGCCTGCTAAACAACAATGACAACTGCAACAAAAAAATAGCTGGGTGTTGTGACAGGCACCTGTAGTCCCAGCTACTCAGGAGGCTGAGGCAAGAGAATCACTTAAGCCCAAAAGTTTGAGGTTGCTGTGACCTATGACACCATAGCCCTCTACCGAAGGCAACATAGCAAAACTCTGCCTCAAAAAAAAAGTGTAAACAACCCAATGTCCATCAACTGATGAATATGCAAGCAAAGTGTGGTATTATACATACAATTAAATTTTTTGGTCACAAAAAGGAATTATGTTCTCATGTTTGCTACAAAGAAGATGAACTTTAAAAACATTATGCTAAGTGAAATAAGCCATTCACAAAAGGCCATATGTTGTAAGACTCTATTTACAAGAGATATCCAAAATAGGCAAATCCACAGACACAGAAAGTGTATCAGTGGTTTTCAGGGCCCAAAAAGAGGGGGAAATGAAGAATGACTGCTAATCAGTGCAGAGCTTCTTTTTGGAAGTGATAAAAATGCTTAGGAATTAGATAGTGGTGATCAATGCACAATTCTGTGAATGTACTGAAAAAAAGTACTGAACTGCACACTTTATGATATGTGAATTATATCTCAAAAAAGCTGTTATTTTTAAAAAGAGAATTACTGATTTAGTCATTCCACACTATATGCAAATTTTAGATCATATTGTATACAATAAATACAATTTTTGTTTGTCAAATGAAATAAGTTATTAGGGAATTTCTCCCTTACAATCATGAATATTTTGAGACTGCCCATTCTAACAAAAAACTTCACAACATGCTCTTTAATTATCTCATATTTGCCATCTCTACCAACTGCCTATTCTGAGGTAATATGGCACCAAACTAACAGCCACTACAGTTGAATCAGGACTTAAACTAAATGGGAAAGCCCAAGGTTCCCAAGTTTCTAAAATGTACATTATAAATAAAAAATACAAAAAAGGTATAAATTTAAACTACTGAGGGAGAAACCAGTAGCAGGACGCTGGGAGGTGGCCACCCAGTTGACTTTGCCTATTTTCTAGACAGTAAATGTTTCCTGATGATGGTAAAATAATTAATGATTAATGTTGTCAGTGCCATTCACTATAATCTTAGGTTGCTCCTAAGACTTAACAGTTAAAATATAGAGTGAAAAAACTTAGAAACGCTAGTTCCAGCACCTAGTTGACAGCAGATAATTATTTACACTATATGACATACTTTAACTGAAGGCATAAACCCTATAATAAATTATTAGCATATTATGTACAAGTGCTGAATTACTATCAAAGAACATTAAAGTCTATAAACCATTTATGAAACAAAGATACTTTACCACTGATTTAGTGAAGTCAAAATCTCCAACAATTCCTTGTTCACGGTTTAAAGCAAACACATTGTTCTGATGAAGTGATCCATGAATTATGTCAGCCTTGTGCAAGGTATGCAGGCCCTGGGCAACACCTTTCATGACTTTTAAAGCTTCCTATAGATAAGTACACACAAAAGAAGTCAGGAAGTAGGCAAATCATTTATTTTAATATCTGAACCTTTTCTCTAATTAAAAGATTGTTCCAGAAGTGAGTAAAACTTCCTCCAAATGAACCTTTAATACAAATACAGGAAAAAGAAAGAATTTAAAGCAAGATGAAGCCTTGATTATGTAATTGGTGATATGGTGTGCATGTATGTGTGTGTTCAATCACATGTATATTCTACAGTTTCTAAGAAGACTTAGATTACAAATAACAACTACATAAATATCTAGAAAAGAGGAAATTAAAAGCGTTACTAACATAGCAAGAATCAGGGCCTCCTTTATTGTAATTACTAATCCTAAATTTATAATGATAAAAATTAAAGCTGTCACTTAAGCACTTATCAATACCAAGTGTTATAGTAGGCAGTTCACATGTTATACAGCTTAACAATATTGCTTAGCTGCATTATAAGCTTAGGCTTTGGAACCAGAAGGACCTAATTTCGAGTCTCAACTCTACCTCCAGCAGAGAGACCCTAAGCAAGTCACTTTAAGCCTTTTTCTCGTCGGTGTAACAGGATAACTCATATCACAGGGTTGATGTGACAATAGAATAAAAGTCAAAATTCTACATAGTACACAGCATGAAGTATTCCCTGAATAAATATTAGGTATCATTCTCTCATTTAACATAGCCATAGAAATAGTGTTTTTTACTTACTTCCAAAGTTAAAGGCATACTGGCTTGAATAGCACTCAAGTTTGCCCTAGGATAGTATGGGACCATCAGATAAGCCATAGGATCAGACTAAGAAGCAAAACAGAGAATGTGATTCAAAGTGAAAACTTCTTCAACTTTTTAAAATATATGTTGATTCTAATAGATCATTTTTGCTTTATGTTAAGAGGAATGAATTACTGCTTTAAAACTTGGAGTTAAACTTACTTAAATAAAATGTTTTCTGCAAGAGATTAGCATATGAACTTTACCTTACACAAAAACAGGAATATCAATGGTAGTAACCCTGACTCTTCTTTAGCTTCTCTCCAAGCTCTATGGTAGGTGGCTGCTCTCTGAATCACTCTGGCTTCTGTGTCAACGTCCACAGAATAGCCCTTGTACCAAACAAAAATAGGCACTGGTAATTCCAAGATTAAAATTCCCACTCTAATTCTACATCATTCCAACATAAGCATAATAATTTTATTTAAGTTAAATTACATCCAATTTTATTTTCTAAGTTTATAAGTAACTTTTCTACCTGCTTTGAATGATATAATTTAGAAAGGAAATAACAATTCTACCTACAGCATACTACACATTCCAGAATGTGTAGCAAATAAGGTTAAACTAACGATCCTATTATCATGATTAACAGTTTCCCAGATCAATAATGAGAAGAAATTAAAGTGCAGAAGATTGTATAGGCAACAGTCAGCTGAGATTCCAAGGAGAAATCAAGAAAATCAAAAATTTTAAAAGCCTACTGGACAGAATGTAGTTAAGTTTACCCAAAATAGGAAAGCAAGTTTATTGTACTAAAGACATGTTCTATTTAGGAAAATGAAGGAAACATTAAAGCAGAACTTAGTTCTAGTAACCAAACTGGAAGCAGACTCATCATCTTACATACTTTAGAAAACAAACAGTGGTTTTCTTCTTTCCTGAAAAGGAACAGTACCACTCCCTTTTATACTGCTAAATCGCCTAGAAGAACAAACTTAGACTTACCTTTATAAGAATTATCTGCCCTTTAACCTCAGAACATACCAAAGGACGCTTGCTGCTAAGTTCCTTCATGGGCTCAGCATCAAGAAGATCCCGTTCCAAGCTCATAGTAAAAAGACCACCAGAGTTCTAGGCACAAGTTTTTATTAGCTGAAGAATCCAAACAATCCTAGCACTTTAAATCATCAACATAACTAGTTACATGCTATTAATTAAATGATAGGATAACATCAATTCTACTGGAAAAACCAATAAAATAAAAATGTTTGAAGGTTTGTATTTTTTCCAGGTCCTAGATCTTGGACAACTCCCAAAGTGTAATCAACATACATTTAATTACTGCTGTAGTTCTAGAACAGATTCTGGAGATGATTAGGATTAATCGGACAGGCTTCCTAGGAACTCTAGTGTTTACCTGAGAAACTTTATGTTTCCTAACAATATTAAAATAATGACAATTAAAAAGGTAATTATAGAATGGGAATAGAAAGTCTGAAAATATTAACACCACTGCCTCTGTTTAGAGTTCCCAAAGGTAGAAATGGCTTTCAAATACTTTAATGCTACTAGATATTTCTGCAACTTTTTAAAAGAAGCAATTTTTGGCACTAAAATCATTTTAATCAAGTCTTACTGCTGTGTATTTTTAGTAAGAGGAGCTGTAGGATTTTCTAGTTCTTTTTAAAATGTCAGTATATTTAAGCCCATAATATATATATATCAACCTACAAAAAATTCTTAGGAATATGTCACAAACATCTTAAAGTCATTAATGGCTGCCATACTCCATGATTCAAACCTTTCCACAATAAAGTATTTTAGCATATTATTAAACTAATTTTCAAGGCCTATATGGCAGTATATATTCACTTGCCCATATTACATGAGATAGTCTCTAAGCTAGAGTTAAACAATTACAAAGAAAAACTCATTTTAAAGTCTAATCTGGAAAGACCTTCCAGTAATTGTTTAATTCAGGGAATTCTAATCTTTTGTAAAACTAAACCCACATATCTACACAACTGTTCCTTTCTGTACTATGTTTAAGCTATCATAATAATTTTTATGACAATATTAATGAATAAATAGCTTATCTAATTCCTCATCCCTAGCAGGCAATATAAAACACAAGAGCTAAAGGAGTCTGCTCTCACAGTCAGAATTTACCAATCCTCTTCCATACAGCCCCTGTTTAATATGCTGATCTCTCAAATTTTGAATCCTGCCTACCTAGAAAACAAAACCCATCTCAGTATTTCTACCTTAATCAACTTCTTTAGAATTTTGTCCCAGCCTACTTTTATTTAAAATAAACATTCTGCTTAAATTCTTCAGGCATAGCAGTAGCTTGTTTTTATCCAAACTCTTGAAATAGCTATAAATATTTTATTTCAAAAACATCTATAATTCAAATAAGTGTCATGCAAAGTACAGAATAATAAGGAAAAAAGAAAATTGGGGGGAAAGCAAATTAACATTAAAAATATATACTATGTAACTATTAAAAACAGTCTTGAGAAAAAGTTCTAATAATATCCAAAATATAGAGGCCAGGCACGGTGGTTCATCCTAGCACTCTGGGAGGTGAGGTGGGTGGATTGCCTAAGCTCACAAGTTCAAGACCACCCTGAGCAACAGCAAGACCCCTGTCTCTTAAAAAAAAAAAATAGCCAGGCATTGTATCAGGCATCTGTAGTCCCAGCTACTCAGGAGGCTGAGACAAGAGAATCACTTAAGCCCAAGAGTTTGAAGTTGCTGTGAGCTAAAAGCCACAGCACTCTACCAAGGGCAACAAAGTAAGACTCTATCTCAAAAAAAAAAAAAAAAAAAAAAATCCAAAATACATTCATCAGGAATATTTTTATAAAAAGGTACTACAAATTTAATACTGATATAATTTTAACATCATCACTTTTCAGCACTCCCTGCAGAGCTATAATTCTCAAGGAAAACAAAGCTTACCATGTACTTAAGTAATCCTATTTCAGGATGAAGCAGAGGCAGCTCAGGGAACCATTTCTGTGCCAAGGTATTCAGCTTCTCCTTAAGTTAAAAAATATTTTTTATTGTAGACCAATATATAGTCAATTGTGACATGTTGTTCTTCGGGAAAATATTATATACCAGCATCTGCCTTAAGATAATCACTGATTTTTGCCATCTTCAAGAAATACTGAATGAAAATCAAGAGTCACCTTGCATCTTAACAGAAGGTAATTTTATTTACCAATTTTAAGCTTTGCATATACACATAAGCACAAATCTTGCCTAAGGTCAAAATCCTCATTCACTTCCAAACTAGAAAATATGATAATACATCAATTTGAATTATAAAACTGTCATTATTTCTCAAAATTAAGACCAGTGACTTTTTTAAAACAGTCATTTCATTTAAGAAGAAGAACAGCTACTCGGGAGGCTGAGGCAAGAGAATCACCTAAGCCCAGGAGTTGGAGGTTGCTGTGAGCTGTGTGACGCCACGGCACTCTACCAAGGGGGATAAAGTAAGACTCTGTCTCTATAAAAAGAAGAAGAAGAAAAACAATCATAAAAGCCTCGAGATAAAAATAAATTACATGGCTCTACATAAGTCACTTTGAAGCCAATGTGAAAACTGAGAAGCCTTACAAAAAGAGAAGTCACTTATGCCACATTTACTAAGGAAAATTTCTAGGTATTTGTCAAACCTCTAGAAGATAGCTATGAAACAGTAATTTTATTTTCAAAGCATTGTTTCTTAACTAACTTCTTCCCCATAACATCTCTTGCACAAAAAATACAATATTATTCCTATTGTAAAGAGAAAATACACTAATTTTCCCAAGGTCACAAAAATTAGCAGTATAATGGAGACTTAAAAGATATAACTCCTCACCCCCCATCCTGAAACTAGGTAGTATTATTTTGTTTTTCAACTAAATTATGCTACTCCATTAATGTTTTCATTCCAATATTATGCTTAAATAATGCTTAAATAATAGACATTTGAATTCCATTTTTAGAGTAAAATCCAATTAAAAACTCCGAATGATCAAATACTCACATATTCTTCCCTCTCATGATAAATTTCTTGAAAGACACTATTGCGTAACTGGGTTATTTCTTGTTTTATTTTTTCAATTTCAGATCCGTCGTGTTCATCAGACTTTAGTCAGAAAAAAAAGTAGTTTTATAGGTTTATAAAGTAGACTAAAAACAAATCTTCCTCTAAGAATTAACACAATTTCTACAATAAATTGCCCTGTATGATTTCTATGTATCTTTTGGCACCCAGCACATAAACAGATCTTCCTGACACTTGTTGAATTAACTTGTATCGGTTTAGTCTAACAATTACTCTTCTAAAACATACAAAATGGAATTCTAAAAAATAAAGACATAAATCAATTACATAGATTTTTCTTGTCTGTTAGTTTACTATAGATTATCTTTAGGATTAAGATGGCCAACTGCCATCATAAATTTAATGTTAAGAACAGCAATCAGAATACAACTCAATTCCCTGAAATTGTGTTATATGTGAGACTTGGCTCAAAACAAAACAAGAATGAGAGGCAGTGCCTGTGGCTCAGTGAGTAGGGCACCAAACCTATATACGGAGGATGGCAGGTTCAAACCCAGCCCCAGCCAAACTGCAACAACAAAAAATAAAAGTAGCTGGGCATTCTACCAGGTGTTTGTAGTCCCAGCTACTTGGGAGGCTGAGGCAAGAGAATAACCTAAGCCCAAGAGCTGGAGATTGCTGTGAGCTGTGACGCCATAGCACTCTACCGAGGGCAATAAAGTGAGACTCTCTCTATATAGAAAAAAAACAAAAAAGCAAGAGTGAGTAAATGTGTGAATGTATGAAGTGTACTAGAGGAATGATGATGTGGAACTCACAAAGAGTCCACAAAACTCCAATGATAATAAACAAGCCACCTTAAAATGTATGTAATGCTTTAAAAGTTAAATGTCCAAAAAAAAAAAAAAAAGTTAGACTTCTCCAAAAGGTGAAAAACTAGACTAAAAAAGATCAACTTTACCATAGCCTATAATAAAACTGGAAAATTCCTCAACTATAAAATTAGTTCTAGAATAGTCCCCATTCCTCCCTCCAATTAAGTGCTCAAAAGAAGAAGAAAGATAATTCAAGGTGGATTAATACATAATATAGATCTCTTTTGTATGTAAATTGAAACCTCAAGACAATACAAAGAATTACCATCTTATTCACAAAGTATCAAGCCTAAAGGAGGAGGTTAGGTACAGATAAAAGGATCCTAATCCTTTCAGCTCTACTATCACATGAAAACAATTTAAAATACTGGCAATAAAAATGATCTACCCACAAAAACAGAGTTAGCAAAAGATACTATGATCTTAAAAATACTTTCTGACAAAATTCCACCTTCAGGGGAGTACCCTATCTGTCACCTTCTTGTAGTAGGTGTATATTACAACAGACATTGTAACAGTCCAAACCAAGAGTTTTAAAAGTTATTCTACAATGTTCATGTTACTAAAAACCAAGGTAGACATAAACATTTTTAAGAACATTTAGTGTGGGATAATACACTATCAATGTAATCTCACTTTTATTTACATATACAGAAAAAAGATTCAGTATATAAAATAAAATGTTAAAAAGTAAGGCCTCTCTTTTTTAAAGAGTGTATTTATGCATTACTTCTATGAAGCAGAGACTAAGTAAAATTAGGTTCACATAGAGTTCAATCAGAAGCAACTGTTTTCTTACTTCTTCCAAATTATTCTTTTCAACCAATTTCCATCTCAGTCGAGCTTTTAAGCTTTTCAATATCTTCTTAATGGACAGCAAATGATCCACACTGGGGCTCTTATTTAAGCATTCAATAATCTGCTTTTTAAACTAAGTGAAAGAATTACTATATTTTTGAACACATCAGACAACAGTATTTATTAAACACTTAGTAAACATTTATTATTTCTCTATTAAGATTCAACTAGTATTTACTGAGCTCAGATTAAGACAATAAGAAATTCTCTAATTTTCAACGAGACAATTCAACCAACCAATTTAGAAGAATACCAGCTCTCAAACGCAAAGGCAAAAGTAGTATTTCAAACTGAGGCATACTGTATAAAAACATTATTAGTGTGGATGGCAAAGGGAATTTCTAGCCAGGGTGTAAACTGAAATCATTTTTCCAAAAAGCAGTTTAACAATATGTATCAAGTTTTAGTATGTCCACTCCTTCTAACTTAGTAATTATTTTAGAAATCTGATGAAATACACATAAAAAATTACGTGCAAAGATATGTACAATGTTATTTATGGTATAAAAGCTGGCAAGGTAGATGAGAGGGTAGATAATGTACATCATCTACACAGATGATGATTTAGTAACTCAAAATGACAGTATAGGAAAGTCATTAGTTGTTTCAGAAAACATTATAGTATGCCATTAAATGAAGAAAATATTTTCAAAATGGCTTGAGAAGACAATGCACATCTTATATATGCGTGTATACATATGTATATGTGTGTGCGCATATATATACATCATCACCCAGAAGGGAAATACTCTGAAACTATCTCTTAGGCTAAGAGGATTATAAGCAATGTTTTTATTTCTTCTTCTGATCTTTCTGTACTTAGCAAATTTTCTACAAGTAAACTTGTATAGACAGAAAGAAAATAATAATAAAGGTTATGCTCTCAATGTAAGAAAATCAAAGACTTAAGAAACTATAATAAACAATATATAAGGCAGGACACGGTGGCTCACACTTGTGATCCTAGCACTCTGCGAGGCTGAGGTACGCAGACTGCTTGAGCCCAGGACTTTGAGACCAGCCTAAGCAAGAGCAAGACCCCATCTCTACTAAAAATAGAAAAACTAGCTGTGTGTAGTGGCACACACCTGTAGTTCCAGCTACTTGGGAGGCTGAGGCAAGAGGATTCTTAAGCCCAAGACTGGGAGGCTGCCATGAGCTATGATGCCATGGCATTCTAGCCTGGGCAACAGAGTGAGAGTCCGTCTCAATCAATAAATAAATAAATATAAATATAAATATAAAAAACAACATATCTACATCAACAAAAATCATCATTCCCAGTTTCCTTCCAGCTAGTAAATTCAGTAAATTTACTGACACTGAGAAAAATTCAAGTATGAAAATATTCAAAGCATTAATTTTTAAGACCAATAGAGAAAGCATAATCCAACCTCGATACTGTCCTTGTACTTAGATTGTACTATGGCAATGAGACTCTCCTCTGAACGGATCTTTTGCAGTACTTGACTGTATGTATTTAAAATTATCTCCTTGTCTGCATCACCGTGTTCCTAAAGGAAATCACACATATGGACTTATGCACAAAAGGGTATCCTAAATAGTTAAAATCTTCAATAACAATGGAAAAAACTTTGTTTTGACAAATTTCTATTTCATTTAAAATATTTCAATACAAAATTTTTCTAGACAGAAGATAGATTGATATCAAAGATGTCCTTATGGGAAATTTTACTCATGTTACACTATTTATTCCCAAAGCTCTCTGGAGTAGAGTGTTAATGAAAACTCAGAATACTGCTAATGGGCTAAGAACTAAAGAACTATACAATGTATAGAATTAAGAATATATAGAATATAAGAACTAAACAATATATAGAATTAAGAATAGATAGAATATAAGAACTAAACAATATATAGAATTTCAACACTTTAAGTTAATTTTAGAAATCATCTATTAACAATCACTTCTAAAATCAAAAACCATACAAATCAGTTTTATTTAACAATACAAAAATTCTTAATATATTTTTAATGCCAATATAAATAAAACTGCAAGAAAGAGAAACAAATAAAATGAAAAATATAACCACTGAAATGCTGGAAACCAGCCTGAATAACTGGGAAAGAGACCCAGTAAGGCAGGCATCTTCAAACTACGGCCCGTGGGCCACATGCAGCCTGCCTAGAACATTTATCCAGCCCACCAGGTGTTTTTGCCGCTGCTGCCTGTCCTGCTTAGCAGCCGACTAGTCCTGGGGCCTGCAGTCTGGCCCTCCAACGGTCTGAGGGACAGTGAACTGGCCTCCTGTTTAAAAAGTTTGAGGACCCCTGCAGTAAGGAATGTTAAAATTACAAAATACTCTTTAGAGGAGTTATCAAAATCTCCCACTTTCAATGGCCCATAGAATTTGTGAGGACTATTTTTGCTTATCTGTGGTGATGGATATCAAGAAAAGTATGCATGGACTTTTTTTTTTGGTTTATCAGTGTCCTTGGTGCTTCTATTAACGTGCAGCAGAAAAGAAAAAAGGTTAGATGGCCCTCTGCACTAATTTTTACTTTGATGCAGCAATACAGAATATATACAATAGAGAATAGGGTCTATTAATCAGTCCTGTGCTTTTATTTTCAGAGTTCTCTCAGATTTTATTTCAAGTTTTCACAAACTCTGAAGAGTCTTTTCCTATTGTCACTTGGCTATGATAGACTCAATAGTCAAATAATTGAGAAAACTGTATCCATTCTGATTAAGAGGGGTTTTCCTAGAATTTAACGTGAGATTTTATTATTTTTAATATGAAATGTCCTATTAAAATAAAAACACCATTTTATGGAAGAGTAAGACTACACTGTGTTTGGATTAGAACTTCATTGTTGCTCTTTCAAATAAGCAATGATCAGTTTCAACACTAATTAGAGCATAAGAAACCACATTATTGGTTAATGCTAACTACTGGGATAATTATTACTTTAAAAAACAATAATAAAGAATATCAATGCTCACAATCACAGATATCTCCAGCTCTTTGCAAACACTTGACTCGGTCTTCTCTAGGATTTCATCAATGTTACTGATTGTGTCTTCCGAAGTCAGTGATTCCTCCACAGACAGATCAAAAACCTCATTTACAAAAATAAAAACATAAAATATCTCATTTGGTTAATCCATTTAGCACTCCTTATTCCTTTAAACCTGAAGCAGAGAATTAGGCTAAGACCCTGCATAATGTAGAGGAAATAAGTACATAGGAAAATGATAAAATACCTCCTAAACTTATGTACCATTAAAAAAAGTTACATATACAGTAGCAGTTAAAAGTGGTCACGAGGACAATCCAGAGAAGACATATGAGGCAAAACAGGGACAAGATCAAGATGATGTTTTTTGAGACTAATGAAAGAAACAGTCTGAGTAAAAGTTCATAAAGAAACTTAACTGCAGGTGGTGCCTGTGGCTCAGTGGGTAGGGTGCTAACCCCATATACCAAGGGTGGCGAGTTCAAACTCGGCCCCGGCCAAATGGCAACAAAAAATAGCCTGGCGCTGTAGTGAGTGCCTATAGTCCCAGCTACTCGGGAGGTTGAGGCAAGAGAATTGCTTAAGCCCAGGAGTTGGAGGTTGCTGTGAGCTGTGATGGCACAGCACTCTATCAAGGGCAACAAAGTGAGACTCCATGTCTTAAAAAAAAAACCTTGACTGCATAAGTGGCGATTTTAAATCTGATACATAGGAGGTAGAAAACTGTCTTGAACAAGAAAGTATAATTTAAAATATATATATTCCCTGGCTTATGCTACAAATACCCTGAACAAAAGCTCTTACTACCTTTAAGGTTTTCTGGAACCATGCTATAAGACGTTGTAGAGAAGCATTTGTTTCGCTTCTAACGTTGGTGAACTCCTGTTTTTTATCACATTTCCAGTCATAAAATTTCCTAAGTATTTCTTCAGAGTTTGTTCCTTCTTTGGCTTGTCCATACACTGCTTCTAAAGAAACTGATAAATCCTGCCAAGAGATATATTTCTGTTTACTGAACTTTATTAACTGCATATTGCAATTTGAGCACTGTAAGATCTAAGAGGCAGAAAAGCAGTATGTTGAATCCCCATTCTTGAGAATTCTATAAGTAAAACTTAGAATCATTACATAGCATGAAAATACAAAACTACCTAAAAAGTTATCTGTACCATAATAGTAATTAGTTACAAATAGAAAGTACTGATGCTTAGCTTTTTAATTAAGTAGAAATTACCCTCTCTTCCCTAAGTTTAAGAAAAGAATTACTACTGTTTATTCTAAGTTTCCAGGACTTATCGCTAAATAGAAATAAACTACACAGAAAAAGAGAAAATATTAGGTTATTAAATATGAAATGTCTAATTTCCTTAAGTACTGAGTTTGACAGCTAATATCTCAAACATTTCACCTTGACATTTCTTCATTTGTTTCTTTTAATTATTATTATGAAGGTATATCTTCATTCTTCCAAATACATGTTTTGGCTTGTAATTATCTTTCAAAAAAAATTTAGAGCAATTTTTATGAAACCACAGATAGGTCAAAAATTCACGTTATTTCTGAATGAGTTTCATTGTAGAACCAGAGCAGTGCAGACAGCTCAACGTATCAGTGAAGTGTTGGGAAAGATGTGGCTAATGAATACACAGTATATGGATGGTTTGACAAGTTCCACTGTGGTGATTTTTTTTTTTTTGACACAGAGTCTCACTATGTCGCCCTGGGTAGAGTGCTACAGCTTCACAGCTCACAGCAACCTCAAACTTTGGGGCTTAAGCAATTCTCTTGCCTCAGCCTATCAAGTAGCTGGGACTACAGGCACCCACCAGAATGCCCAGCTATTTTTTTGTTACAGTTGTCATTGTTGTTTTAGCTGGCCCAGGCCGGGTTTGAACCCACCAGCTTCGATGTATGTGGCTGGTGCCCTACAGACTAAGCTATGGGTATTGCCATTCTGGTGATTTTAATCTTGAAAATGAGCCACGTTGAGCAACCTGAAAGCAAAGTGGATAATGATGAGCTGAAAGCTGTAGTGGATGCAAATCCATCTCAAACTATGCATGAATTAGCATCAACGTTTGACATTACGTTTCCAACAATATTGGACCATTTAAAACAAACCGGCAAGGTAAAGAGGCTAGATAGATGGGTTCCATATGAATTAAGTATCAGAAGAGAAGCTTGCCTGTTACTGACACAACATAAAAGCAAACTACTTACACACCATATTGTGTGTGATGAAAAACGAATTCTTTTTGACAATCGCAAGCTTTTAGTACAATGGGTGGGTGAAGATAAAGTTCTGAAACAGTCCAAAACTGAATATTCATCAAGAAAAGCTATTAATATCTGTTTTGTGATCCAGTACTGGGGTATTATCTACTACAGCTTCATGAAACCTGGTTAATCAATTACAGTGATACCTATTCCAACCAAATGGATGACATGATGAGGATGCTTGCGATTAAGCAGCAGAGATTGGTCAAGAGAGACAGGCCAATTCTCTTGCAAGACAACAAACAATGCTCCTAGAACTACAGAGTCTGGACTTGCAAACTCTCTATCATCCACCATATTCACCACATCTTGTACCAACTGACTTTGAATCACTTCTTGCAAGAAAAAAATTTTCAATTCTCTACAAGCTGTGGGAAATACCTTTAGCAATTTCAGTCACCACTAGCTCTCCAGGTTTCTTCACTGCTGGCATACACAAGCTACTGTTAAGATGGCAAAACTGTGTTGCTAGTTCAGGTGCATACTTTAATTAACTGTTCTGCTTCTTATCTGAGATATAATAAACCAAAGTTTTGATTTGAAAATGAGACATTTCAGATTTAATGGCCTAATAATTCTAATCAAGACATTAAACATATATGTACAGTCACATACATGTTAACAACAAGGCTATATTCTAAAAAAAAAAAAATGCATCATTAGGTGATTTCATTGTAAGAACGTCACACAGTATATTTACACAAACCTTGATGGTATAGCCTGTTATATACCTAGGGAATAGGGCATAATCTATGGCTGCTCGCTACAAATCTGTATAGTATATTACTGTACTGAATATTGTAGGCAACTGTAACACTGTGGTATTTGTGCACTTAAACACAGTAAAAATATAGTATTATAATTTTATGGGAACAGCATCATATATACAGTCCATCATTAACCAAAATGAGGTTATGTGGCACATGACCTTATTTAAAACCATTTTTTAATGAACTAGAAAAGACAAGAGGAGCACTCAGCACAGCCTGCTGGCTCTCTTTAGGAACTGCACCCTAGAAATGCTACAGAGGCAAAAAGTAAACAGGTTCCAGAAAATTTTTACCACGAAACTCTTGAAAAACTCTTGGAAAGGTAGAGGATGGTTAGTGGTTAGCATTAAATGAACACAACCTCTTCAAGTGGAAGAAGGCCTACACTATAACATAGAATAACCTATGGGTAAAGAGAACTTTCTTCCTAGGCCCTTCTCTCTCCCTCACATTGGGAAGGAAAGGAGCAGAATCAGCAAGTGGTGATGGGTTTATACAAATACAGCACAAGAACACAGTGAGGCAAAATTGATAACCCCTACAGAAGAGGGGTTCAGTCCCTGAGCATTCTCTTTATTTCCCTTTTCCCCCGAGTACCTGGTCACATCCACATCTAAAAGTGGTAGCCCCTAGAAAAGAGCAGTGTCTGAGGTAGAGGGGATAGGAAGTTCTCTGAAGAGTAAGACTATTCAGGACAGAAGCAAAGAATGTGTTACTCTGACTGTAACATCAGAAGCCCTGCACCCTGAAAAACCACCCCATTCTATTACCTAAAGCTATGTGCGGTCTTAAAAGTTGTGGTACAGGCTTTCACTCCTCCCCAGGTCCTTTACACAACCACATAACAACACAGAACTAAGGTAGCTTATAGTTCCAAGGGAATATGAGATCTTAAGGAGAGATGAAGAGGAGAATGAAATGTCTAAGTAACACAAGCACTCTGAAAAAGACTAACAAATAAAGCTACCTTACAAAATTAGTGGCCCGGATAACAATAAGGGGCCAGATAAAAATAATCCTAACAAATATTGTCAACAAAAAGAAAAAATATTGGAAACACAGAGCAAAGTCAATTACTTATAAATAATAATCAACTACAGATATTAGGTATGAAAGAAATAATCTTTGAAAAGAATTGATTGGCTAAATGGTAGAAGACATATAACCAGAGAGCCAATTAAGTCAAGGATCCCTCCAAAATATACAGACAAGAATAAAATGATTTTACAAAACATATTAATAGTTGGAATATATGAGAAAAAGTAGAAGTTTAAGTATTTATCTAACAGAAGTCTGAGAATGAGCCAAAGAGTAAATGTGAGGAACAGTATCTTAAGAGATAATCAAATATTTCCTCAAATTATAGAAATGTTTAAAACCTCAGACTAAACTGGATCAGATTAAATCAAATTTAAATATGCTTCAGTGCAATTTAAGAACAAAGTCAAGAGACAATTTTAAAGCTTCCAGAGGGAAAAAATGTAATAGAAGAACAAAGATTAGACTGAAACTAACAATTATGGAAATAAGAAGATAATGGATTATTACTGTCAAAGATCTAAAGGAAAAAATGGTATTATTTTACAGCCAGCTAAACAACTATTTATGTAGTTGAATGAATATAAAATATCCTGAAACATATAATACCTCACAAAGTCAATTATACAAAGACTTCTTTGAAAGCACTCTGAGAGAAAATACTCCAATATTAAATACCAAAAAATATATTTTACCATGAAATAAGAATGAGAAAATGACACTAAAGTTTATTTAATTGAGCTGTCATACACAATAGTCACAAGAACCTGTAGCTAATATTCTAGGCAACAATTGTGGTAGTTTGGTTGGTTTTTGAAAGGAAGGTATAGACAGAAAGGGAAGACACCAAAGCAGATGAGAATATCCTAAAGGATTAGGGCAGGAAAAGGAGGAAAAAAGAACATGATAAACAGAAACATAAAAATAAGATCACAGCAATAAGTTCTAACAAAACAGCAATTATACATATTAAATTAAGTTACCAATCAACAGATTTAGAGTTTGGGTTCTTTGATAACCAGTACAGATAAGAGACATTTCAAAAACTGGATAATAATGGCAGGAAAAAAATGGAAAAAGAAAAAAAGATAGTTAAAACAAGTTTTAGCCAAAAAGAAAGGTGGAATAGAAACTTAAAAAGGGCAACAAAATAAAATTTTATCCCAAAACATCATAAGTGAAAAAAATAAGGTTACACAGTAGTTAAGAAGAAAACATTTTAAAATATACTACAATCATAAATACATTAATACCAACAATATAGCAATTAAATATTTTGAACTGAAAGAACTAGAAAAATAAATATATCTATCTAAAATATATATAACACAAACATCTCAAAAACTAATGTGCCAAAAACTAAAGATAAAAAATACTAAACTTTAAGATTATACATATATATGTGTGTGTGTGTGGTATGACATATATGCACAAACATATAAAAATTTGGAACTGCATACCAAGAAAACCTAGAATATGTTTTCTTTTAGAGCTTAAAAAGAACAGTCAAGAAAAATCAACTACATGGTGTAAGCAACAAAAGCAATCTTTTTTTTTTTTTCTTGTTGAGACAGAGTCTCAAGCTGTCACCATGGGTAGAGTACTGTAGCATCACAGCTCACAGCAACCTCCAACTCCTGGGCTTAAACAATTCTTTTGCCTCAGTCTCCCAAGTAGGTGGGACTACAGGTGCCTGCCACAAAGCCTCGCTATTTTTTGGTTGTAGTTGTCATTGTTGTTTGGCAGGCCCAAACTAGATTTGAACCCACCAGCTCTGGTGTATGTGGCTGGCGCGTTAGCCCCTTGGGCTATAGGCACCACGCTGTCACACAAAAGAAATCTTAATAAATGCTGATTTCTTTTGCTGACCTTCCTTATAAAAACATATTTCTTAAGTACTTGAAAAATAAAAAATATTTCTCAGGAAAATAAAGAGAAGTTTAAAAACTATTCTGGTGACTTGAGGAAATACTATCATAGAAATGGGGAAAAGACAGATAAGACAAAAAATCTTCTAACAGTAAACTTTAAAAATAAAAGAGCTTAAAAGATAATCTTGGTTGCAGACCCTCAACCTATGTTTACTATTAGCTGGCGAGAAGAAATAGGATTTTAAAGAGTAAAGCAGAAGTTGCACTGTAGAAAGGTAAATTCTTACTATATTACTACCCTTTTATGTGCAAGGCTTATTCCATCATTCTATTTATGCAATTCCATTTAATAAAATGTTTTAAACCAGGGTTTCAATGGTTCCTAAACCATATACAGTGTCCTGAAAACTGTACCTTCATCGAGGGAGACAGAAAGAGACAGTGCCTATATGTCCCTGAACAACCTCTTCTCCAAATTTCTAGCAAGCTGTTTCCCTGCAGTCCAAAACATAATGGAGACTAGCTACTGCTCAACATAGTACTATAGCTACTGACTAATGCAGGAAAAATACAAAGATACATAAAAGGTAAATAATTAGAAGAGGGAGGGCTTGATCAGGTTCCATTTATTTATTTTTGTTGTCACTGTGATTGTCTTTGAGGTCTTCTTCATGAATTCTTTTTTTTTTTTGCAGTTTTTGGCTGGGGCCAGGTTTGAACCTGTCACCTCTGGTATATGCAGCTGGCGCCCTACTCCTTTGAGCCACAGGCGCCGCCCCTCTTCTTCATGAATTCTTTACCTAGGCCAATATCTATAAGAGTTTTTCTCATGTTTTCTCATTTTCCTGCCTAAGTCTTCATATATCATGAGTTAATTTTTGAGACCAGTGAGAGGTACAAATCCTGTTTCAGTCTTTTACATGTGCCTATCCAGTTTTCCAGCACCATTTATTAAACAGGAATTCTTTTCTTCAGTGTATGTTATTATCCATTTTGTCAAAAATAAGATGAGAATATGAGGATGATTTCTTCTCTGGGTTCTCTGTTGTGATCCACAGATCTATGTCTCTGTCTTTGTGCTAGTACTATGCTGTTTTGGTTACCATACCCTTGAAGTCCAGTCAAGTTAAATCTCTCTTGCTTTGTTCTTATTATGTAAAGTTGCTTTAGCTATTGAGGAGGGTCTTTCCTGGTTCCATACAAAGTGTAGAATCATTTTAGTCTAGATTTGCAAAAAAATGATGCTGGTATTTTAATGGGAATTGCATTGAATCTGTAAATCACTTCGGTAGTACAGCCATTTTAACAATGTTGGTTATTTATCAGTCCATGAGCATGGTATATTTTTCTGCTTACATCCTCTGCAATTACTTTTCTCAGAGTTTCATAAATTTAACCTGATAAAATTAAAAGGCCTCTCTGCGTGGCCAATGACACAATCCAAAGAGCAAACAGGCAACCCACAGAATGGGAGAAAATATTCAACATGCAGGCTCGGCACCCATAGCACAGCGGTTACAGTGCCAGCCACATACACCCAGGCTGGTGGGTTCCAACCCAGCCCAGGCCAGTGAAAACAACGACAACTGCAACAAAACATGGCCAGGTATTGTGGCGGGCTCCTGTAATCCCAGCTATTTGGGAGGCTGAGGCAAGAGAATAGCTTAAGCCCAAGAGTTGGCGGTTGCTGTGAGCTGTAACATCATAGTACTCTACAGAGGGCAACACAATGAAACTCTGTCTCCAAAAAAAAAAAAAAAAAACTTCACATGTAATACATCTGATAAATGACTGATAACCAGATTCTACAAGGAACTCAAGGAAATTAGCAAGAAACAACCAAACCACCTCATTATAAAGCAAGCAAAACACATTAACAGAAACTTTTTGAATAAAGATACACTAATGGCCAACAAACTCATGAAAAAATGCTCTACATCTCTAATCATGGAGAAATGCAAATCAAACCACAATAAGATATCACCTAACTACAGTGAGAATGGCTCATATAAAAAAGGCCCAAACGGAGAAAGAGCTCCAAGATGGCAACTTAGAGATATCTCTACATCAGCCACTCTCAGTAAGGATCGGAAGAGGAGTGTCAGTCCAGCTGCCTCCACCTGGATCACCCCAACCAGAAATAGTGTTTGGGGGGCACAGAGAAACAGTGTGGAGCATCAGGAGCCAAAGAGATAAAAAGGGAGGGACACCTACACAGAAAACAGAAGCAAAGGAGCACAGTGACCCAGGAACAGAGCCTACATGTGAAACTCATGGGGGAATGGGAATCTCCTTTGCCCTCCATGGCTCCCTAGACCTATCCCTCTGGATACAGGTTGTGGCATGAAGCAACTGTAAACTGAAGTTTCACAGGACTGTCAGGGACCCAAAGTGCATTGTGCCTATGGTTTCTTTAAGATATAGTCAATAGTGGGCAGCACCTGTGGCTCAAAGGAGTAGGGTGCCGGACCCATATACCAGAGGTGGTGGGTTCAAACCCAGCCCTGGAGGAAAAAAAAAAACGAAAAAAAAAAAAAAAGCAATGGCTTGCAGCTGGGAATTCATTGGCATGGCACATAGGCAGGTTTGGACATACAGTTTGGCCAGCAGGAAACCCAACTGCCCAGCACCCCACCACCATCTTAGGAGAGTCATGGGAGTGACTGAAGCCCTGAGCCAGCTGACACCCAGCTGACACTTGACAGGGGCCAAGTTTGGCATGGCTTTCCAGAGACCTGCAGCATACTGGGTTTTGGTTCCTCCTTCTAAGAATATACAAGCATCACACCACAGGTGCAGGACAATGCAGGGAGGCCCCACATCCCACACAGTCTTCCTTGTAACTACCAGATACCCTGAGCATCTGGCATAATCTTCTGGACTATGGCACCCTTCCCACACCCTTCAATTTTCATACAAATACCATACCAAGAATAAAAACAGGAAAAGAAGACCAGATCTCCATGGCAATCAGATAAAACTTCCAGCTTCCACCACACCCAGAATTGGATATATATTTTTTTTCCTAATAATGGAGCACAACCTAGTATTCTTACTCAATTTTTTTCCAAAATACTGGAGCACCACCCAGTGTTACGGCAATTTTTTTTTAATTTTTCTTTTTTTTCTTTTCTTTTTTCCATTTTTTAATTTATCTCTTTCAGAGCACCAAAGAGGATCATATTAGCCTCAAATAAATAAAGATACATATACTTTTCTTTTTTGAGGCAGAGTCTTATCGTGTGGCCCAGGCTACAGTGCCATGATGTCAGCCTGGTAGCCTCAAAGCCATGAGTTCAGGAGATCCTCTTGCATTGGGTTCCCAAGTGGCCTGCCACAGCACCTGGCTGATTTTTTCTGTTTTGGGTAGACATAGGATCTCACTCTTGCTCAGGCTGGTCTCAAGTTCCTAAGCTGAGGCAACCCTCCCACCTCATCCTCCCAGAAAGCTGGGATTGTAGGCATGGGCCACTGTGCCTGGCCTATTTTGTTTTTTTCTCTTTCTCACTGTCTTCTCTTCATTTCTTTTCTCTTCTCTCCCATTCATTCCTGTACCAGAGGGTCATTTCAACCTCAAACCACAGAGGCAAAGAAGACCAAAGGGAAGGAAAAATATATAAGGGGAGGAAATACAGAAGAAACCACATATGAGCAGGAACCAAAGAAAAGTTACTGGTAACGAAAAATCAGAACAGATCAACTCCCCCAAGGGTTTACAATGCCAATATAACAGTAGATCTCACCTATAATCAATGGAAATGACAGAAAAATAATTTAGATTATGAATGGCAAAAATGATTAAGGAAACTGAAGGGAAAGCAGAAAAGTCACCAAAAAGTAATCCAAAAATTAAGCCAAGAAATGAACAAAAGACATAACAAAGCTGCCAAGGACCCAGACAAAATTAAAAAGGACAAAATAGAGCTTAAAGAATTGAAGGAATCATTGAGAGAGTTTCAAAATGTAGTAGAAAGTTTCAACAACAGATTAAACCATGGAGAAGAAAGAATCTCAGAGACTGAAGACAAGAGTCTCATGCTAACTCAGTCATTTAACCCTTTCTAATCCGATTTTTCTGCCACTCGCCTTTTCCTTAGCACTTATTCATTTTGGGTGGGAAAGAGGTTGATGGATTACTCATAATGATCCTACAGTTTTAAAAGAGAAAAACATAAATATGAACTCACCTGGTTTTATTATTTTTTTAGGTTACATAAAATAATCAAAGCATTTTATTTTTATTTGTAATTTGAGTGAGATACTTCTTGAAGCAATCTCCAGGATAAAATCCAGACTTCTCTTACTTGTCTCATAGTAGAAAATTATTACTCTCCTTCTACCTTTTTCATTTCTTCTGCTGTAAACCATATAATCCTTTGATTTTTTTCATTTTTCATTATAAAATGCATCTTCCTATTTAGACTTTCCTCAAGAAAGAGGAAGGATGACAGTCTTCCCCTCTTTCTTGAATTTCTGTTCCTCACACTGTTCACAGCTAAGTGATGAGATTTCTTCTGTAAAAAGGTGTGTCTGCAATTTCTCTCCACTCTCCTTCTTATCTAATGAGTAAAGGATGTAGCTATTCACAAATGCAACTTTCATCAGTCAGAAGAATAATTTTTCCACCACTTGTAGGACTTACTTCCTTGTAAATCCATAACATCAACAATACTAATCAGCTCTGCCCACTCTTTCCATAAACTTTGTATTTTTATTCTAAAATAACTATCCATTTTTCAAATTGAACAGGCTATATCTTCTATAACCAGTCATCAACTGTGTTTGAAGGATAGAGAATATACTCGGCATTGTCATTAACCTCTTGTCATGGAAAGAGAGGGACCTCATTTTCATATCACTTTGATAGGCACACAATTCATATTCCTGAAGTTTCCTCTTTTTGGATCACTTGGAAAATCCTTCCTAGAAGCCATAACTATTCCTGTTACATGTATTTTCATTTTATTCAATTCCCAAACTGTAGATGTCCTCCAACATCAGAGCCAAATGGAAAAATCATTGTCCTCATCCAACCAGGAAGAGTCATGAAGGGCAGAAAAACTGAGGTAGGTGGACTGCCTGAGCTGAGGAATTAGAGACCAGCCTGAGCTGGAGCAAGATTTCAACTCTAACAATAGCTGGGCATTTTGGGGGTCACTAGGCACTCAGGAGGCTGAGGCAAAAGGATCACTTGAGTCCAAGAGTTTGAAGTTACAAGGTATGACACCACGGCACTCTACTGAGGTCAACAAAGTGAGCCTCTGTCTCAAAAAAAAAAAGAAGAAAAAGACAAAGAAGGCAGAAAAGAAGAGAGAAAAAGCAGATTAATCTCTTAGAGAATCACAGGACCATATAAGGTATATAAGCATACAAATTATAGGTATACCTGAATTAGAAGAAGAGCGTTCCAATGGGGTAGAAGCTTTAGAGGATGACATCATAACTGAAAATTTCCCAAGAATTGCCAAAGGTTCAGATTCAGACATACTCCTTCTAGATGGATACCAAACACCAGGTCATCTCAGTACAAACAGCATCTGCTAAACACTTTGTAATTAAGCTGGGCAAAGTCAAAATAAAAGAAAAAAATTCTGCAAGCAAGTAGCCAGGTTTGTAAGCAACAACTCACCTTCCAGGGCAAATCCATTAGGGTGGCTGACTTATCAGCTGCAACTTTACAAGCAGAACAGATTGGGCTCCCACTTTCAGTCCACTCAAACAAAACAACTGCCATCGTAGGATTCTATATCCTATAAACTTAAGTTTCGTATTTGATGGAGAAATCAAATCTTTCACTAATGAACAAACACTGAGAGAATCTGGCATTCCAAGACCTGCTATGCAGGAAATACTCAAACCAGTATTATACACAGACCAATATAAGAGACCACCAGCAAAGTAAAGCTACTCTGAAACTAAAAGACGAACCCTAACTTCCACAGGCCCAAGAGATAAAACAAAGCAACAAACCTCCACACAACAAGATAAACAGAATTCCTCCCTACTTGTCAATTCTTTCAATAAATGTGAACAGCTTGAACGCCCCACTGAAGAGGTACAGGATAGCTGTCTGGTTTAAAAAATACAAGCCTAGTATTTTCTGCCTTCAGGAAACACTGTAACCCTCCCCTCCCCTAGGATAAATCAAGACTCAGGGTAAAGGGCTGGAAAACAATATTTTAGGCAAAGGGAAATCAAAAAAGAATGAGAGTCACGATTCTTTCCACAGATACAATCTGTCTTTAAAGCAACAAAAGAAAGACAAAGATGGACACTATATACTAGTCAAGGGGACAATGCAACAAGTGTATACTAGTCAAGGGAATAATACAACAAGAGGATGTTTCAATCCTAAATATTTATGTACCCAACATTAATGCCTCAGAGTTATAAAACAAACCCTGCTTGATTTGACAATATGCTATCCAAAACCATCATAATAGTTAGGGACTTCAATACCCCACTGACAGAACTGGAAAAATCCTCCAAGTAAAAACTAAACAAAGATATGATGGACTTAAAACACAACTCTAGATAAAATGGGCTTAAGAGACACATACAAAACATTTCACCCCAATACTACTGAATATAAATTTTTCTCATCAGCTTATGGATCATTCTCTAAGACTGATCATATTCTAGGATACAAATCGAACCTCAACAAATTTAAAAGAACAGAACTTATACCTTATATCTTCACAGACCACAACAGAATAAAAGTAGGACTCAATTCCAACAGAAACACATATCCCCACAAAAAGTCATGAAAATTAAATAATCATTTTTGCTGAATGATAGGTGGGTCAAGAAAGAGATGAAGGAAAACAAATTCTTTGAAGAAAATGAGAATGAAGCCACAATCTATCAAAACCTGTGGGATACTATAAAAGCAGTCCAAAGAGAGAAATTTCTTACACTAAATGCCCACATCCAGAAGTCTGGCAGAGTGCAAATAAACTATAATAAAGCATCTCAAGGAACTGGAAAAGGAAGCACAATTTAATCCCAAACCAAGTAGGAGAAAATAAATAACCAAAATCAGAGCAGAATTAAATGAAATAAAAAACACAAAAACCATTCAAAAGATCAGCACAACAAAAAGTTGATTCTTCAAAAAGATAAATAAAATTGATAAACCCTTAGCCAGATTAACTGGAAACAAAAAAACAAGATTTCTAATAAGCTCAATCAGAAACAAAAAAGGGGAAATAACAATAGATACCAAAGAAATACAAAAGATCATCACCAAATACTCCAAAAACTCTAGGCCCAGATATTTGAAAATGTAGAAGAAATGGACAAGTCCTGGAATTATACTACTACCTGAGACTTAACCAGGAAGAAACAGAACTCTGGAACAGTACAATATTAAGGCCTGAAATTGCAACAACAACAAAAAAGCTTCCCTGCCCATTAAAAAAAGTCCTAGATCAGATGGATTCACAAGAGAATTCTATAAACCTAAAGAAGAGCTTGTACCTATATTGCAAAACATATTCCAAAACACTTAGAAGGAAGGAACCCTCCCCAACTCCTTCTACAAAGCAAATATACCTAATACCAAAACCAGAAAAGGATTTAACAAAAAAAGAAAACTACAAACTGTTATCATTAATAAATACTGATGCAAAAATACTTAATAAAATACTAGCAAATAGAATTCAGCTACACATCAAAAAATAATTCATCATGACCAAGTGGCCATGATGCAAGGCTAGTTCAACATACACAAATCCATAAACGTAATTCACCACATAAACAGAAGTAAAAACAAAGACCATATGATCCTCTCAATAGACCCAGAAAAAGCATTTGACAAAATTCAGCACCTATTTTTCGTAACAAAACTTAAGAAAATAGGCATATATAAACTGATAGAAGCCATCTCTGATAAACCCACAGCCAATATCACATTGACTAGAGAAAAACTGAAAACATTCCACTAAGAACTAAAACCAGATAAGGCTGTCCACTATTGCTATTGCTATTTAATCTTAGTCCTAGAAATCCTGGCCAATGCAATCAGGTAAGAGAGGGATATCAAGTATATCCAAACATGAACAGAGGAGGTCAAACTTTCGCTTTTTGCTGATGATGTGATCTTGTACTTAGAAAATCCCAAGGACTTAATCGTGAGACTCTTGGAAGTGATCAAGAAATAATGTCTTGCAATATAAAATCAAAGTTCCCAAATCAGTAGCCTTCATATATACCAATAACAATCAAACTGTGAATCAAATTAGAGACACAATACCCTTTCACCAGTAGCTTCAAAGAAAGTAAAACCTTGGAATTTACTTAACAAAGAACATGAAGGATCTTGACAGAGAAAACTATGAAACACTGGGAAAGGAAATAGCAGAGGACGTTAACAAATGGAAAAACATTACATTCTCATAGCTGGAAACAATCAACATGGCTAAAATGTCTATACTACCCAAAGCAACCTACAGATTTAATACAATCCCCATTAAAAAACCAATGTCATACCTTTGAAGAACTTGAAAAAAATAGTTACTCGTTTCATATGGAACCAGAAAAAAGCCCAAATAGCCAACTCAATCCTTTGAAATAAGAATAATCTAAAGGCATCACATCACCAGACTTCAGGTTATACTATAAGTCTACAGTGATCAAAACAGCATAGCATTGACATAAAAATAGAGACTAGATCTGTGGAATAAAATAGAGAACCTAGAAGTAAAACCAGCCTCATATTGCCATCTGATCTTCGATAAGGCAGACAAAAGCATACACTAAGGGAACAGTCCCTACTTTTTTTGAGACAGAGTCTCACTATGTCGCCCCAGGTAGAGTGCTATGGCTATGATGTCACAATTCACAGCAACCTCAAACTCTTGGACTTAAGCTATTCTCTTGCCTCAGCCTCCCACCACAACGCCCAGCTTTTTGTTGCAGTTGTCATTGTTGTTTAGTTGGCCCAGGCCAGGCTTGAACCTGCCAGCCTTGGTGCATGTGGCCAGTACTGTAACCACCGTGCTATGGATGCCAAGCCAACAGTCCCTATTTAATAAATGGTACTGCGAGAACTGGTTAGCCATATTTAAATTCTGAAACTGGACTCACAACTCTTACCACTTATAAACATTAACTCACATCCGGCTCAGAACCTATAGTTCAGTGAGTAGGGAGCTGGCCACATACAATGAAGCTGGAGAGTTTGATACCGGCCTGGGCCTGCTAAACAATGACAACTGCAACCAAAAAATAGCCCGGTGTTGTCACAGGTGCCTGTAGTCCCAGCTACTTGGGAGGTCGAGACAAGAGAATCACTTAAGCCCACGAGTTTGAGGTTGCTGTGAGCTTTGACACCATGGTACTCTACCGAGGACAACATAGTAAGATTTTGTCTCAAAAAAAAAAAAAATTAACTCACACTGAATAAAAGATTTAAATCTAATAACCAAAGCTATAAAACTCCAGAATAATGTGTGGGAAACACACTGAATCTTATCAACCTAGGAATTTACGAAGAGACCCATTGGCAATTCCAGCAACAACAAAAATAAATGGGACCTGATCAAGTTTAAAAGCTTCTGCACAGCTAAGGACACAATAAACAAAGCAAATAGGCAATTTTCAGAATGGGAGAAAATATTCACAACTTACAAATTTGACAAAGGGCTAATAACAGGAATCTACAAAGTCCTTAGGCAAATCAACAAGAAAAGAGCAAATAAGCCCATTAACCATTAGGCAAGAAATATGAACCGAATCTTTTCCCATGAGGACAGATGAATAGCCAATAAACACATGAAAAATACTAATCATTCTAATCATCAGAGAAAGGAAAATCAAAACCATTTTGATGTATCACCTAACCAGTAAAAATGGTCACATTACATGGTCCCGAAGGTGAACAAGCTGGTGTGGGTGCAGAGAGAGGGGAACATTCATGCACTACTGTTTAAACTATAAACTAGTACAGCCTTTTGGGAAAGTGGTATGGCAAATCCTCAAAGAACTAATAACTGACCTTCCGTTTGATCCTGCAATCCCATTACTAGGTATCTACCCAAAAGAAAAAAGTCATTTTACCAAAAGGACCTTTGCACTCAAATGTTTATAGCAACTCAATTCACAAAAGCAAAGATCTGGAAATAATCCAAGTGCCCATCAACCCATGAATGGATTAATAAACTATGGTATGTATATACCATGAAATGCTATTCAACCATAAAAAATATAATCTGTAGCTGGGCACCCATATCTCAGTGGTTAGAGACCTGGCCCTATGTACCAGGGTCAGGCGGGTTTGAACCCAGCACCGGCCTGCTTAACGAAAGGAAAAACAAAAACATTTTGCATCTTTCACATTTACCTGGAAGGATTTAAAGAACTTTCTCCTATATAAAATATCTTAAGAATGAAAAGCAAGCATCCTATGTACTCAATACTAAGTTTAAACTAGTAGATTAACAACTGTAAGCCCACAGGACAGAAAAACACAAATTCAAGAAAGGAAGGGGGAAGAAGTTTGATAAGTTCCCATGTAACAGGTACAATGTACAGGTATATACCACACTTCCTGGGTGAAGGACAAAACTACAACTTAGACTTTACCTTACAAATACAAATAATGTAACTTAATCATATGAACATTCATATTAATCCAAAATAAAAAATAATTAATTAAAAGTCCCAAAACAATAGATGCTGGTATAGATGTAGAGAGAAAGGAACTCTTACACACCAAGAGTGAGACAGAAAACTAGTACACCTTCTATGGAAAATTGTATGGAGATGCCTCAAAGAACTTAAAATAGACCTACCATTTGATCTATCAATCCCACTCTTTGGAGTATATACCCAAAGGAAAAAAGGTTATTTTATAAAAAGGACACCTGCACTTTAATGTTGCTAGCAGCACAATGCACAATTACAAAGATGTGGAAACAATCCAAGTCCCCATCAATACATGAAGGGATTGTGGTATACACATGCTATGGAGCACTGCATAGCCATTAAAAAAAAAAAAAAGTGATCTAGTATCTTTTGTGACAACCTGGAGAGAACTGGAAACCATTCCTCTAAGTGAAACATCATAAGAATAGAGAAACAAACAAATGTACTCAAAACCAAGTTTGCACTAATCAATCAACACTTAAGTGCACATATGAAAGTAAATCTCAATAAAAATTGAGCTGAGGAGAAGAGGATGGGTAAATGCACACCTACTGGGTAAAGTGCACACTACCTTCTTTCCCTTCCTTTCTTGAATTTAATTGTGTTTTTCTATCATGTGGGCTTATAGTTGTTAATCTACTAGTTGTTAATCTCTGTCAAGGGCACACTTACAACTTTGACTCAATTTGTACAAAAACAAAGTATGTAAACAAAACATGTACACACCCTAATATTCTGAAATTTGAAAAACATTTTAAAAGGAAGTAAAAGTGTTGTTTTCATATGACAGAACTATAAAAAAGTTCAAACAATATCAAGAGACAAATAAGCACTAAAATAGAGTTCAGTGGAGTTGCCAGAAAGACATAAATATATAAAAGCCAATAGTATTCCTATATTCCATCACAAAATGTAAATGGAAAATAAGAAAATATTCACAAAAGCATAAATATCTAGCAGTTAAATGAAAAAAAAAATGCACGAGGACTTTAAGAAATTTTTTGAACACTATTAAAGGACAAAAAAAATCTGAACAAGTGGAGAGAAATATTATGTTACTGAATGGAATGACAACACCATCACACTCATTCACTCCCAACTAAAGTCACGGTTGAGCTGGTAGGACAGGGCTGAAGTTATGTTACAGTTCCACCAGATCACATAGTTATTGTACTCTAATTACAATAGGAGAGAAATTTCCCTGATTATGCAACCTGAAAGCCCTACATCTCAAGAATCAGCATTCATTCTCCCTGACTGATTTGTGGCCATACTAGATTTTCTGCTAAATTGCAATGGGCAACAGAGATCCACATGCCTGCTACTACTCTTTTCTCCATGAGTTTCCCCACTGCTCTAGCAATCTGGAATGCCTGGATATTTTACCTTGTTTGCAGGATAAATACACATATAAACATACTAAGCACTAAAAATATTAATATAAGCTTTTAATTCCATTAAAAATAAATTGTCACTTGCCAGAGAAGAAAAACTTTTACAATAATTACAGTACTATCTGAAGTTCACAGTAAGTTCTAATCTCACCCCTTAAATAATAAACTTATAATTTAATATATTTTTAATATATTCTTAAAATTCTAACCTGCAAAGTTTTTAAGCGTTTATTAAGAGGTAACTCATCTATTTCCAAAATAAAAACTTCAACTGCCATGCACAGCTTCTGCTGCACTTCATTTCTCTTGGCAATCAAAATATTCCCTTCATTCTGGAAAAAGAAAAAAAGAATCATCATTAATATGTAACACTTACATAATATTTTTACATATTAATCTATATGAAAAAGTGAAGTAAAATTTAACATTATATTTTCCAAACAGTAAAATTCAGCACAAACACTTCTTTCCTTCGATCACCAAAATGACAAAGAACATCTTTCCTTTAATTAAAAATAAGACATTTTCCTAGCACCCTGGGAGGCTAATATAGGTATATTGCTTGAGCTCAGTTGTTCAAGACCAGTCTGAGCCTAGATGAGTGAGATCCCATCTCTACTAAAAATAGAAAAACTAGCCAACCATGGGAGCAGGTACCTGTAGTCTCAGCTACTTGGGAGGCTGAGGCAAGAGGATTGTTCAAGCCCAAGAGTTTGAAGTTGCTGTGAGCTATGACACCACAGCACTCTACCCAGGGCAACAGAGTGAGACTCTGTCTCAAAAAAATAAAAATTAAATTAAATCTAAATAAGACATTTAAGTTTGACAATCTTGCTCTGTTAATCTTTATTTTTCCCCTTATTTCAGCAATAATGAAATTTTTTTCTTTGATAAAACTGCACAAGTTTCTATCAACTACACATTGCCGTCCTCTGCTATTCCCAACCCACACTCAACTCCTCCATCTAGTCATCCTTCAAGATTCAGTTAAACATCAAGATAAAACCTCCCTAGAGATCCACACAACTGACAGTCTAAACAAAAATACTCCAATTAGAGTTTGGAGCTGAGCAAAGAGAGAAGGTTGAAGAACATATATCAACCCTGCTGAGGTGAGCTACAACACCAAAGATACAAACGAAAGGTACTGAATCCATAACCAAGCAGATGGGAGTCCCCTCCCCCATAAGAAAGGCTTACAGTAAACTCCATACAAACAAGCAAGCAGAGTTCAAACATCCTCCCATTCCATCCCACAGGAGAGACCCTCTAAAAACTGGACCTCCTACCCATACTAGGGTGCCATGGCACTCTCTTGCCAGGCATAAAACTGTATATATTCTCTACGTGCAACTCTGAACTCTCAGCACTCCCCTCCACTCTCACCCCGAGGTCTGGAAGCCTGTCCCCTATGGAGTGCAGATTCTTGGGCATTTTCTTGAGAGGTGTGGACAGGGGAAGGGCCCTTACTTGGCTGTGCTGATTCTGTGGCATGGGAGTAAGGAGAGGACGGTCAGATGAGAGGGAACCATATAGGAGCAGCAGCAGTGCCCCCAGGCGTAGAACAACAGAAAAGATGGGAACAATAAGGCTCACACTCCTGGGGCAGCTATCCAGGACAGACACACCCTGTCTCTCTGGGAAACCAGAGGAAGCCAGGAACCTTCTCTGGTGGCAGCTACTGGCAGATGGATCTGGGACGTGAGTAAAGGAGCACGGGGAATAGAATACATGTGCAGAGCTGGCAGACTTCCAGGGTGGGATTGAGCCAGAGGTCTGCTTTACTGAGGCTGAGATGCATCTGGCCCCAAGGGGATAATAGCTGAGACAAAGGCAGGCAGGCAGAGGCAGGAACTGACAGCTCAGTGTGAGCTCCAACTGCCTGGAACTGAGTCATGGTTTCTGTTACCTCAAGCAGCATCTGATAACCAGAACAGAAACAAACTCTGCAAAGTTGTTCTGTTCTGCCAGCAATATCAATCAGGGGCAGGGCTGGAACTAAGTGAATTGCCCCGCCTCCATTAAGTACCCAAAGTCATCAGGCCTCACCTCCCCCTGCCAGATAGTGGCTGAGAACAGAGACCTGGCTGAGGAGACATAGACCTCTCTCTGGCTCAGGCAGGCATAAACCCCTGGGGCATCCGCTCATTGGGGGAAACTGGGTCACAGCCCCAGCCCCACTGGGGTTACCAGTGACTGGGTAGGACAGAGCTGCAAGATGGGGAAGGAGGCATCAGCCTTCCCAGATTAATGTATTTGCTGGGTTGGTCCTTCTGACCTCACACAGCACCGGAGCCAGTTAGAACTGAGCTGCCGGCAGACCCCTGCTACCTAGTTGCCAGAGACCTTTTGACCTACCCCACCTGAGACCAGTGCTGACTAGGACAATTGATTTGGACCTCTTAAACTGGGCCAATCACCCAAGGACTATCCAGAGTGCTACCACCCTGGTTATGTGGCTGTGGGAAGTGTGATTTTCGTTTTCCAATTGTTGTCTTGGGGGGGGGGGCAGGGTGACTTAATTGCTGGTATTTCTCCACAGCTGAGACTTCAACCCAGAGTAACTGATTTACTAGGGTAGAACAGAGTCCAGCTGAAAACAAGACAGAGCAACTTAGCCCCCACCAAACCAAGGAGGCCCCTAGTTTCTCAGGCTGTAGCACTGTACAGGTCCTTGTACCACTGCACAGGTCCACTGTACAGCCACACACCCAGGGTAGCACTCTGGATAGTCCTCGGGTGATTGGCCTAGTTCAAGCACTAGGAGAAAGCCAAATGGTATAAATTAAGCATGGGGCAGAATCAGTGGAGAAACTCCGGTAACATGAATAACCAGAGTAGATCAACCCCCACCCCCAAAGAAGGACATGGCAAATGCAACTGAAGACCCCATCCATAACCAGATGGCTAAGATGTCAGAAATTGAGTTCAGAGTCTGGATAGCAAATAAGATGAACAGAATGGAGGAAAGGAGGGAATCAAAATTTCAAATTATTCAAAAAATGGCTCAAGAATTCAATGATTTCAAAGATAAAATAACCAAAGATTTGGACACATTGAGGCAAAAGTTTGCAATGCTCAAAGATCTGAAAAATATGGGAGAATCCCTCGCTAACAGAATGGAGCAAGCAGAAGAAAGGATTTCTGACATTAAAGATAAAGCTTTTGAACGTGCCCAGCACTCAAAGACGAAGAGAAATGGAGACCAAAAACAGATCATTCTCTCAGAGAGCTCTGGGATAATTCAAAAAAACGAATATTAGCCTTATAGGAATCCCTGAAGGAAACGAAGTTGCTTTGCAAACACAGAGGCTCTTCTTCATGAAATTATGCAAGAGAACTTTTCCAGATATGCCAAGAGATTCTGAAATTCAGATAGCAGACAGTTTCAGAAACCCACTATGACTCAACCCAAATAAGACATCCCCCATGCACATTATAATTAACTTCACTAAAGTTAATATGAAAGAGAAAATTCTAAAAGCAGCCAGACGTAAGAAAACCATAACCTACAAGGGGAAGAATATTAGAATGACTGCAGATCTCCCTGCTGAAACCTTTCAGGCTAGACAAGGGTGGTCATCGACTTTTAATCTCCTAAAAGAAAACAACTTTCAAACCAGGATCCTGTAATCCAACTAAATTGAGTTTCATCTATGATGGAGAAATTAAATACTTTAATGACATGTTGAAGAAATTTGCTATAACTAAACCAGCTCTCCAGGAAATTCTCAGACCTATCCTCCTTAATGACCAATGCAATCCTCCACCACAAAAGTAAACTCACTCAGAAACTTTTGATCAAATTCCAACTATCAAAAAATTCAATACCCCAAATTTTACCAGGCTTATCAATATCCTCAATTAATGTGAATGGCTTAAATTGTCCTCTAAAGAGGCACAGGTTGGTTGACTGGATACAAAAAAACTCAGGCCATATATATCTGCTGCATACAAGAATCTCATCTTACCTGAAAAGATAAATATAGACGCAGGGTGAAGGGATGGTCATCTATATTCCAGGCAAATGGAAAGCAGAAAAAAGCAGGTGTTGCAATTTTATTCGCAGACACAATCGGTTTTAAACCAACAAAAGTAAGCAAGGAAAAGGATGGTCACTTTATATTTGTTAAGGGTAATTCTCGATATGAGGAGATTTCAATTATTAATATTTATGCACCCAACAAGAATGCACCTCAATTTATAATAGACATTCTTAACAGGCATGAGCAACTTGATTTCTTCCAGCACCATCATAGTTGGAGACTTCAACACTCCTTTGGCAGTATTGGACAGATCCTCCAATAAGAAGTTGAGCAAAGAAATTTTAGATTTAAACTTAACCATCCTACATTTGGATTTAACAGACATCTACAGAACATTTCATCCTAACAAAACTGAATACACATTTTTCTCATCAGCCCACAAAACATACTCCAAAATAGATCACATTTTAGGTCACAAATGTAACCTCAGCAAATTTGAAAGAATAGAAATTATTCCTTGCATCTTCTAGGACCATCATGGAATAAAAGCTAAACTCAGTAACAACAGGAATCTGAAGACTCATACAAAAACATGGAAGCTAAATGACCTTATGCTGAATGACAGGTGGGTCAGAGACAAGATTAAGAAGGAAATTTCCAAATTTTTGGAACAAAACAATAATGAAGACACAAATTATCAGAACCTGTGGGATACCCCTAAGGCAGTCCTAAGAGGGAAATTTATAGCACTGCAAGCCTTCCTCAAAAAAAACAGAAAGAGAGAAAGTTAACAACTTAATGGGATATCTCAAACAACTGGAAAAGGAAAAACATTCCAATCCCAAATCCAACAGAAAAAAAGAAATAACCAAATAGAGCAGAATTAAATGAAATTGAAAACAAAAGGATTATACAAGAGGTGAACCAATCAAAATGTTGGTTTTTTGAAAAGGTCAACAAAATAGGTAAACCTCTGGCCAACCTAACCAGGAAAAAAAGAGTAAAATCTCTAATTTCATCAATCAGAAATGGTAAAGACAAAATAACAACAGACCATTTAGAAATTTAAAAAATCCTTAAGGAATATTACAGGAAACTTTATTCTCAGAAATATGAAAATCTGAAGGAAACTGACCAATACTTGGAAGCACGCCACCTTCCAAGACTTAACCAGAAGGAAGTGGAAATGTTGAACAGGCCTGTATCAAGTTCTGAAATAGCATCAGCTATACAAAATCTCCCTAAAAAGAAAAGCCCGGGACCAGATGGCTTCACGTCAGAATTCTACCAAACCTTTAAAGAGGAACTAGTACCTATATTACTTAACCTTTTCCAAAATATAGAAAAAGAAGGAATACTACC
>NW_003852423.1:6174639-6180231 GCF_000181295.1 Otolemur garnettii | reverse complement strand
AGACCAAAAATCACACTACAACAAAGATATTTGTACCAGAATGTTTATTGCAGCCCAATTCATAATTGCTAAGTCATGGAAGAAGCCCAAGTGCCCACTGACCCATGAATGGATCAATAAATTGTGGTATATGTATACCATGGAATATTATCCAACCTTAAAGAAAGATGGAGACTTTACCTCCTTCATGTTTACATGGATGGAGCTAGAACATATTCTTCTTAGCAAAGTATCTCAAGAATGGAAGAAAAAGTATCCAATGTATTCAGCCCTACTATGAAACTAGTTTATAGCTTTCACACAAAAGCTATAGCCCAATTATAGCCCAAGAATATGGGGACAGGGGAGAAGGGAGGGGAGGGGGGAGGATGGGTGGTGGGAGGGTGATTGGTGGGACCACACCTATTATCCATCTTATAAGGGTACATGTGAATCTTTCTAAATGTAGAATATAAATATCTTAACACAATAACTAAGAAAATGCCATGAAGGCTATGTTAACCAGTTTGGTGAAAATATTTCAAATTGTATATAAAACCAGCACTCTGTGCCCCATGACTGCATTAATGTACACAGCTATGATTTAATAAAAAGAAATACTCCAATTAGCCCAAGAAGCTATATTTAGACACATATATGTAAAAAACCTACAATAATAGTATTTACCACTATTTACAAATACTATAAATAATACTATTTACCACTAAATATTATTTGTACTGAAACTATCCATTAATATATTCCTCCTGTATCCAAGAAAGATAGTGAGAAAAGATCAATGTCTTTAAAAATCTGTATCTCTATTACCCATAACAATGTTTGGCACGTACACATAAAAGGCTGGATTTTATAGGATTTTTTCTTACTTAACCTCAACTAGACTATCTTATAAATAAAAATAAATATAAATTTTTAAAAACCTCAACTAAAGCTCATTTCTTTCATCAAGAAAGAAAATCACATGGCAATTAAGTGAAAAAATTATGCAAAATACAATGAAAGTAACGATTCTAAAACCAAAATTGAGTACAAAGGAAATATAATGGTAATTCATGTAAGCAGAAGTTACGACTATGTATTTATCCAACAGTCAATCTGCCAAATGAACTGTAAGCCCTGAAACATAAGCAGCGGGAGAAATATTTGCTTTAAAAGAAGCAAGTCAGATTTGCAACTATTAGAATACCAAGTCCTAAAGCTACAAGTAAGCCCTTCTCTCTGCATCAGAATCACTTTCCTATGCTCAAACCATAAAAACAAAACTTAAAAAGCAGTTCTTTTTCATCTTATTATATGAAAATACATTAAGAAATGTTTTAACATTCAATGTGGTTTAAATGAAAAGAGAATATACTCTGCAGTCAAACATGCCTGGGTTCAAATTCCTTGCTAACATTTAGAACTATGTAATCCTGATCATTTCTTTTTCTTTTTTCTTTTTTTTGGTTGGGGAATCAATGAGGGTACAATGAGCCAGGTTATACTGCTTTCGTTTCCTGAGTGAAGTCTCTCTATTAATAGTGTCCTGCTCCCAAGAAGTGTGTCACACACTGTGGTACCACACTCCCCTCCCTCCTTCCTTCTCTCCCTCTCCCATTCCCTCTCCTCCGTGTACTAGCATCAATCGTCCTCGTATTAGAATTGAGTACATTGGATTCTTGCTTCTCCATTCTTGTGATGCTTTACTAAGTAGAACATATTTTAACTCCATCCAAATTAATTACAAAAGATGTAAAGTCACCATCTTTTTAGTGGCTGTATAGCAGGCGTCCTCAAACTACGGCCTGCAGGCCACATGCAGCCCGCCTAGGACATTTATCCGGCCCACTGGGTGTTTTTCCCACTGCTGCCTGTCCTGCTTAGCAGCTGACTCATCCTAGGGCCCACAGTCCGGCCCTCCAATGGTCTGAGGGACAGTGAACTGGCCCCCTGTTTAAAAAGTTTGAGGACCCCTGCTGTATAGTATTCCATAGTATACATACACCACAGCTTGTTAATCCATTCATGGGCTGGTGGACATTTGGGTTGTTTCCACAATTTGGCAATTATACATTGAGTTGCAATAAATAGTCTAGTGCAAATGTCCTTATGGTAAAATGATTTTTTTTTCTTCTGGATAGATGCCAGTAATGGGATCGCAGGATCAAATGGGAGGTCTAGTTTGAGTTCTTTGAGGATTCTCCATACTACCTTCCAAAAGGGTTGTTATTAGTCTGCAGTCCCACCAACAGTGTAAACATGTTTCCTTCTCTCTACAACCACACCAGCATCTTCTGCTTTGAGTCTTTGTGATGTGGGCCCTTCTCATTTGGGTTAGGTGATATCTCAGAGTGGCTTTGATTCGCATTTCTCTGATAATTAGGGACAATGAGCATTTTTTCATATGTCTTCTTTGGAGAAGGTTCTAGAGAAGGTTTTATTCATTTCACTTTCCCATTGATATAAGGAATTGTTGGCTTTTTTTGTTGTTGTTGCCACTTAATTTTTAGTTCTCCATAGATTCTAGTTATCAAGATTTTGTCTGATTCATAACATGCAAATATCTTTTCCCATTCTGATGGTTGTCTATTTGCTTTGGTTTTTGTCTCCTTAGCTGTACAGAGCTATTCAGTTAATTAAGTCCCATTTGTTTTTGTTGTTGCTGCTGCAATTTCCATGCAAGTCTTCTTCATGGAAGACTTCAAATCTTTCCCCAGGCCTCTATCTTCAAGTGCCTTCCCCACACTTTCTTTGATGATTTTTATTGATTCATGCCTTAGATTTAGATCTTTTATCTGCCTTGAATCCTAAGTAAATTTCCTTAACCTTTGTGAGCCTGTTCCCTCACTTATACAATGATAGCAAAAATGCCCATATTTAAAGTTATTGTAAGATAAAAATCAGAAAGTACCTATAACTTTGTGTTTTGTAGATTTAAAAAAATTATCTACAGTACCTAACACATAGTAGATGCTCATTAAAATTTGCTGAATTTATATACAATAAAATACTAATTCTAGCCTGGCATAGTTATTCATACCTATAATCCTAGCACTTTGAGAGGCCATGACTATAGGATTGTTTGAGGCCAGGAATTCAACACCAGACTAAGCTACATAGGAAGACCTATCTCTACAAAAAATAGAAAAATCAGCTAGGCATGATGACAGGTACTTATAGTCCCACTTACTCAAGAGGATGAGGCAGAAAGCTCACTGAGCCCTGAAGTATGAGCTACAATGTGCTGGGATGACACCACTGCACTCAAGCCCAAATAATTAGAGTAAGACCCTTTCTCAAAAATAAGTTAACTAAATTTTAAAAGTAAATAAAATATTATTAATTCTGCTATTGCTTTTTTCTTTTCACAGTCAGAAGCAACCAGTTCAGATCTAATATGTAAAATAACCAAAATTTAATCCCTCCTCCTAACTAAACATTCCTGGCATTTCCAAATGCCTAGTTATTTTGCTCACATTTATCATTCAGAGCCAGCCAGGTTGCCAACTAGTCAACCTAGGTATGTATAAGGAATAAGATTCTCAGGGTATAATCCACATAGGCAGAAAACACCATTTAAGACCAAACACAACAAATAAGAGAGCTCACAAGTGCTACAAAAAACTAAGACAGTTGTACAGGATATCTTTATAGGGATTTGTTCAGCTCAATATAATAAAGAAAACTGCAACAGGAAATAAAAATACTTGTACTTAAAATAATGAAGAATTCATAGAAAGTACTTTTCATACTCTTCCCCAACATAAACAAACAACTACCTCTCAACAAAAGGTGGCTTAGACCATATTTAATGGTATGACAGAGTCCAATACTCCCACATAAACCACCACTCAGACCAGAAGACAAGATCCATATTACCAACCATTGCAACCACCTTGATTCACAAGCTTAATGTTACTGCTCAAAAGCCAGTATCTCTTATAACTCCATAAGTATAGCTCCCAGGGTCCCTCAAGGGGCATGCCCAATTTTAAGAGTCTCAATCAATTATCTGTAGTATATAGTTCCTCCCAATACAGATGCAATTGGCTAATCGATATCATATTTACCATAAACAATGCTGCCTAGTAATACAGTTGAAATATTTTAGCAGATTACTAAAGGAATAAAGAAGGGAGTTAACCAAAGGTCAAATTCTTTTTTTTTTTTTAAGACAGAGTCTCACTTTGTCACCCTCGGTAGAATGCCGTGGTGTCACAGCTCACAGCAGCCTCAAACTCCAGGGCTCAAGAGATTCTGTTGCCTCAGCCTCCTGAGTAGCTGAGACTACAGGCACCTGCCACAACACCTGGCTGTTTTTCAGAGACGAGGTCTCAGTCTTGCTCAAACTGGTCTCAAACTTGTGAGCTCAAGGAATCCACCTGCATTGGCCTCCCAGAGTGCTAAGATTACAGGCATGAGCCACCGTGCCTGGCCAAAAGGTCAAATTCTCATGTGAAAGGGAAAGACTTCATTAACCCCTTTACTCACAATCACCAATTATTTCAATCCAATCCTTTTTGTAAGGCAATCACCTTTCTTATAAGGTGATAAAAGAATCCAATTATTAATATAAAGATACTATAAAAGTTAAAGATTTTATGCAAATATAGTATCATTACAATATGTGCAGTTCCTCTGCTTTCTCCAAAGATAATTTCCTTATGTTCAACAGATAAAAATCATAATAGAGAAAAATACTCAACTTACCACATTTTGACAAGTCTGAATCTTCTCTTGAGCCAGATTATATTCTGCCCAAATTTTCTCTAATTCATTCAAAGAAGCTGGGGTAGTAAGACACCCCTCATCCAAAACTTGTAGAGCATCTGAAAGGTCATTTCCAAAACGAACATTGATGCTGACGTGCCTATTTTAAAAAATAGCAAAAGGGAAAAGGTCAATAAATTAGAAAATTAGAGGCATGACTCACACCGGTAATCCTAATACTCTGGGAGGCCAAAGCAGATGGACTGCCTGAGCTCAGGAGCTGGAGACTAGCCTGAGCCAGAGCAAGACCCCGTCTCTATTAAAAATAGAAAAACTAGCCTAGAGTAATGGCCCATGCCTATAGTCCCAGATACACAGGAGGCGGAGGCAAGAAGATTGCTCAACCCCAAGAATTTGAAGTTGCTATGAGCTATGATGACACCACAGTACTCTACCCAGGAGAAGAGAGTAAGACTCTGGTTCAAAAAAATAGAAAAAGAAAATTGGTATAAATAAAGTTATACTTAAATTATAGTGATCTAAAAGTTACTACTTTAATAGTAGTGGCTATGAAAAGATATTTTTAAAACTTTACATAAAATATTAAATAAAAACATGTTTGGAATTGCTTCTCAGCCTCTTGACTAAGATTAAGTGTAAAAAACATACTTGTGGATAGGCTTTTAACTTTGTGACAAAAAAAATTTGTGGAAAAATATTTTAACTATATTAGACAACTTCGGCTCGGCGCCTATAGCTCAACTGGCTAAGGCGCCAGCCACGTACACCTAAGGTGGCGGGTTCGAGCCTGGACCCACCAAACAACAATGACGGCTGCAACCAAAAAATAGCCGGGCGTTGTGGCGGGCACCTGTGGTCCCAGCTACTTGGGAGGCGGAGGCA
>NW_003852423.1:6166568-6174568 GCF_000181295.1 Otolemur garnettii | reverse complement strand
CCCAGGGGGACAGCTTGAGGCTCTGTCAAAAAAAAAAAAAAAAAACTATATTAGACAACTTCAAAAGTCTGAAAAATTGGCTCAGTGCCTACAGCTCAAGAAGCTAGGGTGCCAGCCACATACACTAGAGCTGGAGGGTTGGAACCCAGCCTGGGCCTGCCAAACAATGACAACTACAACCAAAAAAATAAAAAAAATAGCTGGGCATTGTGGCAGGCCCCTGTGGTCTCAGCTGCTTGGGAGGCTGAGGCAAGAGAATTGCTTAAGCCCAAGTGTTGGAGGTTGCTGTGAGCTGTGATGCTACCACACTCTACTAGGCAACATAGTAAAACTGTCTCCAAAAAAAAAAGTCTGAAAAATATAAAATGCATCAAATGGATTTTCAATTATTGGTCTACAATCAGATTTGTAAATATATCTTTAAGCCAAAAGATTCATAATAAAACTGATTTTACCATGGGCTAATTGGTAAATATAAGAGTTAAGTTCCTATGGCATATTTCCAGTCACAAAAACATCACCAAACTTCTAAATAAAGATCCAAAACACTTGTAACATTAAACATTGAAACAGACGTATCCTCTACACACATTTAAGAAAGATTGCCAAAAACAAGATATTTACCGAAATTTTAGTAAATTGGTGAATGATAGCAGTCAATGGCAGTGGAGTAAATCAAGGAATAAGTGTGTTAAAAACAAGAACTGGAAGAAGCACCTCCTACCACCATGTAGTTCAAAAATAATAACAATTGGGGGGGGGGGTTGCTGACTGCCTTCAGACTGCACTGCTTATTGTCACGCATTTATATGATAATTATATGCTTCATAAATTTTACAACATCTTGTACTCATTCATTTTCTTTTTTTTCCCCCCAGTGGTAAGATAGGATTTTTATTAGAAGTTAGAAAGGAATACAGAAGAAGTAAAAAGCACCAGAGCTTCTGGAAGTGGGGAAAGAACTGAACTACTCATTCATTTTCTAACACAACTATTCCAGTTTAGGGTAGTAGGTAGCCAGAGCCTGTTACCCTGAACCACTCAGGGCTAAGGCAGGAACCCACCCTGAACACCATTCCACCACAGTGCCACTCACACACTCATAGGTGTACAATTTAAGCACATCAATTCACCTAATATGCATATCTTTGGGATATGGAAGGAAATTACAGTACTCAAAAATACCCCACACAAACGTGGATAGGACACTCAAACTCTACAAATAGTGGTCCTGTCCAGGAACTGATTTTTATACAAAATGACACTGAATGAAACAAAGACCTACTATAGTCCTAAAAATAACCCCAACTTAGACACAATAGGTTCCTGTCAAACCACCACTTAAAAGTTGTGTTGATTTTTTAATTTCACTCTCAGAGATGACCCTAGGACACTATAGCTCCAAGTAGTGACAAGAGAAAACTGACAAAAACACCATAAAATTCATATTGTAAATAACTGTCTTCAGTTTCTCCCTTTAAAGTCCTAAAAATACAAAGATTAAATTTCAAAGCAAAAATGGTGAGTATAAAATATTTTTAAAGAACCAATTAGCAATTATTTTAAATTATCCTTCTGAAAAACATACTTTTACCTACCTGATTTCTTTCAGTATTTCCACCTTAGCTGCCAGATTTTTCATTCTGGTACCTACAGGAATCTTCAGGGTCCTTTCTAAATGTTTAGCCAAATCCATGGTAGCTGCTTTCTCTTGCTAAAACAAACACATTGTAGTGAGATCCAAAAAATAAACTGTATTTCTGTTATGGTGTAAATGATGTTTTTAGGTATAATTTTTAACATGCTTCATTTAAAAAATGTTAGGCCACAGGATTACAGACAATGATTTCTCTAGTTGAGATCTAAAAAAGATAATATGTTCCAATTCTCTGCCTTCACACACATTAGAGACTCTTATATTAAAAAGAAAGACAAAAATAAAATTTTACATATTATGCCCCTTAAAACTTAGATTTTTAAAAACCAAAAATCCTTACAAAAACCAGACTCCAAATAATTATCAATGACAACTTCTTTTCTGATGAAGTCTTATGTGAATCTACATTATAAAGAAGTTTTAAAATTTTTCCACACCAAAGGTAGATTAGACTCCCTGATACCTCAACTATATGTCTACATGAGTATCCAAAATAATGTATGGATCAGTAATACAGATAAAGACCTGCCAATTTCAATCACAGTCCAACCAACTATTACATAGCTAAAGAAAGAACTTCTACTGAATCTTTACATAACACACTCATCACATTCTCTCCAATGTTTAGTAAAACAGAAGGAGGACTAGTCCTACTAACAAAATGTAGGCTATGCTTGAGTATGCTCAGGGCCTTCTGCTCCCATCCGTTGAGCATGATGATGATGAAAAATAAGTTATTTCTTCTTAAGTTTACTATAGCCTCTATACTTGTTATAATAACTGTTCAAAAACAATGTAAATCTAAGAAACAGGAACATAAAAATTAAAAGTTTTTGAATCTTTGAAAACAGTTTTTAATACGTTGCTAGAACTCCATAAAAGCAAATTTTAATAGAAATTATTAATGAACTACATGTGAATGAGAACTATAACATACTGAGAAAAATTATCATTTAAATCCAAAAGAATTATTAACTCAAATTGTTTCTCAAATGTCTTAAGTTGAGTAATTCACATCTATAAAAAACTGGAAATCAGGTGATAAATAAGTATTGTGTTTATTTTTTAATTTTTTTAATTATTTTTTATTAAATCATAACTTTGTACATTGACACATTTATGGGGTTCAAGGTATTGCTTTGATATACAATGTGAAATACTTACATTTAACTAAGTAACACATTCATCAGAATTATATTCATTTCTAGTTTTGAAATGTACCATTGCATCATGTGATTAGGTAAGGTCCCCCCAAATACCCTATCTCCACCCATATCCCCCCTCCTCTCCCCTCTCTCTCCTCTTCCTGTCTACTTTCTGGACTATAGTTATGTTTTGCTATTCATATGAGTGTATAGGTGGTTATATATTGATTTCATAGTAGTATTGAGTACACTGGATACTTTTTTCCCCATTCTTGACATACTTTACTAAGAAGAATATGTTCCAGCTCCATCCAGGTAAACATAAAAGATGTGAAGTCTCTATCTTTTTATGGCTGCATAGTATTCCATGGTATACATACACCACAATTTGTTAATCCATTCATGGGTCAATGGGCACTTGGGCTGTTTCCATTTCTTGGCTATTACGAATTGGGCTGCAATAAACATTCTGGTGCAAATGTCTTTGTTGTAAAATGATTTTTGATCATCTAGGTATACACCTAGTAGAGAAATTGTAGGATCAAACTGTAGGTCTACTTTAAATATTGTGTTTAAAACAACAAATAAGATAAATAGAAAAGATGGTAGATTTAAACACAAGCACAACAGTAATTATTTTAAATGAAAATGAGCTTAATATTACAATGAAAATAAATGAGATTATCAAACTAGATGAAAAAAATCTAGACTCTACACTGCTCATAAGAAACATTTATTAAATATATACAGATAAAAATTAAAGGATAGAAATATACCATGCAAATATGGCTATATTAATACTAGGCAACATGGACTTCAGGAGTATTCCAAACTATAAAGAGGGACATTTCAGAAAGAAAAATGCATTAATTCATCAAGAAAAAATAATAATTCTAAGTGTGTGTGTGTGTGTGTAGCAACAGAGCTTTTAAAAAAAAAAATGAGGTAAAACCTGACAGAAAAAAAAGGAAAAAATAGACAAAGCCATAGTAATATTTGCAGATTTTAACACTTTTCTCAGTAACTGATGGAAAAAGCAGAGAGAGAATCTGTCAGGCTCTATCCACCAATTCAACCTAACTGATATTTATAAAACACTATACCCAACAAGTATAGAACACATGTAATTTTTATAAATGCATGAAACATTTCCCAAGATAGAACACATGCTAGGCAGTAAAATCCCAATAGGTTTAAAAGCTCTGAAACCATATAGAGTATATCCTCTGATACTAAAAAGTTAAATTATACATCATTAACAAAAATATACCAGAGGACTAAATATTTATCCAAAGAAAAGAAAATTGCTGTATCAAAGGGATAAATGCACCTTTATGGTTACTTCAGCACTATTCACAACAGCATATATATGTAATCAACCTAAGTATCCATCAGTGAATAAACAGATAAAGAAAATGTGGCATACATACACAATGGAATAGTGTTTGGCCATCAAAAAAGAATGAATCCTGTCATTTGCAGCAAAATGGATAGAGCTGGGAGTCATTCTATTAAATAAGCCAGGCATAGTTAACCCAAATAGCGTATGTTCTCTCTCACACAGGAGAGCAAAAAAAGTTAACTTCATGGAGGCAGAGTAGAATATAGTTACTGGTGGCTGGGAAGGGTGTGTGGGGAGTGGAAGAACAAAGAGAGGTTTGTTAATGGATACAAACATACAGTAGGATAACTATAGTTAATAAGATTAACCTATATTTCAAAACAGCTAGAAGAGAAGTCTTGAAATGTTCCCAACACATAAAAACAATAAATGCTTGAGGTAATTGATATATTAAATACTCTGACTTAATTATTACACATTCTATGCATTTAACAAAGTATCATACATAGTCCATAAATACATATAAATATTAGGCATTGATAAGAAAATATATTAAATTAAAATCTTCTGATAATAAAGTTAAGCAACACACTTATAAACAGCTCGTTATTAAAAAAAGGAATTTTAAAATGTTTGTTAAGTAATAAAAATACAATAAAATTTGTGAGATGCAAATAATGAAATACTCAAAAATGTTTATCTCTAAATGTATAAAGTATAAAAGAATAAAGGATTATAAACAATGATATGGGAAACTTTTGGTTTCCAGTTTCACATGTAAGGAGCTTGGAAATCACCATTCCATCCTAACAATTACTAAGAAGCTGAACAAACTGAAAAGTAATAGCTCTTCTCAAATCTGTAAGAAAGGTCACATTCCTAAGGATAGAGGGCAAAGTGCTATCCCTAAGACTAGAGAGAAGAAAGAGATACAGAGAATCTCAACATACCAGAGCAGAAACCAGTGCTCAGATAGGAAACCCTAAACTCAACTGACAAACTGCTGGAAACCAGGTATGGACCAGATTGAGAGCTGAAAACCCCAAGGAGATCTAGTCATGGAGGATCTCACACTTTGTGAGTTTTACCTCCAGGAACCAGGCCAGGTTTCTCACAGTAAATAATATATGAGAGAAAAAAATCACCTCATGCTTCCAGGAGGAAGGAAAGACAAACCATTTGGCAATACCCCCAGAGCACTCTGTACTTCAAAATTAACAAGCTCTGCACTCAAAAGAAAACTCCTTAACCAGAGCCAAACTTGCTGAGGTTTTCATCAGAGCCTAATTGACTAGGAGAAAGGAAAATATCCTACCCCATCCACCTCTAGCCTGCCACAGAGGAGATGGTAAATAGCCAATTCCATCCCCTCTAGCCTAAGAGAGGAGGAAAAAACTCAGAAACATTAATTCACAGGCCAAAGGTACAGGCTCACTAAAAAACTCCATGTCACACCCCCCACACCTTAACACTACATTACTGAAGGCCTATGCAACAGTTCCTTTCACCTAAGAAATCATGTACAGCTATTTAGAAAAAAATTGTAAGGCATACCAATGAGCAAAATATACACTTTAAAGACATAAAGCATCAGAATCAGATATGGAAGGGATATTGGAATTGCCACACAGGCAATTTAAAATAATTATGATTAATATGCTAAGGGATCTAAAGGAGAAAGCAAGTAGCTTGCAAAATGGACAATATAAAACATAGAGGGAAACTCCCCCCAAAATGTTAGCGATCAAGAACACATCACAGAAATAAAGAATGTCTTTGATGGGCTTACCAGTAGACTGAACATAAGTGAAGAAACAATCTCTGAGCTTTAGCATATACTGACACAAAACTCAAAACTGAGGAACAAAAAGAATAAAGAAAACAAAAGAAGATCCAAGAATTCTGAGACAACTACAAAGATGTAACATATCTGCCATCAAAGGAAAAAAAATTAAAACAGTTAATAATTGAGAATTTTCCCAAGTTAACATGAGACACCAAACCACAGATGCAGGAAATGCAAAGAACAGCAACAAGAATAAATGCCAAGTCCAGGTGTGGTGACTCACGCCTGTAATCCTAGCCCTCTGTGAGCCCTAGGTGGGTGGATTGCCTGAGCTCATGGGTTCCAGGCACACTGGCCTAAGCCGGAGTGAGACCTCATCTCTAAAAATAGGTGGGCGTTGTAGCAGGTGCCAGTAGTCCAGTTACATCAGAGGCTAAGGTAAGAGAATTGCTTGAGCCCAAGAGTTTGAGGTTGCTGTGATGCCATGGCACTCTACCAAGGGTGACAAAGTGAAACTGACTCAAAAAAAGAAAGAATAAAAGCCATTCTTTTGTCTTTATATTTTCTATTATTTCAAATTCTTTCTTCTGCTTGATCTAGCCTATTTTTGAAGCTTTTGAATGCATTTTACATTTCACTCAGTGAATTCTTTAGTTCTAAGATCTCTTTGGTTCATTTTTATGATATCTATTAGTGAATTTCTCATCCAAATCTTGTTTTGTGTTTCAGATTTTTTTTTTCTTGGCTGGGGCCAAGTTTTTGAACCCACCACCTCCAGAATATGGGGCCAGCCCCCTACTCCATGAGCCACAGGCACCACCCTTGTGTTTCAGATTTTCTTTGTATTTTTGAAAATTTGTGTTCTCTTATATCTTACTGAGTTTAATGTCAACAGTCTGAATTTTTTCTAGAATTTGATAAATTTCTTTTTGAAAGGAATCTGTGGCTGGACAATTATTTTTTTCCTTTGGAGATATCATGTTTTCTTCCTTTTTCATGTTTCTTGTGTCCTTAGATTGATCTGTGGTGCTGGTATAACAGTCTCTTCCAACTTTTTGGATTTGCTTTTATAGAAGAGGACTTTTTTCTGAAGGTGTTATCTATGGTGTTGGTTGTGTAAGGCACTTTACCTTTGATTCTGGGTACACAGAATAGTGTCATCTCCATATTATTTCTTTGGCAGCAACAAGTATCGTGGTGTCTGTGCATTCCTCAGTGGCTTAGCATAAGGTTTTTAGTGAAGGCTGTGGTTAAGTTTTGCCAGCAAAAAAGATCCCAGGTAGTCCAGTCCACGGGCCCTAGTATGGACAGTGGCAGTCTGGGTATACCTATTTTGGGGGCCTAGGGCAGTGTACACTGGCACTGCTATTACTAGGTCATCAGTGCCCTCAAAGCTTCATATTGGTCATGGGTCAAACGTATGCTGTGTATGCAACCAAGTAGGATTTATCTCAAACATGCAAAGCTGGCTCAACATTTAAAAATTAACTCATATAAGACCAGGTGGTAGTGGCTCATGCCAGTAATCCTAGCACTCAGGGAAGTGTTCAAGACCACCCTGAGCAAAGTGAGACTCATTTCTACTAAAAACAAAAAAATTAGCTAGGCATGGTGGTGCACACATGTAGTCCTAGCTACTCAGGAGGCCAAAGCAGGAGGATTACTTGAGCCCAGGAATTTGAGGTTGCTGTGAGCTAGACTGAGGTCTTGGCATCCTAGTCCAGGCAACAGAGTGAGACTCTGTCTCAAAAAAAAAAAAAAAAAAATCAGTCTATGTAAGACATTACATCAATAGGCTAAAGAAGAAAAATCACTTCATCATGTTAATAAATATAAAAAAGCACTGGACAAAATCCAAGATTCATTCGTGATAAAAATTCTCAATGAACCTCACAGAGGAAAAGTTCTTCACCTTAATTAAGAACATCTACAACAGGCTCGGCGCCTGTAGCTCAACCAGCTAAGGCACCAGCCACGTACACCTAAGGTGGCAGGTTCGAATCCAGCCCAACCCGCCAGGCAACAATGACGGCTGCAACCAACAAATAGCCAGGCATTGTGGCGGGCGCC
>NW_003852423.1:6150040-6165999 GCF_000181295.1 Otolemur garnettii | reverse complement strand
AAAAAAAAAAAAAAAAAATACAGATTAGGAAAAGAGAAATAGCATGTCTTTGTTCACAGACCACATGATCATCTATGCAAAATATCAAAAAGAATATACAAAAAACTAGATTATAAAAGGATTGTACACACTAGAGTGATTATAAAAGGATCATAAAAGGATTGTACACACTGGAGTGATTTTATAAAAGGATTGTACACACGGCAGTCAACTGCTTTCCTATGTAGTATACCAGCAATGAACAAAAGTAAAAACAATACCATTTATATTAGGACCCCAAAATTAAATAGTGAGGTATATAAATCTAACAATATGCATTAGATCTATATGAGAAAATACAAAATAGTTGAAAGAAATCAAAGAACTAAGCAAAGGGAAAGAGAGTCCATATTCATTGACAGGAAGTCTCAATACTTTAAAAAATGCCAGTTCTTCCCATCTTGATCTATAGATTCAACACAATCCAACCAAAATCCCAGAAATGCCAGTTCTTCCCATCTTGATCTATAGATTCAATATAATCCAACCAAAATCCCAGCAAGTTATTTTGTAGATATTGACAAATTACTTCTAAAGTTTATATGGATAGGAAAAGACTCAGAATGGCCAACACAATATTGAACTAGAGAAACAAAGTTGGAGAACTGACAACCAGATGTCAAGAGATACTAGAAAGCTACAGTACTGAAAACAGTGTGGTACTAGTGAAAGAACAAACAGATCAACGTAACAACAGAAAACCCCAAAATAAACCTACTTGAACATAGTCAATTATCTTTGACAAAAATGTAGACAATAAAATGGAAGAAACAGTTTTCTCATCAAAAGGTACTGAAACAACTGGACATCCACACACACAAAAATAAATAAATAAATAAAGGAAGAATCTAGACACAGACTTTATACACTTAACAAAATAACTCAAAAAGGATCATAGTCCTAAATTTAAAGTAAAAAATCAATAACTCCCAGAAGATAATACAAGAGTAAACCTACAAAAATTTGAGTTTGATGACTTTTTAGATTCAGCACCAGAGGTACAATCCATGAAAAAAACAATTGATAAGCTAAACTTCATTAAGATTTAAAATTTCTGCTCTGTACCAGACATTGTCAAAAGAATAAAAATAAAAGCCACAGACAGATTGGGAGAAAATACAATAGAACCTCTGTAAGTTGATTATCCAAGGGTCTGTAACAAACTGGTCAATATTCAGAGGTGATCAACATAAGAAACTTCCATTCAGTACATGTGGTAGATATCCCATCTATGAAAATTAGAGCAACTTAAAGAGGCAGTCAGTATAAGAAAGATGCTCAACAATGAAGGTTCTACTGTATTTGCAAAAGACATATGATAAAGAACTCTTATCTAAAATATACAAAAAACTCCTAAAAGTCAACATTAAGATCATAGGCAACCTAATTTTAAAAAATTGGCCAAGTTGGGTGTGGTGGCATATGTCTGTAGTCTCAGCTACTCAGGAAATGGAGGCAGGAGGATTGCTTTAGCCAGGAGGTGGAGGATATAGAGCCCTATAATTGTGCCTGTGAATAGCTAACTACTGACCTCCAAACTGGGAAACATAATAAGACCCTATCTCTTTAAAAAAATAAAAGGGCCAGGCTCGGCACCTGTAGAGCACCAGCCACATACACTGGAGCTGGCAGGTTCAAACTCAGCCTGAGTCTGCCAAACAACAACTACAACCAAAAAATAGCCAGGCATTATGGCAGGCTCCTGTAGTCCGTTACTTGAGAGGCAGAGGCAGGAGAATCGCTTAAGCCAGCTCGGTGCCTGTGGCTCACGTGGCTAAGGTGCCAACCACATACACCAAAGGTGGCGGGTTTGAATCCAGCCAGGGCCCGCCAAACAATGATAGCTGCAAGAATCGCTTAAGCCCAAGAATTTGAGGTTGCTGTGAGCTGTGATGCCAAGGCATTCTTGCAAGGGCAATATAGTGAGACTCTTGTCTCAAAAAAATAAAAAATAAAAAAAAAGGGCCAAACACCTTAACAGACTGAAGAAGATAATATATAGATGGCGAATAAGCATACATGGCTCACACCTATAATCCTAGCACTCTGGGAGGCCAAGGCGGGTGAACTACTTGAGCTCATAGGCTGGATACCAGCAAAAGCAAGACCCCATCTCTAAAAATAGCTGGGTGTTGTGGCAGGTGCCTGTAGTCCCAGATACTTGGGAGGCTGAGGCAACAGAATCACTTGAGCCTAAGAGTTTGAGGTTGCTGTGAGCTGTAATGCTCCCACCCCAGCACTCTACCCAGGGCAAGAAAGATAGACACTGTCTCAAAAAAACAAACAACAACAACAAAAAAAACCATAAATTAAAACATGTAGATAATAGTAAATACCTATTAGAATGGTCAAACTTCGGGACACTGAAAACAACAAATGTGGTAAGGATGTGGAGCAACAAGAACTCTCATTCATTGCTAGTGGGTATATTAAAAGGTAAATCTACTATGAAAGATATTCTACCAGTTTCTTACAAAGCTAAACATACTCTTACAATATGATCCAGAAATCACACTCCCAAAGGAGTTGAAACTTTATGCTACATAAAAACCTACATATGGATGTTTATAGCAACTTTATTCATAATTGCCCAAATGTGAGTATAAGTAAAATGTCCTTTAACAGGTAAAAGATAAAAACACTGTGACACCTCTAAGCAATAGTATATTGTTCAATGCTAAATAGAAATATTTTATTACAGGAAAGAAGTCAATCCAAAAGCCTATATATTATATGATGCCAACTATATGAGATTCTGAAAAAGACAAAACTATGAAGACAGTAAAAAGACCAGTAGTTGCCAAGAGTTGTGGGGAAGGAAAGATCAATATATAGAAATACAGGACATTTTTTAGGGCACTAAAATTACTCTTTATTATATTACAACGGCAGATGTTGTTACACATTTGTCCAAACCTATAGGATATACAATAGTGAACCCTAACATAAACTGGACTCTGGGTGATAACAATGTGCTGATACATAGTTAACAACTGTGACAAATGTACCACTCTGGCAGAAGATGCTGGTAACGGAGGATGCCATGCATGTGTGGGAGCAGGGAATCTACGGCATCTATCTGTATCTTTCTCTAATTGTGTGAACCAAAGACTGTTCAAATAAGAAAGTCTTAAAAAAAAATAAAGCACACAAAAAAATGAGTTACACTTCCAGAAAAGCATTTTTTTTGTTGGAGTTTTGGCCGGGGCAGGGCTCAAACCCGCCACCCTTAGCATATAGGGCTGGCGCCCTACTCCGTTAGCCACAGGCACCACCCAGGAAAGCATTTTTAAATGACATAAACTTTCAGCTAAAGCTGGACAACAAATTAAATTTAAAAATAGAAAGAAGGATATCATAAAGAAATCAATAAAACAGGAAAAAGACAAATAGAAGAAAAATATCGAGGCAAAAAGTATTAATTTGAAAAACAATAAATTTGTAAAATACTAGCAAAACTGATCAGGAAAAAAGTAACAAAAACACAAATGACTGGCTCAGCACTGTGGCTCAAGCAGCTAAGGCACCAGCCACATATACCTAAGCTGGCCGGTTCAAATCCATCTCGGGCCACCAAACAATAATGACAGCTGCAACCAAAAAATAGCGGGGCATTGTGGCGGGTGCCTGTAGTTCCAGCTACTTGGGAGGCAGAGACAGGAGAATCACTTAAGCCCAGGAGCTGGAGGTTGCTGTGAGCTGTGATGAGAAGACACTCTACCCAGGGGAACAGCTTGAGGCTCTGTCTCAAAAAAAAAAAAAAAACACACACACACACACACAAATGATTGATATTAGTAATGAAAAACTAGGCATCACTGTTTTTCAGAAACCAAAGACATCAAAGGATCAAGGGATACAACTTTAAAACACTTTCATGACAATTAGTCTTACAAATAATGTAAAAGGACAGCCTCTTTTTTTTTTTTTTTTTTTTTTTTTTTTTGAGACAGAGCCTCAAGCTATCCCCCTGGATAGAGTGCCATGGCATCACACTCATAGCAACCTCCAACTCCTGGGCTCAAACGAGTCTCCTGCCCCAGCCTCCCAAGTAGCTGGGACTACAGGCGCCCACCACAACGCCTGGCCATTTTTTGGTTGCAGCCATCATAGTTTTTTGGCGGGCCCGGGCTGGGGATTCGAACCCACCACCTTAGGTGTATGTGGCTGGCGCCTTAGCCACTGAGCCACAGGCACCGAGCTGACAGCCTCTTTAAAGACAAAAATTACCAAAGTTTACTCAAAAAGAAATAAATAGGCTCATCACCTGTGGCTCAAGTGGCTAAGGTGCCAGCCACATACACCTAAGGTGGTGAGTTCGAATCCAGCCCAGGCCCACCAAACAACAATGACAGCTGCAACCAAAAAATAGCCAGGTGTGGTGGCGGTCGCCTGTGGTCCCAGCTACTTGGGAGGTGGAGGCAGGAGACTCACTTGAGCCCAGGAGTTGGAGGTTTCTGTGAGCTGTGATGCCACAGCACTCTACCCAGGGGGACAGCTTGAGGCTCTGTCTCAAAAAAAAAAAGACCGAATTGCTAAGGAAGAAAGAACTTAAAGTCAGGAACAGACTGCATAGCTGGTGGAATACAATATAAATTGTTTTCCAGTGAGGTTGGGGGAAGTGAGAAAAAAACTTGAATAGATATTTCTCCAAAAATGTACAAATGACCAACAAGCACATGAAAAGATGTTCAACATCACTAATCGTTAAGGAGATGCAAATCAAAATCACAATGTGATACTCCACACAACCACTGGGATGGCAAATATACATATATATATTTTTAAGTACTGGCAAAGAGGATGTGGAAAAATTAAAACCATTTTGAACATTGTTACTGGGCATGTGAAATGGTGCAGGTGCTATGGAAAACAGTCTAGTGGTTCCTCAAGAAATTAAAAATAAAAAAATAAAAATAAATAAATTAAAAATAGAATTAATATCATATGATCCAGCAATTTCACTTCATGGCATATACCAAAAAGAATTAAAAGCAAGGTCTCAAAGACATACCTATATATCCATTTCACAGTAGGATTATTCACAATAGCTAAAATGTGGAAGCAACCCAAGTGTCCATCGACAGATGAACAAAAAACAAAAATGTGATTTATAAAGCCAATAGAGTATTTATGCAGCCTTAAAAAAAGAAGGAAATTCTGAAACATGCTACATAGGACGAAATCTGAGGATGTTATACTAAGTGAAATATTCCAGAACAAAATAACAAATACTATGTAACTGCATTTATGTCAGGTATCCAGAATAGTTAAATTCACAGACAAAAAGTAAATGGTGGTAGCCAAGAGTGGTGAAAATTGTTATTTTAATGAATGTAAAGTTTCGTTTACAAGATGAGAAGAGTTCTGGAAATGGATTGCACAGCAATGTGAATGTACTTCAGACTACCAAACTATATATTTAAAAATGATTAAGATGGTAAATTGTATGATATGTGTATTTTACCACAATTAAAAATTTTTTATTGACAGAACTGAAAGGAGAAATAGACAAGTCCATGATTTATACTGGGACACTTCAAAAGTCCTCTCTAAGTAACCAACAGAAACCCTAGACAAAAAGTTAGCAAAAATGTACAAGAATTAAACAATCCCATCAACCAATAGAAGATAACTGACATTTATAGAACACGCCACCCAACAATAGCAGTTAACACACTTATTTTCTAAAACACAGATGAGACAATCACCAAACAATATCTTAAAAACGAATTGTAATGAAAGTCCTTGCCAGTGTAGTAACACAAGAGAAATAAATAAAAAGTATACACATTGGAAAGGGGAAAATGAAACTGTTCCTATTAGCAATGATATGATTTTCATCATAGAAAATCCCAAGGAATTTGTAAAGAAACTCTTTAACTAATAAATGAGTTTAGTAAAATCATAAAATATAAGAACTACATAAAATACCAACTTTATTTCTATATACTAGCAATAACCTACTGGAAGCCAGAATTTTTTCATTTAACATTAACTATAGTTTCCAATAAATGAAATATTTAGGTAGAAATCTAATAAAACATGTATAAGATCTATATGTTAAAAACTACAAATAAATGGAGAATGTGAATTTGAAGCCTAAAAAAAATTAAGATACCAATTCTTCTTAAATTGATGTTCAGATTTAATGCAACTTAAATCACAATCTCAAGAAATTATTCTCTAAATAAGCTAATCCTAAAATTCATATGAAAAGGCAAAGGGGATATAATAGTCAAAACAATTTTGAAAAAGAAGAACAAAGCTGAAGCAATCACACCACATAATTTTAGGACTTATTACAAAACTATAGTAATTAAGAGTGTTATACTAGCATAAGGACAGACAAAATAGATGAATGAAACAGCATAGATGGTCTACATAAAACAATTCAATGAGAAAAGGAGAACTAGGTCTTCCTGGGGAAAAATAACCTTAACTTCCACTTCATATTATGTCTAGAAATTAACTTAGATGCTTCATAAACCTAAAACCTTCAAAAATTATGAAATAAAACACAGGATTATATCTTTACCCTTGGGGTAGACAAAGACTTCTCAACCAGGATACAAATGACCATAAAAAAACTCATACCATGGATTTCATTAAAATAAAAATCCTCTGTACATCAAAGAAATCATTAAGTAAAAAAATCTAGCTAGAGACTGGGAGAAAATGCCCATAACACATATATCTGACAAAGGATTCTTACCTACACTCCATAAAGAACCCCCACAAATCAGTAAAAAAAGAAAGATCTAAAATCCCAACTTTAAAATACAGAGAAAAGACTTAAATGAGTATTTAATTAAAGAAAATAATTTACCAGCCAATTAACATATGAAAAAATTCTAAACATCAACAGTCATGAGAGAAATACAACTAAAACTACTCTGAAATATAAATGAAATTATACAACATATATATACTATGTAGTATCTGGCTTCATTCATTTTACATATGTGTATGATATCAATGTTACATCAGTATATGATGGTTTTATTACTACTGACAAATAAAATTAAAAAGAATGGTTATATCAGGTGTTACAAAGAATATGGGCAACCAACACTCCCATACACTGCTAATAGGAATGTAAATGACACAACCACTTGGAAAAATTATTTAGAAGTTTCTAATAAAGCTAAACATAAGAGATGATTTGAAGCTGATTTCTTACTCTCCCAACTGATGTCTTCTGTATTATTTTCTTTGGCAATCCTTGTCTCAGTTATTAGTTATTGTGTGCCATCAGAAACTGGACCTTGGCCAAAACCCCCTTGAGATTTTGGTGTCAATTTTGGTGGCAACCATGAGGAACTGTTGCTGGTAGCTTAGTGGCTACAGAGTGGAGAGAATCTCAGAAGACACCTAGTAGCTGCCCAGCTACATTTTTGTAGGGGATATTTTGTTTTGTTTCGTTTTGCCCACCAGCTTAGCTATCACCAGTGCTAAGAGCATTCCTGATTGCCTGGAAAAAACAGATCCTTGATTTTGGCATCTGCTCCTGGACAGAATTCCTGTCCTTACATATAGATCAACATCATCATCACCTCTCCTGACTATATGTATGAGCTAGAACTTCAACCTCTATTTATGAACATTTATGACACAGAAAACAGCCCTGCTGAACCCCTGTGATAAAGAGACATTAAGAAATTTATAAACTGGGGGGTTGGGGGGGCCCGCAGAGGCAAGATGGCGGGCTGGAGCCAGCTTTCCACAGAGGCTCCCATCCAGAAGGAGAGTTAAAAGACAGAAGCTTAGCAAGTAAGCCGATGGTTTGGAGCTGAGCCAAGAGAGAAGGTTGAAGAACGCACATCAATCCTGCTAAGGCAAGCTGAGACCCCAAGGATACAAAAAAAAAAGGTACAAAATCCATCGCCAAGCAGACGGGAGTCCCCTCTCCCATGAGAAGGGCTCACATTATACTCCATACAAACAAGCAAGCAGAGTTCAAACATCCTCCCATTCTATCCCACAGGAGAAATCCTCTAAAAACTATACCTCCTACCCCTACTAGGGTGCCATGGCACTCTCCTGTCAGGCATAAAACTGTGTAAAACTTTACATATTCTCTACCTGCAATTCTGAACTCCCAGCACTCCCCTCCACTCTCACCCTAATGTCTGGAGGCCTGTCCCCCATGGAGTTCAGATTCTTGGGCATTTTCTTGAGAGGTGTGGACAGGGTTGGAGCTGTTGCTGGTCTGTGCTTATTCTGCAGCATGGGAGTAAGGAGAGGATGGTCAACTGAGAGAGAACCATACAGAAGCGGCAGTGCCCCGAGGTGCAGAGCAACAGCCGCAGTGGTGGGAACAATAGGGCTCACACCCCGGGGCTATTTCGGACAGACACGGCCTGTCACTCTGGGCAACCAGAGGAAGCCGGTCATCTTCTCCAGTGGCAGCCACTGGCAGAATGGATCTGGGACGGAAGCACAGGTCCTGTGAGTAAAGAGTAGGCCTGAAGCAGCAGTGGCCTGGGCAGAGCATGGGGACTAGAATACACAAGCACAGAGCCAGCAGACTCCCAGGGCGGGGCTGAATCAGTGGACTGCTTTACTGAGCCTAAGACACACCTGGCCCTCAGGGGATCATAGCTGAGACAAAGGAGGGCAGGCAGAGGCTGTAACTGACAGCTGAGTGTGAGCTCTAACCGTGTCCACCTCAATACAAACTGCAGCCGAGACTAGGTCTGATCTGCAGGGGAACATAGCTAGGACAGAAACAAATTCTGCAAAGTTGTTCTGAACTGTTCTGCCAGCAACATCAATCAGGAACGGGGCTGGAACTGAGTGAACCTCCAGCCTCCATTAAGCACCCGAAGTTGTCAGGCTTCACCTCCCCCTGCTCAATAGTGGCAGAGAGCAGAGGCCTGGCTCAGGAGACATAGATCTCCCTGTGACTCAGGGAGGTGTAAACACCTGGAGCATCTGCTCACTGGAGGGAACTGGGTCACTGCCCTATGGAATTACCAGTGACTGGGTGTGACAGAGGTGCAAGGTGGGGAAGGAGGCATCAACCTTCCCAGACTAATTTATTTGCTGGGTGGGTCCTTCTGACCTCACAAAGCACCAGAGGAGTCATACTAGAGCTGCCAGCAAACCCCTACTATCTACTGTGTTTCCCCGAAAATGAGACACTATCTTATATTTATTTTTTCTCAAGAAGACACACTAGGGCTTATTTTCAGGGATGTCTTATTTTTATTAAGTATAATACAACAATCTACATTTATTCAAATACAGTTAATTTATCTTCCTCTGGAACCTGACAGGAGGAGCTGACCTTGTTGATGGGGCTGGCGCTAATGATGCATGAACTCCTTTCCCCTAGCCATTCACACATGAGCAACAGGATGCCTACAATGGCAGTTACCACATACATACCCATGCAAGTGTGAACAGCTAGAAGAAAGGCGCTGTGGCAAATAAAAGGTATTCCAGTTTTCTTTACCGCTCTGTGCCAAAAAGCCATGTCATGGCTATGCAGATACACCGCATAGTCACACATCACTAGGTCTTATTAACAGGTTAGGGCTTATATTTAATAAATGCATAGAAATCCTGGTAGGACTTATTTTGGGGGTAGGTCAAAACACGGGAAACAAATGTCGTTAAGGGAAACACGGTCGTTTAAGGAAGACCTTTTGAACTCTCTCACCTGAGACCAGTGCTGACTGGGACAATTGATTTGGAACTCTTGAACTGGGCCAATCACCCAAGGACTATCCAAAGTGATACCCTGGGTATGTGGTTGTGGGAAGGTTTGATTTTCCTTTTCTAACTGTTGCCTATGGGGGATGGGGTGACTTAATTGCTGGTATTTCTCCACAGCTGAGACTTCAACCCAGAGTAACTGACTCACTAGGATAGGACAGAGACCAGATGAAAATAAGACAGAGCCACTTAGCCCCACCACACCAAGTAGGCCCCCAGTTTCTCAGGCTGTAGCACTGTACGGGTCCTTGGCAAAGATCTAGGGGAAAAGGTATAGACATCAGTCACAGCTTTTCAGCAAAGGGCTAGTTAATCACTACTCCTGAAGCCCCCAACCCAACTACTCCTTATCTGCTCATCTAGCCAAACAGTGTAAAATAAGCTTGGGGCCGAATCAGCAGAAAAACTCCAGTAACATGAATAACCAGAGTAGATCATCCCCCCCAAAAGGAAGGCTATGGCAAACGCAGCTGAAGATCCCATTCATAAACAGATGGCTGAGATGTGAGAAATCGAATTCAGAATTTGGATTGCAAATAAGATTAATAGAGGCAAAGTTGGAATTAGAAATTCAAGGAGGATTTCAAAAGTTCTCTCAAGAATTCAATGAATTCAAAGACAAAAGCACCAAAGATTTTGACACATTAAGGCAAGAATTTGCAGCCCTCAAAGATCCAAGAAATACAGTAGAATCCTTCAGTAACAGAATGGAGTTAAGCAGAAGAAAGGATTTCTGACACTGAAGACAAAGCTTTTGAATGCTCCCAAGAGCTCAAAGAGGAAGAGAAATGGAGATCAAAAACGGATCATTCTCTCAGAGAGCTCTGCGATAATTTGAAAAAAACTAATATTCACCCTATAGGAATCCCTGAAGGCAACAAAGTTGCTTCGCAAATCACAGAACCTCTTCTCAATGAAATTATGAAAGAGAACTTTCCAGACAAGAGATTCTGAAATTCAGATAGCAGACAGTTTCAGAACCCCAACATGACTCAACCTGAATAAGACATCCCCAAGGTACATCATAATTAACTCCGCTCAAGTTAATATGAAAAAGAAAATTCTGCAAGCAGCCAGACGTAAGAAAACCATAACCTACAAGGGAAAGAATATTTGAATGACTGCAGAGCTCTCTGCTGAAACTATTCAAGCAAGAAGAGGATGGTCATCAACTTTTAATCTCCTAAAACAAAATAACTTTCAACCCAGGATCCTGTATCCAGCTAAACTGAGTTTCATTTATGATGGAGAAATTAAATACTTTAATGACATTCACATGTTGAAGAAATTTGCCATAACTAAACCAGCTCTCCAGGATATTCTCAGACCTATCCTCCATATTGACCAGCACAATCCCCCACCACAAAAGTAAACTCACTCAGAAACTTTTGATCAAATTCCAACTTCCACAGTGGTAAAAGGATTAAACATGTCCACTGGACTTTCAAAAAATTCAATACCCAAAATTTTACCAGGCTTATCAATATTCTCAATCAATGTGAATGGCTTAAATTGTCCTCTAAAGAGACAGGTGGGCTGACTGATCATAAAACTCAGGCTATATCTGCTGCATACAAGAATCTCATCTTACCTTCAAAGATAATTACAGACTCAGGGTGAAGAGATGGTCATCTATATTCCAGGCAAATGGAAAGCAGAAAAAAGCAGGTCTTGCAATTTTATTCACAGATACAATAGGCTTTAAACCAACAAAAGTAAGCAAGGATAAGGATGGTCAATTCATATTTGTTAAGGGTAATACTCAATATGATGAGATTTCCCAATTATCAATATTTATACACCCAACCAGAATGTGCCTCAATTTATAAGAGACACTCTAACAGACATGAGCAACTTGATTTCTTCTACCTCCATCATAGTCGGAGATTTTAACACTCCTTTGGCAGTAGTGGATAGATCCTCCAATAAGAAGGTAAGCAAAGAAATTTTAACTTTAAACTTAACCATTCAACATTTATATTTAATAGATATCTACGTAACATGTCATCCTAATGAAAGTGAATACACATTTTTCTCATCAGCCCATGGAACATACTCTAAAATTAATCACATCTTAGCTCACAAGTCTAACCTCACCAAATTCAAAAGAATAGAAATTATTCCTTGTATCTTCTTGAACCATCATGGAATAAAAGTTGAACTCAGGAACTACAGGAATCTAAAGACTCATACAAAAACATGGAAGCTAAATAACCTTATGCTGAATGATAGGTACATCAGAGATGAGATTAAGAAGGAAATTATCGGCTAAGGTGCCAGCCACATACACCTAAGGTGGCAGGTTCGAATCCCCAGCCCAGGCATGCCAAACAACAATGATGGCTGCAACCAAAAAAATGGCCAGGCGTTGTGGCGGGCACCTGTAGTCCCAGCTACTTGGGAGGGTGAGGCAGGAGACTCGCTTGAGCCCAGGAGTTGGAGGTTGCTGTGAGCTGTGATGCCACGGCACTCTAGCCAGAGGGATAGCTTGAGGCTCCGTCTAAAAAAAAAAAAAAAAGAAGGAAATTATCAAATTTTTGGAACAAAATGATAATGAAGACATGAATTATCAGAACCTCTGGGATACCCCTAAGGCAGTCCTAAGAGGGAAATTTATAGCACTGTAAGCCTTCCTCAAAAGAGGAAGTTAACAACTTAATGGGACATCTCAAACAATTGGAAAAGGAAGAACATTTCAATCCCAAACCCAGCAGAATAAAAGAAATAACCAAAATTAGAGCAGAATTAAATGAAATTGAAAACAAAATGATTATACAAAAGATCAATAAATCAAAAAGTTGGTTTTTTGAAAAGGTCAGCAAAATAAACTTTTGCCCGACCTAACCAAAAAGAGTAAAACTTCTAATTGCATCAATCAGAAATGGTAAAGACAAAATAACAACCGACCCCTCAGAAATTCAAAAAACCCTTAATGAATATTAGAAGAAACTTTATTCTCAGAAATATGAAAATCTGAGGGAAACTGACCAATACTTGGAAGCACGCCACTTTCCAAGACTTAGCCAGAAGGAAGTGGAAATGTTGAACAGGCCTATATCAAGTTCTGAAATAGCATCAACTATACAAAATCTCCCTGGGACCAGATGGCTTCACGTCAGACTTCTACACTAAACCTTTAAAGAGGAACTAGTACCTATATTACTTAACCTTTTCCAAAATATAGAAAAAGAAGGAATTCTACCCAAAACAGTCTATGAAGCAAACATCACCTTGATCCCCAAACCAGAAAAAGACCCAACAAGAAAAGAAAATTATAGACCAATATCTCTAATTAATATTGATTTAAAAATACTCAACAAGAGCCTAACAAACAGAATCCAGCAACACATTAAACAAAAATTATACACCACGACAAGTGGGTCTTATCCCAGGGTCTCAAGGCTGGTTCAATATACGTAAATCTATAAATATAATTCAGCACATAAACAAATTTTTTTAAAAAGACCATATGATTCTCTTCAACTGATACAAAAAAATCTTTTGATAATATCCAGCATCCTTTCTTGATCAGAATACTTAAGAAAATTGGTATAGAATGGGTATTTCTTAAACTAATATAGGCTATCTACAGCAAACCCACACCCAATATCGTATTGAATGGAGTTAAATTGAAAACATTACCACTCAGATCAGAAACCAGGCAAGGTTGCCAATTGTCTCTACTGTTCTTTAACATTGTAATGGAAGTTTTAGCCATCTCAATTAGGGAAGAAAAGGAAATCAAGGGTATCCATATAGGGTCAGAAGAAATCAACCTTTCACTCTTCGCAGATAATATGATTGTGTATCTGGAAAACACCAGGGATTCTACTACAAAACTCTTAGAAGTGATCAAGAAATACCTCAGTGTCTCAGGTTACAAAATCAACACTCATAAATCAGTTGCCTTCATATATACCAACAACAATCAAGCTGAAAAATAGTCAAGGACTCTATTCCGTTCACAGTAGTGCCAAAGAAGATAAAATATTTGGGAGTTTACCTACCAAATTATGTGAAACATCTCTATAAAGAGAACTATAAAACTCTAAGAAAAGAAATAGCTGAAAATGTTAACAAATGGAGAAACATATCATGCTCATGGCTGTGAAGAATCAACATTGTTAAAATGTCCATACTACCCAAAGCAATATACAATTTTAATGCAATCCCTATTAAAGCTCTACTGTCACATTTTAAAGATCTTGAAAAAATAATACTTTGTTTTATATGGAATCAGAAAGAACCTTGAGTAGCCAAGACATTACTCAGAAATAAAAACAAAGCAGGAGGAATCATGCTACCAGACCTCAGACTATACTACAAATCTATAGTGATCAAAACAGCATGGTACTGGCACAAAAACAGAGAGGTAGATGTATGGAACAGAATAGAGAACCAAGAGATGAACCCAGCTACTTACCGTTATTTGATCTTTGACAAGCCAATTAAAAACATTGAGTGGGGAAAAGATTCCCTATTTAACAAATGGTGTTGGGCAAACTGGCTGGTGACCTGTAGAAGACTGTAACTGGACCCACACTTTCACCATTAACTAAGATAGACTCTTGTTGGATTAAAGATTTAAACTTAAGACATGAAACTATAAAAATACTAGAAGAAAGTGTAGGGAAAACACTTGAAGAAATAGCCTGGGCAAGTATTTTATGAGGAGGACCCCCATGGGCAATTGAAGCAACATCAAAAATACACTACTGGGACCTGATCAAACTAAAAAGCTTGTGCACAGCCAGGAACACAGTAAGTAAAGCAAGCAGACAGCCCTCAGAATGGGAGAAGATATTTGCAGGTTATGTCTCTAACAAAGGTTTAATAACCAGCATCCACAGAGAACTCAAACGTATTAGCAAGAAAAGAACAAGTAATCCCATCTCAGGGTGGACAAGGGACTTGAAGAGACACTTCTCTGAAGAAGACAGGCACATGGCCTACAGACATATGAAAAAATGCTCATCATGCTTAATCATCAGAGAAATGCAAATCAAAACTATTTTGAGATATCATCTAACTCCAGTAAGATTAGCCCATATCACAAAATCCCAAACCCAGAGATGTTGGCTTGGCATGGATGTGGAGAAAAGGGAACACTTCTACACTGTGATGGGAATGCAAACGTTCCTTTTGGAAAGATGTTTGGAGAACACTTGGGGATCTAAAAATAGACCTGCCATTTGATCCTACAATTCCTCTACTTGGTATATATCCAGAAGACCAAAAATCACACTACAACGAAGATATTTATACCAGAATGTTTATTGCAGCCCAATTCATAATTGCTAAGTCATGGAATATGCCAAAGTGCCCACTGACCCACAAATGGATCAATAAATTGTGGTATATGTACACCATGGAATATTATGCAGCCTTAAAGAAAGATGGAGACTTTACCTCCCTCATGTTTACATGGATGGAGCTGGAACATATTCTTCTTAGCAAAGTATCTCAAGAATGGAAGAAAAAGTATCCAATGTACTCAGCCATACTATGAAACTAATTTATAGCTTTCACATGAAAATTATAACCCTATTATAGCCCAAAAATATGGGGAAAGGACAGAGGGAGGGGAGGAGAGAAGGGGAGGATGGGTGGAGGGACAGCGATTGGTGGGACCACTCCTATGGGGTATCTTATAAGGGTACATGTGAAACTTTCTAAATGTCTTAACACGATAACTAAGAAAATACCATGAAGGCTATATTAATCAGTTTGATGCAAATATTTCAAATTGTATATAAAACCAGCACAACCAGCATACTGTACCCCATGACTGCATTAATGTACACAGCTATGATTTAATAAAAAATAAAGAAAGAAAATAAAGCTAAACATGTATCTCCTCTTTAACTCAGAAATTCCATTCCTATAATCCAAAATATGTGAATTCATATGTCCACAAAAAGACTTGTATAAGAATACTCACAGTGGCTTTATTCATAATGACCAAAAACTAGAAATAAATAAATGCCCATCAAGAGAATGGATAGGCTCGGCGCCTGTGGCTCAAGTGGCTAAGGCGCCAACCACATACACCTAAGGTGGTAGGTTCGAATCCAGCCCTGGGCCTGCCAAACAACAATGATGTCTGCGAAAAAATTGCCAGGCATTGTGGTGGGCACCTGTGGTCCCAGCAACTTGGGAGGCAGAGGCAGGAGACTCACTTGAGCCCAGGAGTTGGA
>NW_003852423.1:6141404-6149892 GCF_000181295.1 Otolemur garnettii | reverse complement strand
AATGCAATACTACTCAGCAATAGAAACAATCATATACTGATCCACACAACACAGATATAAAGCTAGATGCAAACATGTATTGTATTAATTCCATTTATAAGAAGTACTGGACCGGGAACTAAATTATAGTGATATAAATTAAAATACTGGTTTCTTTCAGTAGAAGGGAGAGTAAACCCAAAAGAGATACCAGAGAACTTTCTAGGGTTGAAGAAAATGTTTTATACCTTCAGGAGGCAAAGCAGATAACCTGCAATCCATTTATTCTCTTCAGCAGCAGTTCTCAACCTGTGGGTCATGACCCACAGGATCTGTATTAAAGGGCTGCAACATTAGGAAGGTTGAGAACCACTGCTCTTCAGGGTAGAGAGAGAGAAGAATAAAAGGTAGATAACTAGTCTAATCTCCTTATCAACGAGACCGCTATATAAGAGGTTTTCTAAGAGGAAGAGACTTTATCTCTGAAATGTCCTTAGTAGAATGTCCCTGACTAAAAGATTTGCACAGAGGATAAAGCCCAAGATTTATGGCATTATGAGGCAGAGCCCCTGGTGAGTACAGTTAAGTTATACAACTCTCTGAGGTATAAAATGGACATGTCTCATAAAGGCATGTGAAGAACTCTGCAAACTTCATATCATCTATTATTCTAAGCCAGACGAGCATGTCTGATTTGGGAAAACAGGACTTATGGCCCACTTTTGATGTATGAACACTGCGTAATTTTATCCTCTTGATTACTTATATCCTTGAAACTACTAGTAGAGTTTGAAACTGGGTAAAATCTCTAATTCACACAAGTCTTATTTGACAATCTGATCCTATATGTTAAGCTTAATCTTGATGAGAATGACTCAAGTTGTCTAATACATTTGTCAAAATTTATCAAATTCTTCATAGTATTTATAAATTTTACTATATGTTAATTATACCTCAATAAGGCACTATTAGAAAAAAAAACTATATTTCCTAACTCTACCCACTAGAAATTCTACTAATATAATCTAGAAGCAAAGACTAAATCAATAGGTATATACATCCTTAGCACCCAGACTCTAGTCTCTTTGCCACCAAAGAGAACCACAGCCCTTAAAGAAATGATTGTTTTCCAAGACTGGAGTAGAAAATGTGGACAAGCATGCAACATCTAATCCTAGAAAGCAAAGGAGCTATACCAGAGTACTGGGATCACGTCAAAAGGATTTAGCAGCTAAGTTAAAGCAATTTCAGAACCAGGCACGATGGCTCATGCATGTAACCCTAGCATTTTTAGAGGCTCAAGTGGGAGGATCACCTGAGACTTAAAGTTCAAGACTAGCCTGGAAAACAGAAATGCTATTAAAAATATATAAAAATTTAAAATAAAAAATTAAGAGACTTCAAAGGGGGATAATCTGTGCATTAAAAAGAAAAATAGCTGCAGTAGATTAAAACACATCAAATATGTTTAAAATTCATTAATTTAAACCAGACATGGCACTAAATCTGTATGTAGTCTCAGCTCTCAGATGAAGTGAGAGGTGAGGAGACTGAGGTGAGAAGGTCACTTAAGCCTAGCAATTTGAGGCTGCAGGGCACTATGATCATGTCTATGAACAGCCACTGTACTCCAACCTGGGCAATGGGACTTCTTTTTACAAAATAAAAAAATTCACTAGTTCATAATGATATTTATTAAGAAAAAAATTAATCCTCCAGTCAGTGTCAGAAAATGCTAAGACATAAACTAATCCAGACTTTGTGAGAGTCACCCATCTGTGACTAATAATATCTCCTGATCAGTCGTCATATAACAAAAAGATATAACCAGTATTATTCCTCTTCTGACTTATTGAAGTGAGAAATACACTGTACCATCCAGAAAATACTTATAGTACAATAAAAAATAAATATTTGGTCTTCATCTTGGTTCTTTTTTTTTTTTTTTGAGACAGAGTTTCACTTTGTCACCCTTGGTAGAGCGTCATGGTGTCACACAGCTCACAGCAACTTCAAACTCTTGGGCTTAAGCAATTCTCTTGCCTCAGCCTCCCAAGTAGCTGGGACTAGAGGTGCCTACCACAATGCCCTGCAATTGTTTTGTTATTATTGTCACTGATGTTTAGCAGGCCCTGCCTGGGTTTGAACCCACTAGCACCAATGTTTGTGGCTGATGCCCTAACCATGGGTGCCAAACTTTCATCCTGGTTCTTAACACAGAATTCCTAAAACCCCTGGAATTTCCTGAGTAACAGGATTGCTTTTTGTATACTAGTGAAATTATTCTGGAGGGGCAGACTAGATAGTTTCAAGATGGAGACTGGTAACCAGAAAAATCAGCCACATGATCAGAGGGTTAGAACTGTAAGCCCTACTCCAAAAACAGAACATACTTGAGAATAATAAAAGCCATACATGACAAACCCACAGGCAACTCAGAGCAAATGGGGAAAAGTTGAAAGTATCCCCCCTAAGAACTGAAACAAAAGAAGAAAGCCCATTTTCACCACTTTTATTCAACATAGTCTGGGAAGTCCTAGCCAGAGCAATCAGGCAAAAAAAAAAAAAGAAAGAAAGAGCACCCACATTAGAAAGAGGAAGTCAAACTACTAGTCAAACTACCTAGTTTTAGATGTGGAGCATAATGGTGGATGGGAAGGACGTTTAGCTCAGCTCTCCTGGAACAACAGAGAGTAGGTTAGATCATGCCCGGTGTGGAATATTTGTGTGGAGTGGCAGTTCAAGGTGTGCCTCGAGGTGGCGGATTGCTGAAGTTGGAGGGTAACCTGGAGCTGCAGAGATTGCCGGGAAAGGTTCTGCCCCACGGCTGCAAGCAACAGTGGTGGCAACCAGCCCCACCACGGAGGATTGCAGTTCCCAGAAAACTAGGTATTGTGTGGAAAGACTGGTGAAGTGTGGACTCCCAAGTGGAATTAGGCAGCCAGAGGGGGATGCCATCTGGTGTGGCACCACTGCAGTTAGGCGGTGGGAGAGACATTCAGACAGGAAAGCTCCCAGATAAGAAGAGGCCATTGTTTTGGAATTTGGGAGATGGCAGTCAGCGCAGGCACCTTTCTCCACCAGCCAGGTGCAGCAATTTCAGTCTCACCCACAGTCGTCCTACACTTGGAACTGGCCCAGGATATCCCACAATTCACAGGAACTATTGCAGGGAGAATGTGTGAAACCTGCCTGTGAAGATTTTTTGAGACTGACAGAATCAGCAGTTCAGCAGGGTCTAGGCACAAAGCAGGTTATCAGGCAAATACCAAGAACAATTAATTTAAGCCCAGAAACAGGCATAAACCTGGAAACCACTATGGCGCCACCTGGTGTCCAGAATGTATATTGCAACATAATTATATTCCAACAAAGCTGAAGGGTGGGAGACGAGCTGAGAGAAGAGATTGATAATTGCACATCTTCTCTGCTGAGGCAAGCTGCAACTCCAAGGAAATAAATTTTAGGTACACCCCAAAGAGTATGTGTGTCTGTCCCTCCCCCAAGAGGGTTGCTTGCTTGCTTGCTGTGAGATCTCTGCTGGTGAGTGGTGAACTGAGGTCCTCTTCTCTCACCCCATAGGAGCGAGTTGCTGGAAACTGGGACTCCTTCTCCAGAGAGTCCCTGCTTTGAGCCTGGGCATTCTCTTGTCTGTCATGAAGACTGAACAAATATTTTCCCTGCCACTTTGAACTCCCAGTCCACCCTTCCCCCTGACGTGGCAATCTAGAAGCCCAACCCCTGCAGAGACCAGAAGGTTCACAGTTCTTTGTTAAGACAGGGCATTGCATGGTCTGAGGTAGCATAGCTACACTGTAACTGTGAATCTAGTAACAATGAAGAAAGGCACAGGGGTAAGGTGTCTGGCTTGGCTCCTTTTGAGAAAGAGCAACTCAGCAGCAGGCGGAGACTTGGGTCTCCATACAATGGGTGGAGGCTCAGGAACCGCTGAGGTGTGGGAACCTGAGTGGAGACACCACTCACCTAGCAGCAGCATTAATAGAGCAATTCCACTAGGGTCAAATTTCAGAGAAACTCCTCCCCAATTCCGTGGACTGCCAGAGGGAGCTAGATTTCGCATTGCAGGGATACCAGAGGAGCACAACGGCTGGGACAGAGGCACGGTCTCAGAGGGTGAAAAACATTTGCTGCTTTGTGAACCTCTGGTTTGGAACAAGTTCAGGTGGAACACTTCCCAGTTTCCATTGAGCACCCGAGGTAATTAGACTTCAACTCCCCCAGCCAGTTGGTGGCAGATTGTGGTCGCTTGGCCAACAAGGCATTGACATCTCTCTGACTCTGGCAGGCCCAAATCCCTAGCACATTTGCTCATTGGCAGGAACTGGGCCACAGCCCTGAGGGGCTACCAGTGCCTAGGTGTGATGGAGGTGCCAAGTGAGGAGGAGGGAGGCACCAGCCCCCCTGTACTATTTTGCTGGGTGGGCCTTTCTTACTCCACAGAGCACTGGAGTGAATTATACTTGAGTTGCCAGTGGACCCCCGCCGCCCAGATCCTAAAGACCTTTTTGAACTTTCCCAACTGATTGGTGTTTGTGTTGACCAGGACAATTGGTTTGCAACTCTTGACCTGGGCTGATCACTCAGGGACCCATCAAGGTTGTACTCTGGTGTGTTGTGGGAGTGTGGGATTCTCCTCTTCCAGTTGTCGCCTGTGGGCAGGTGGGGTTTCTTAGTTGCTTATATATCTCCACAGCAGAGATTTCAGCCCAAAGCCACTGATACACTAGGATTGGACAGAGACTAGCTGAATACCAGTCAGAGCCACCTAGCCCCACCACACCAAGCAGGTCCCCAGAGTTTCAGGCTGTAGTACTGAATGGGACCTTTGTAAAGCTCTAAGGGAAAAGCTGCAATCAACAGTCCCAGTTCTTTGGTAAAGGACTGATTAATTACAACTCCAGGAACCCTCAATTCAATTTCACCTTACCAGCTTCTCTAGCCAAATGGTGAAAAATAATCATGGGGTGAACTCAGTGGAAAAAACTCTGGCAACATGAATAATCAGAGTAGATCAACTCCCCCAAGGAATGACAAAGGAGACACAACAGAAAATCCCATTCATAAAGAAATGGCTGAGATGTCAAAAATTAAATTCAGAATTTGGATTGTAAATAAGATTAACAGAATGGAGGTAAAGATGGAATTAGAAATTCAAGGAGCAATTCAAAAGTTGTCTCAAGAATTCAATAAATTGAAGGACAAAATCACCAAAGATTTTGACACGTTCAGCCAAGAATTTGCAGCCCTTGAAGATCTGAGAAATACAGTAGAATCCCTCAGTAACAGAATGGAGCAGGCAGAAGAAAGGATCTCTGACATTGAAGACGAAGCTTTTAAATGCTCCCAAATGCTCAAAGAGGAAAAGAAGTGGAGAGCAAAAATAGATCATTCCCTGAAGAGAATTGTGGGACCACTCCAGAAGAGCAAACATTTGCATAATAGGAATCCCTTAAGGAAAAGAGGATGGTCCGAAAGGCACAGGTATTCTACTCCAAGAGATAATTAAGGAGACCTCCCAAAGCATGGCAAGAAATACTGAAATTCCGAAAGTGATAGTTTCAAATCCCAGCACAACTCAACCCAAATAAAGTAACTTCTAGACACACTGTCATTAACTTCACCAAAGTTAATATGATGGAGAAAATCCTACAAGCAGCCAGACGTAAGAAAATCATAACCTACAAAGGGAAGAATATTAGAATGACTGCAGATCTCTCTGCTGAAACTTTTCAAGCCAGAAAAGGATGGTCATCAACCTTCAATCTCCTAAAACAAAACAACTTTCAACCCAGGATCCTGTATCCAGCTAAATTGAGCTTCACTTATGACAGAGAAATTAAATACCTTAATGACATACACACATTAAAGAAATCTGCCATAACCAAACCAGCTCTTCAAGATATTCTCAGACCCACACCCCCATAATGACTAGCACAATGCTCTACCACCAAAGTAAACTCACTCTGAAATTCTTGACCAAAACCCAATTTCCACAGTGGTGAAAAGATTCAAAATGCCCACCGGACATTCAAAAAACTTGACACCAAAATACTATCAGGCTTATCAATACTCTCAATTAATGTGAACAACTTAAATTGTCCTTTTAAGAGGTTGACTGGATACAAAACCTCAGGCCAGATATCTACTGCATACAAGAATCTCATCTTACCATAAAGGATAAATAAATATAGACTCAGGGTAAAAGGATGGACACCTATAATCCAGACAAAAGGAAATCAGAAAAGATCAAGGGTGGCAATTTTATTTGAAGATACATGAGGCTTTAAACCAACAAAAGGAAGGAATGACAAGGATGGTCACTTCATATTTATTAGAGGAAACACTTAACATGATGAGATATCAATTATTAACATTTATGTGCCCAACTAGAATGCTCCTCAATTTATAAGGGAGACCCTAATAGATATGAGCAATTTAATATTTCCAGCACCATAACAGTTGGAGATTTTAACACTCCTTTGGCAGTGCTGGATAGATCCTCCAATAAGAAACTAAGCAAAGAAATTCTGGACTTAAACTTCACCATACAACAATTGAATTTAACAGACATCTACAGAACATTTCATCCTAACAAAACTGAATACACATTCTTCTCATCAGCCCATGAAACATACTCCAAAATTGATCACATCTTAGGTCACAAGTCTAACTTCAGCAAATTTAAAAGTATAGAAATTATTCCTTGTATTTTCTCAGATCATCACACAATAAAAGTTGAACTCACAAATAACAGGTATCTGCATAGTCATACAAAGACATGGAAACTAAATAACCTTATGCTGAATGACAGCTGGGTCAAAGATGAGATTAAGAAGGAAACTGCCAAATTTTTGGAACAAAAAAATAATGAATACACAAATTATTAGAACCTATGGGATATTGCAAAGGCAATCCTAAGAGGGAAATTTATAATGTTGCAAGCCTTCCTCAAGAGAACAGTAAGAGAAGTCAATAACTTAATGAGACACCTTAAGCAACTAGAAAAGGAAGAACATTCCAACCCCAAACCCAGCAGAAGAAAATAAATCACTAAAATTAGAGCAGAATTAAATGAAATCAAAAACAAAAGAATTATTCAAGAGATGAATGAATCAAAAAGTTGGTTTTTGAATAATTCAACAAAATTGATAAACCTTTGGCCACCCTAAAATTAAAGTCCCTAATATCATCAATCAGAAATGACAAAGGCAAAATAACAATAGATACCTCAGAAATTCAAAGAATCTTTAAAGAATAGTACAAAAAACATTATTCTCAGAAATATGAAAATCTGAAAGAAACTGACCAATACTTGGAAGCACGCCAACTTTCTAGACTTAATCAGAAAGAATTGGAAATGCTGAACAGACCTGTATCATGTACTGAAATAAAATCAACTATATGAAATCTCCGAAAAAAGAAGAGTCTAGGACCAGATGGCTTCACATTAGAATTCTACCAAACCTTTAAAGAGGAACTAGTACTTTTATTACTTAACCTCTTCCAAAACATAGAAAAAGAAGGCATACTTCCCAACACATTCTATAAAGCAAATATCACCCTGATCCCAAAACTAGGAAAAGACCCAACAAGGAAAATATATAGAGAGACTAATATCTTTAATGAATATAGATGCAAAAATATTCAATAAGATCCTAGCAAACAGAATCCAGAAACACCTCAAACAAACTATACACCATAACCAAGTGGGTTTTATCCCAGGGTCTCAAGGATGGTTCAATATACATAAATCTATAAATATAATACATCACATAAACAAACTAAAAAACAAAGATCATATAATTCTCTCAATAGATGCAGAAAAAGATTTTGATAATATCCAGCATCCTTTCTTGATCAGAACACTTAAGAAAATTGGTATAGAAGGAATATTTCTTAAACTGATACAGGCCATCTATAGCAAACCCACAGCCAATATCGTATTGAATGAAGTTAAATTGAAATCATTTCCACTCAGATCAGAAACCAGGCAAGGTTGCCAATTGTCTCCACCGCTCTTTAACATTGTAATGGAAGTCTTAGTCATCACAATCAGGCAAGAGAAGGCCATCAAGGGCATCCAAATAGGAACAGAGAAGATCAAACTTTCACTCTTCGCAGAGATATGACTGTGTATCTGGAAAACCCCAGGGATTCTACTACAAAACTCTTAGAAATGATCAAAGAATACAGCAGCATCTCAGGTTACAAAATCAATACTCACAAATCTGTAGCCTTTATATATACCAACAACAGTCAAGCTGAAAAAATAGTTAAGGACTCTATTCCTCTTACAATAGTACCAAAGAAGATAAAATATTTGGAAGTTTACTTAACAAAGGACGTGAAAGATCTCTATAAAGAGAACTATGAGGCTCGGCGCCTGTGGCTCAACTGGCTAAGGCGCCAGCCACGTACACCTAAGGTGGCGGGTTCGAATCCCCAGCCCGGACCCGCCAAACAACAATGATGGCTGCAACCAAAAAAT
>NW_003852423.1:6107427-6140407 GCF_000181295.1 Otolemur garnettii | reverse complement strand
ACTAGAAGAAAGTGCAGGGAAAACTCTCAAAGAAATCGGCCTGGGAGACTATTTTATGAGGAAGACCCTCCGGGCAATTGATGCAACACCAAAAATGCATTACCGGGATCTGATCAAACTAAAAAGCTTCTGCACAGCCAAAAACACGTAAAGCAAGCAGACAGCCCTCAGAATGGGAAAAGATATTTGCAGGTTATGTCTCTAACAAAGGTTTAATAACCAGAATCCACAGAGAACTCAAATGTATTAGCAAGAAAAGAACAAGTGATCCCATCTCAGGGTGGGCAAGGAACTTGAAGAGAAACTTTTCTGAAGACAACAGGCGCACAGCCTACAGACACATGAAAAAAATGCTCATCATCCTTAATCATCAGAGAAATGCAAATCAAAACTACTTTGAGATATCATCTAGCTCTAGTAAGATTAGCCCACATCACAAAATCCCAAAACCAGAGATGTTGGTTTGGATGTGGAGAAAAGGGAACACTTCTGCATTGCTGGTGGTAATGGAAATTAATACATTCCTTTTGGAACAATGTTTGGAGATCACTTAGGGATCTAAAATTAGACCTGCCATTCAATCCTTCAATTCCTCTATTAGGTATATACCCAGAAGACCAAAAATCACTTTCTAACAAAGATATTTGCACCAGAATGTTTATTGCAGCGCAATTCATAATTGCTAAATCATGGAAGATGCTCAAATGCCCACCAACCCAAGAATGGATTAATAAATTGTAGTATATGTACACCATGGAATATTTTGCATCCTTAAAGAAAGATGGAGACTTTGCCTCTTTTATGTTTACATGATGGAGCTGGAACATATTCTTTTTAGCAAAGTATCTCAAGAATGGAAGAAAAAGTATCCAATGTACTCAGCGCTACTGTGAAAAGAATATATAAGCACCCACACTTCCATATGAAAGCTATAACCCAATTACAGCCCAAGATGAAGGGAAAGAGTAGGGGGAAGGTACAGGAGAGGATAGGTGGAGGGAGGGTAACTGGTGGGACCATATCTCTAGTGCATTTTACAAAGGTACATTTTAAATCTACCAAGTGTAGAATATAAATGTCTTAACACAATAACTAAGGAAATGTGGTGAAGGCTATGTTAACCAGTTTGATGAAAGTATTTCAAATTGTATATAAAACCAGCACATTGTACCCCATAATTACATTAATGTACACAGCCATGATTTAATAAAAAAAAAAAAAAGAAAAGAATACAGTTGGAGGCATCAGCCAACTGAAGGCATTAGCCAACTTCAAATTATACTACAAGGCTGTAATAACCAAAACTTTATGGTACTGGTGTAAAAGTAAACATATACATCAGTGAAACATACTAGAGAACCCAGAAACAAAACCATATACCTACAACCAACTAATCTTGGACAAAACAGACAAAAAACATACACATTTTATTAAATAAATGGTGCATCTTATTAAATAAATGACTCTGAGGAAACTGGATAGTCACATGCAGAAGTATGAAACTGGATCCCAGTCTCTCACAGTATAGAAAAATTAACTCAAGATGGACTAAAGACTTAAATGTAAGGACTGAAACCATAAAAATTCTACAAAACTTAGGGAAACCTGATCTTGATATTGTTATTTACCTACACAAATAATTTATGACTAAGATCCCAAAAGCTAATTCAACAATAATGAATAAATGGTACACAAACTAAAAAGTTTCTGCACAACAAAAGAAATAATCAGAGTAAATAAACAAACTACAGAATGGGAGAAAATATTTGCAAACTACACATCCAAGAAATGACTAATACTCAGAATCAACAAGGCACTCAAACAAATTAACAAGAAAAAAAAAACATTAAAAAGTTTTGACATGAATGGTTTTCAAAAGAGACACAAATGGTAAAAAAAAAAAAAAAATTAAAATCCTCAACATTACTATCAGGGAAACCCAAATTAACTACAAAATACTACTTTACCACAGTCAACAAATGGGTGGCACCCGTGGCTCAGTGAGTACGGTGCAGGCCCCACATACTGAGGATGACAGGTTCGAACCCAGCCCCAGCCAAACTGCAGCAAAAAATAGCCAGGCGCTGTGGTGAGTGCCTGTCACCCCAGCTACTCGGGAGGCTGAGGCAAGAGCTGGAGGTTGCTGTGAGCTGTGACACCACAGTACTCTACCAAGGGCAACAAAGTGAGACTTTGTCTCAAAAAAAAAAAAAAATCAACAAACAGTAGATGTTGTTACAGATATAGTGAGAAGAGAATACTTATACACTGCTGATGGGAATATGATTAGCATGAACTCTATGGAAATTAGCAGTCTATCTCCATACAATGACCACCTCCTTAGGTTAATCTAATTTTCTTAAACCATACATGCACCACATGTACATACCAGTACAGCAGGTCTACTTCCTTATGCTGACCACCTCCATATGCTGTTGCACCTAGGACGGTCAACTTACAAAGGTTCTACTGTAACATCTTTTGTAGCAATTGGGATGATACAGAAATCCACTATCCTAAGAGAAGTAGCTCAAGAATGGAAAACCAAAATACTTCATGTACTCACTTGTAAGTGGGAGCTAAGTTATGGGTATGTATAGTCATACAAAAGGACATGATGGACATCGGAGACTCAGAAGGGGGGAAAAGAGAACGAGGGTGAGCAATGAAAACTTACCTATAGGGTACAATATATGCTATTCAGGTAACAGTCACAATAGAAGCCCAGGCTTAACCACTGTACAATTCATCCATGCAACACAAAACTACTTGAACTTCCTAAATCTACTGAAATTTAAAAAACAAAAACAAGAAACTTTCACCCCCCACCTTCAGGGAGACAGAAGGAGCTGGAGACCAAAGCCAATACTTTAGTAAATCACACACACCTTTATAATGAAACCTCAATTTTCAAAACTCAGAATTGAGATCTGGGGGAGCTTCTAGGTTGGTGAACACATCCATGTGTGAGAGGGTGGCACACAGGAGAGGGCGGCACACAGGAGAGGGCATGGAAGCTCTGTACTGCCCACTCCCAATGCCTTGCATTACACATATCTTCCTTTATTTGGCTACCTGAACTATATCCTTTATACTAAAACTGTTAAGTGTAGCACTTTCTGGAGTTCTGTGATTGGTTCTAGTGAATGAATCATCTAACCAGAGGAAGCATCATGGGAGCCCCCAAATTTATAGCAAGTGAGCAGAAGTGCAAGTAACCTAGTGCAAGTAGATGGTGTTGGAAGTGGGAGTAGTCTTGTGGAACTGAGTCCTTAACTTGTAGGGTCTACACTAACACAACGTAAGTTAGTGTTAGAACTGAACTGAATTACTGGACATCTAGTCAGTGTCAAGAGAAGTAGTGTCAGAACAACACATTTGGTGTTGGGGAAAAAAAAATACACATTTCAAAACCATACGGTATTCTTGGAGGAAATAAATTTTGAATGTGAGCAAATTTGGAGACCCAACTACCACAAAAGGAAACACACATAGAGGTAAAAAGCCTATTAAGCAACACAAGGATGCAGATAAAAGCAATTTAAGAGATATAGCAACTGAAACCTAACATAAGGGCCTAACCTGGATCCTAATTAGATTGGAGGAAACCAACCATGGGAAATTGGAACACTACATGGATATTAAATTAAGAAACTATTGTTTGTTTTTACATGTAAACAGTATTGTGATTATTTCTCCTTCTCTATTAGTAGTACACATAGAATTTGTTTTAAAATTTTGAAATAAGTACAACATTAAAAAAAGACTGACCATGTGTTTGATAATTATAAAAATTGGGTGAAGAACACATGAGAATTAATTATTCCAGTGTCTCATTTTGGAATATTTGAAAATTTCCAGTCCAAAATTTTTTAAAGAACCCAAAGGGAAATGTAAACGTGAAATTATTAAACTTTCCAACATCCAATGAAATTCAAAGATGACTGGTTCAGAGTATAAGAAAAAATTTCATCTATAAAAAAACATAGGTATATGGAAAGGAGAAAATGGGGAGGTGACAGAAAATTAAATAAATAAGAGCATCTGAGGACATAGATTTCCCAGCTGGACACTCTTAACCTTGTAAGACACTGAACATACCTGCAGCTCCTGAGCAGTCTGATCTACTTTCAGTTCTAATGCCTTATAACTTTCAAAAAGAGCGTCCTTCTCTGTTTTAAGCTTTTCATTTTCTTCAATCAGTTTCTGGTCCTGCTTAATTTTCGCCAGGCTGACATTAGACCCTAAATTGAAGTCACCAACAGCCAAACTTTCCCTATTAAAAGAAAAAATCACTCATTTTTAGAAAACAAACTCTATAAAGCTGACAGAGATCACAAATCAAAACTAAATTATCTTGGGCTTTCTATACCTTATCTTAATTTTGGAAATTACAGTTTTTGCTTAGTTCAGCATTTAAAAACAACTTAATGCAAATGAAACTTTATAACTAAAGTAATACTTCAAAAACAATGCCTCAAACTCTCAAGGAAAAAATATTCCAACTTCTTCATAGCACTATCAACTCCAGAAAACAATGTAAAAGCATTTCTGTATCAGTTTCTTCCAATTCTTCCTCCCCATGTCCCCCACCCCATTGGACAGTTTGGTCCTAAACCACTGATGAGATCCCACCAAACACCTACATCATCCAAGACACAGCATCAAGGCTTGGATCATAATACAGAATAATGAAGAAAAAAAAAGTCTTAGCTTTCATAATACAGAATAATATTTTAGCATATACAAATAAATATCAAATCTGGCTTTCTGCTTTAAGTTGATAAAATCTAAAAAGTTAACTTCTTTTGGAAATAGCAAATTTCATCACAAGTTTTCACAGGAAGAAGAAAAGAGGCTCTCTTTTGTTAAAAAAAAAAAAAAATGGCCATTCCCTAGAAACTTATTAAAATATTCTTAAAGCCAGAGGAAAAACTTCAAATCTTATCTGAAATTCTGGCTTTGCCTAAATAATTCAAATTTAGGGGCAGATTTTCATTTTTGACAAATGTATTCAAAAGAGCTAGCATAAAAGTTAGTATATAAACTAGACAGCTGAGGAATGATTTTTCTTTCAAAATGGCTTTAAATGAAAATATTCTCCTAAAGCAGAGAGGAATACATATTTGAGAAAAACAGAAATAATCAGTATCATTCTCAATATCACTAAGCCTTAATTTCTATTCCGCTATGACAAGGGACTCCACCATGAGTTAGAAATTAATTAAAACTAAAAACCCCACCACATTCTTACTTTGGAAATGTCACATGATTTCCTGAATCATTTTCATTCTTGAAGTCAACAGCCAGCCTCCCACTTAAGCGCCCCTTTGGTCTGCTGAAGGTTGACTGATTTGACCTATGTCCCCACAGAGGAATGGGGCTTTTGAGGTTCCTGAGAGCAAACTGACCAGGATCTGATTTTTTTTCCTCACAGACATTAGTGCTGGAAGTGAGTTTGCATTTTTCTGCAAATCCTTTCTTAGCCACCTCTTCCCCAATATCCACACTGCCATACTCAGCCTGAGCAATAACTGTTCCATCTTGGTAGGTTGCTTTAATTCTCATTTTTATTTCCTTTTCAAAAATCAAGCTGCCCAAAAAGGTTCTGCCCTAAGAAAGATAGAAAAGTAGACATAAACCAGCTATATAAACATGTTCCTCCCCACTTACTTTGTTTCTACCCATTCTTTTCCAATTATCATATTTCTTTATTATATATATGGTCTCACCTTGTTGGTCATTTGCAAATATACTTCTGCATGTATATAACTATACACTTCTGATAACACACTTGTTAAAATCTTCCTTTTCAGAGTACAGCTAGCATTTGTTTAAGTAGCCATATTCATAAATTTTTAATATTTAATAATTAAATATCTTAGAATAACTTTTTTTAACCCAGCAGATTCTGTTGACTATTTTGGGTCCAATTAAATGTAATAGTGTCCTGAGGAACAATAGCCATAAAAATGAATTTCTGATAGTTACAAAAGGTACTCAATTTCAAGAAACTTAAAAATAGTTTTAAGGCAAAGATACTCTCGTTTTAAAGGCCAACATTCAAAGCACAAAATTATCAGCAAGTTTTTTAAAAATCAACAATTTGAAATTATGAAATCTGAAATATCAGAAATTCCTATGTTCAGAACTCTCTTAAATAAACTTTTAAGGGGGACACACCTGTGTTACTGGTATATGTGAAGCCATATAAGAAATCTGGTGTTTGCTAACTTTTAACTGTTGATTACCCATTCATAAAACTGAGCACAGATACACCTAAAATATATTTGCAATTGGATGGTATCTAGAGAATTAATTTTAATAAGAACTTGTCTACTCCTCCAGAAAGCTATAATCCCTAAAATTACTTTAATATGATCTAATATTACTATTCTCAAATTTCTCTAGGTTCTTTTCCTGATTTTTAGCCTATGCATGCTCTGAAGGAAATTACTCCTGTTTCAGAATATATAATGCATAAACTTAAAATATAAAATAGGTGAGTACTCCTCAAATTTATTGGTTCACATCTTCCTTGAAATAAGATACAATCTGCTAAATCATATCTTTTAAAAGAAGGAGCTTTACTCTTAGCTATGTTCCTACTAGATAACTACTTCACATAAATAAAGCAAACAAAAATAGAAAAACAGACCAATAATAATTAGAGAAACAAGTACATAAAGACCAAAACTAAAAACCAGAAAATACAAGGTTGCCACATTTTTAAAAAAGAAAAAGGTAAGGCCAGGTGCAGTGGTTCATGTCTGTAATCCTAGCACTTTAAGAGGCAAGGCATGTGAACTGCTTGATCTCAGTAGTTCAATACCAGCCTAAGCAAGAGCAAGAGCCCATCTCTACTAAAAATAGAAAAACTATCTGGACATCGTGGCAGATGCTTGTAGTCTCAGCTACTCAAGAGGCAGAGGCAGGAAGATCTTTCGATCCCAAGAGTTTGAGATTGCTGTGAGCTACAATGATGCCACAGCACTCTATCCAAGGTGACAGAGTCTCAAAAAAAGAAAAAAAAGAAAGTCAAAGTTCAAGAAACTAAATAATATTGATAGAGACTACTTTCTATCTCTTTTTAACTTTATAACAATAAAGAGTAGATTAAACACTTATGTAAGTGTTTATAACCTTTTTTGTGCCATGGCTCCTTTACCAATCTTGTGGTGGAAAAAAGAGAGAGAAGAGAAAGCAAAAGAGAAAGAAAAATCTTTGGACCCCTCAGAATATTTTAAAATAAATAATAAGGAAGGCACCCATAGCTCAGGGGATAGGGCACTGGCCACATACACCCAGGCTGGCAGGTTCGAACCTGGCCCGGCCCTGCTAAAACAACAATCACAACTGCAACAACAACAACAAAAATAGTTGGGCATTGTGGCAGGCACCTGTAGTCCCAGCTACTTGGGAGGCTGAGGCAAGAGAATTGCTTGAGCCCAAGAGTTTGAGGTTGCTGTGAGTTGTGACGCCACAGCACTCTACCTAGGGTGACAGCTTGAGAATCTGCCTCAAAAAATAAAAAAAAAAAATGGTGGTACCTGTGGCTCTGTGAGTAGGGCACCAGCCCCATATACCAAGGGTGGCGGGCTGAAACCCGGCCATGGCCAAACTGCAACAAAAAAGTAGCTGGGCATTCTGGCAGGCGCCTGAGGTCCCAGCTACTTGGGACGCTGAGACAAGAGAATCACCTGAGCCCAGGAGTTGCAGGTTGCTATGAGCTGTGACGCCATGGCACTCTATCAAGGGCAATAAAGTGAGACTCTGTCTCTTAAAAACAAAATTTTTTTAAATAAATAAATAAAAATAAATAAGATTACAAAGAAAGCTACTTCATTGTGATACAATTTACCAGCTTAAGAACACCTGGACCTATAAGAATTTCCTAGAATTTCCCTCTTGATGGGCAGAAAAAGAAATTCAAACTATATATGTTTAAGAATCACCAACTATCACTAGCCAGAAAAGTTTCAAAATCACATTAAGATTTTTTTTTTGAATTTTGCTTTCCACTGGCTTTCAATCGTCTTAATTTGAAGTTTTTTATTTTATTTTATTTTATTTCTTTTCCTCCTTTAGAGATTTTCTTGCCCCTAGCCTCCCAAGTAGCTGAGACTACAGGTGCCCATCCTGGCTCAGGATGGTCTTGAACCTACCTCTGCCTCCTCCTCAGGATGGATGTACCCACCTCTACCTCCCAGAGCGCTAGTATTACAGGCATGAACCACCACACCCAGCCCACATTAAGATTTTAATCAATCAGATATAGTATTCTGGTTAACTTCTTTCATACAAAAACTCTTAGCTTCAGCCCCTATTAAGTTGTTTAAGAACAACTTCCAACCTTAGGTTATGTTTGAAAACTACTGCTTGAATATAATAAACTATTAATATTTGAAGAAACTGGCTTTGGGCAATGTATGAATTCAAAGGGAAATAATCTACTTTTTATAATACAGAAGTTCTAATTACACAGAGCTGAATGACCTGTAAGTCCATTACTCCTTGTTTAGAATGTTTTATGAAGAAATATGATTTTTAAGACTTCTCCCTAAAGTCAAATTCATTTTACTTATGGTCACCAATCACCATCAGTATAAAGCTATTCCATTAGGTTCTCCATGAATCATATATAATCACAAAGATAGAACCCTGAACTTAAAATTTGTGTTATCCTCAGTTGTAACTAACAAGAAGACTGACAGGATAGAGAATGTTATAATACTATGTTATATCATAAACATATATGTACCATGTATTCTTTTGTAAATGTCAAACACTTAATTTTATCATGAGAAATAAATTTTATTTTCTGCTACATCTTGTGAACTGTAGATAGATACAGGTACTTTTGAAAAATATTTAGGTATTTAAGAGGTATAAAATCTGGTCACACAGAACACAAAGCAAAAAGACAGATGTTCAAAAAAAAAAAGATTGATGTCATTTTCCTTAGATATATTCCATTCTGTTGGCCAAACTGATAACCTTTATTCAGAAACAAGAAAGTATCACTTGCTTTTTCTACTTTTTTGTCTGTATATATTAGAAAATAAGCAGAAAGTCCTTTAATTTGTTAAATTTCAATTCCAATCTCTAGTTTTCATTTCCCTATTCTATGTATAATTTTTAAAGAAAGGCATGGAAGAATAATTTAATCCTGATCTTCAAAAGTCTGTAACCAGCATTCTGAGTATCAATTTCAACTGTGCTGTATGTAGCATGGGTATGTAACTGCTGATTTTAAAAGGTGCTAAAGAAATTTCAGTGCCCAGAACATCTTCTGGTAGTATAGGGGACTATTTTTGTTTTTACTGAATCCCTACTATTCTTCCATTTATTCAAATGCTAAATATAACTCATCTAACATCTACCAGGCAGAAAGATTAGGCACAGAAAATGATTATTGGTTTCTGTCAAGATAGTTGTCTCTATTGAACTCACTAGCCTGTAAGGGAAGAAAAAAATAATTCTACATGTTTTATATACTGAGTGACTAAAATAGCTGCAGGTGGATGCGTGATGGGTATTAGGCAAAGACTTCATTTAGAAGATTACATTTGAACCTTAAGAATTAACAACTAAACACAGGCTTTCTAAGTAGAAATATTCAAGAATTACTATTTTTCCAAGAAAACATTCAGCTTGCCAATTAGCTCAACTCTGATTAATGATCTTTTTAACGAATTAAGCATCCAAATACAAATGTTTGTACGCAGTTCACCTATAAAAAATTTATGAAGCACACTAACACATCTCAACTGACGTTGATCCTTAGTTCCAAAATTTTTTTCCCTTGATTCTTGCTTGCTTCAATCAACATAAACCTATGTATCATCTTACTATGAAAATAGTGATGGACTTGATCTCTAGCCCTAATTCTTTTCTAATTAGCTTTGTGGCTCTAAATAAGTTATTTAATTATTATAAACCACCATATCTCCTCACATGTAAAATAAATTGAAAGCAGAAAAATTTTTTAAAAATTCTGTAAATTTAAGATTCTAGGAATTCTAGGCATGCAAGAAATTAAAAACAAGCCTCTATATCTCAGTCAAGCATTTATGTTAAAGAAGAAACTTTAGATTTTCAACCAAAAACTTAGGGTAAAATTTCACAGTAATTTCTACATTTTATGTTTATAAAAGTCTGAGTTTTATTTACAGTAATCCTTCTTATAAGTAGTGCAAATAAAACTGTACCCAACACATCTATAAGATTCTCAAAACAGTTGACACAAGACGCAAATACAATGTTTAAGAATCCCTACTGGTCATGAGTTTGCGCAAATGCCAAATAACCTGGATACTCATCTTAACATTTAAATTGTAATTTAGGTTTTATTAAATTGCCCTAGATTTTAATTACTACTTCTTAAAATACTGATTAAATGGTTTTTCACATAAGCCTCCTGAAATGCTAAAATAAAACAATTATAAACCTGATTAATTTGCAATGTAATATCCTTCACCAGCACTACCACTCACCAAAAGAACCATCATTATTGCACAGGTTTTAAAGAGGTACTTCTATAAGACTACCCTTGAAATTATCAGATGGTCTTCCATAATTAAGTTATTAATCCAAAATTCAATGGAAGTGAATATAAACTAGAATCCAGATTAGCAGAACATCACTGCCAATTACAACATCAAACAGAATAAGCCTCTATCAAAGTGATAAAAATCTACTTAATTATCAATACCAAACAATAACAGAATAACAGTATTCATTATTCTCTCCAACATATGATACTATCCTTTTAAACTTTTACATCAGAAAAAACTATTCACATTTATTATATATAACACTCTTAAATGTTCATCAAGAATGTTTATCTAGCAAAGATGAGCATCAATGTATTATGTAATTGCTTTCAAATTATTCTATAATTCATATTTTTAATGAATTTGTACAGACTTTAATATTGAAGTTATCAACATGTAGCTACACTAACAAAAATGTCTAAAATATAACTTGCCTGATCAAACTGGGTAACTTCTTGACCAGAAGGAATTTGTAATCCCCAGAGTCTATACTTCTTGGCAACACTAGAAAATTGCAACTCCAAAGGAATTTCAACTATATCAGACCGATTTAGAATTTCAGTATTTCCATAGTCAATGTACCTCACCAGACACTGTAAAAAATAAGAGATAAAGACCAATACCAAACCTAGATTAAATATCTCCAAAGAAATTACCAATTTGATGCTTTCTGTTAATTATCTGTATATTAAGCATAGTATTTTATCTCAAATTGACAAAATATATTCAGAATCTCTAGTACCTGAAATTATAGTGATCTATTTGGTACTAGTGAAATTCCAACAGCCCCTTTTTACGTTTCATTTTTTTAAAACAATTTTATTTCCTTTTTGATAAAACAGAGTCTCACTCTATCATCCTGGATAAAGTGCTCTTGGGCTCAAGTGATCCTCCTGCCTCAGCTTCCCAAAGAGCTGAGACTATAGTCATCTGTCATAAAACCCAGCTAGTTTTTCTATTTTTAGTAGAGATGGGATCTCACTCTTGCTCAAGCTGGTCTCAAACTCCTGATCCCAAGGGATCCTCCTGCCTCAGCCTCCCAGAGTTCTGAGATTACAGGTGTGAGCCACTTCACCTGACCAATAATTGGTATTTTCAATAAACATAAATCTATAAAGCCTCTCTTTTCTCTCTCCTAATGTTGAAATCAATCAACATTATTAAGTTCAAGTTGTAACAATAAAATCTGAAAAGAAAGAAAAAGTTATCAAAGTAGCTTTGATAAAACTAAATCCACTCTAGCTAGACCTTAGAAAGCTGTCTAATTCACCCTTATCTCCAGCTCTGTATCTGTTTAAAAGATTAAAAAGGAAAAGCAGTTTATTACAAGTTCAAATGTCATCTTGCCCCTTAATTTAGGAAGTTAAAGCCAACCCAAAAGTGAATGCAAAATATTATTTCCAGTTGTCAAATTATGGGGAAAAGGTCTAAGGTCTATTCCACTAAGATAAAACCATAGCCTATCACAGTAATAAACAATAAGCTTTTTATAAAAACCAAGCATTCAGAGCATTAATCAATTTTTTCACCCTATCACCTCATCATACAAAAAATTTTACAAAACCCAGGTAACACATTTTAAAGCCAGAAAGCAGATGTAGAAAAAACACTAAAGGAAACTCTGTGAGTCTAGAGATGTTTCCACACAGCCAACAATGCACAATTTCCATCAAAGAGCTATTCAGAATCCCATCTCTCCAAATGCTCTTAAAAAAACCTTCCTATATAGGATTGATACCCGTAGCACAGTGGTTACAGCAACAGCCATATGAACTGAGGCTGGTGGGTTCAAGCCCAGCCCAGGCCAGTTAAACAACGACAACTGCAACAAGAAAATAGCTGGGCATTGTGGCGGGTGCCTGTAGCCCCAGCTACTTGGGAGGCTGAGACAAGAGAATCACTTAAACACAAGAGTATGAGGTTGCTGTGAGCTATGACACCATGGCACTCTACCAAGGGTGACATAGTGAGACTCTGTCTCAAAAAAAAAAAAAAGAAAAATCTTCCCATATAAAAAATTCACAGTGTAAAAAATAAAATAGCTTAACACAAAGAAAATCCATCACTTCTAACCCAGATGTGAGAAAAAGGCAAGCCAATCTTTATTATTAACAATATATGCTAAGTAAAAGATACACCTAACTTTAGGATCAATCAAATGAGTTTTCCTACTAATCAATCATACTGCAAAGAATGAACTTGTAAAAGTTACTCATTACCAAGAACTAAATAATTATTAAGAACTAAGGCACAAGGGGTGGCGCCTGTGGCTCAAAGGAGTAGGGCGCTGGCCCCATATACTGGAGGTGGAGGGTTCAAACCCAGCCCTGGCCAAAAGCTGCAAAAATAAAAAAAGAACTAAAGTACAAGCTGTAGGCAGTGGCTCATGGGCTCATGCCTGTAATCTTAGCACTCTGGGAGGCCAATGTGGGAGGATCCTTTGAGCTCAGAAGTTCAAGATCAACCTAAGCAAGAACAAGATGCTATGTCTACTAAAAATAGAAAAAACTAGCCAGGTGTATAGGCACACACCTGTAGTCCTAGCTACTCAGGAAGCTGAGGCAGGAGAACCACCTGAGCCCAAACCTGAGTTTGAGGTTGCTATGAACTATGACATCAAGACACTCTAGCCTGGGGCAACAGAGTAAGACTCTGTGTCAGGAAAAAAAATTTTTTTTAATTCAGATGGGTATTCCTGAATCTTGTCTGTTTTTAAGCAATTTATCTCTTTTGTGTTCATTAGGGGGAAAGTACGTTTAACCAATTTACCAGTTCATTTGTTGAACTACATCTTATTACACCTATGAGCAAGCAATGAAGAGCTAAATAAGCATCAAATTTTGTAACCATAATAAATATTCCTTAAAGCAAAAGAACTGAACACTTATTTCCTGCCTTTTCATCACTGATGATTTTCAGTACTTTGCATCTGTACCAACATTTATCTTCAGAAAATAATCCACCGTAAATCTACAAAAAGAAAAAGCAAAATTATTTGATATTTAATGAATTAAGAATGCAAAGTAGATCAGAATAAAGGTTAGCATTTATTAAGCACTTACTATGTGTCAATAAGCACTTTATTCATAACTTACTTCCCACAACAATCCTATGAGGTGAGTACTTTGTTTATGCCACTATGCACCCAAAGTCATAAATTAATAAGCAGAAGAACCAAGATTCAAACATCTGACTTAAAGCCTATAATGCTATGTCGCCTCTCCAACAAAAAGGGAGGAGGTAACAATAAACTAAAAAAAAAAAAAGTCATGAGCATCAAAGACTTAAAATCATACTAAAAACATAACTTATACAATAAATTGTTTTAAAACATAAACATGACAAGTATGTACCTCTTACATCTAATTCTCAGCCATAGTGTTACACTTCTTTTAAAAACAAAGGATCTTGTTCTGTCATTCAGGCTGGAATGCAGTGGCATGATTATAATAGCTTGCTGCAGCTGTGAAGGCTTGAGCTTCCCAGGATTCCCCCGCTTCAGCCTACTGCCTCAGTCTCTCAAGTAGCTGGAACTATAGGTACATGAGACCACACCTGGCCAATTTTTCTGTTTTTTTAAAGAGGGTGTTTGGCTCTGTCACCTAGGCTGGAATGTAGTGGCATGGTCATAGCTCACTGCAGCCTCAAACTCCTAGGCTTCAAAAGATCCCTCTCTCTCAGGTTTCCAATAGGTGGGACTATAAGCACCCATCACCATTTTTTTTTTTTTTTTTTTTTTTTGGTAGAGATAGGGTTCTCACTGTGTTACCCAAGCTGGTCATGAACGTTTAGCCTCAAACAATCCTCCCACTTCAGCCTCCCAAAATGCTGGGATTACATGTGTGAGCCACCATACCCAGGTTAATTTTACACTTTTTCTTTTTTATATACTTTTTCTTTATAATATATATAAGGTCACTGGTTTTCAAGTGGATCAAATTACATAATATCCTTAATACTAAACTTTCATTTATTTTAAATTTGTATTTTAATTTGATGATGTTTAACAAAAGAGAAAAATATATGTACTTTCAATCATTTTCTAAGCCACATTACTGACATTTGACACTGGATGAGTCTTTGGGGACAAAGGAGAGACTTTCCTCTGCTTTTGTCCTGTGCTTTATATCTACCAGCATCTCCCCTGGCCTACCTACTAGATACCAGTAGTCCCACTTCTAGTTGTAATATTCAAACATTTCTCCCAAGTATTGCCAAATATCTCCCAGGGATGGGAACTTGGGGTGGGGGAATACAAAATCATCACAGGTTGATACTATTTTAAATCCTACATTCTCAACTGGGGCAATATCATCACTAAGGAGAAAAGTGGTTCTTGTGGGGAGAAGAGAATCGTAGATATTACAATGGTTTGTAGCCCACCAAAGTTCAACTCTACCTGACAACATAAATATACAGAATATCTACAGTATTAAAATATCTTGAGGAGAGAAAGTCCATTAGAAAAAACAAGCAAGGCTCAACACCTGTAGCTCAGCGGCTAGGTCACCAGCCACATACACCAGAGCTGGTGGGTTCAAACCCTGCCCAGACCTGCCAAACAATAATGACAACTACAACAAAAAAATAGCTGGGCATTGTGGCAGCCGCCTATAGTCCCAGCTATTTGGGACGCTGAGGCAAGAGAATCACTTAAGCCCAAGAGTTTGAGGTTGCTGTGAGTTGTGATGCCATGGTACTCTACTGAGAGCAAAATAGTGAGACTCTGTCTCAAAAAAAAAAAAAGTTTGAGGAATACTGCATTGGGCAATGGAGTATAAAATTAATTTAAAATTTAACACTCTGAACTAGGACAAATTCACAGATTTATTTCAGAGCAAAAATAATACACGATATGAAACCTAAAAACCCTCAATTCACCAAACAACAAAGCACAAATAAATTCAGCTCCACAAATATGTATCTAACAAGTCAAAGGCTGCAAAAGATAAGTGTGTCCAATTAGTACTTGACTCCAGGTCCCTCAATTAAATTTCAACAACAGGAGGGCAAAGAGAACACTAATGGCATGGTACCCCTTCCCAACCACCTTATTTCAATTTTTAGTATGTAAACAGGATTAAAATACTAAAAACAGCTGATAAAACAAGTTTTATTTGAACTTCAAACTCTTCAAAATATATTATATTTAATTAAGGCTTTGTAACAATATGCCAATATCATTAACTAACAATTTGGTACATAGTAAATGAGAGAAATGTATGTTATTGCAAACCAGCTTAGGCAAGGTTAGGGGTAACTATATCCAGGAATAAAATCTAAGACCCCAATCTGAAAAATCTGAAGTTCTTGGCCCTAGTAGTATGACTAATCACAACTATCACCATAATGTACAAGTCTATCCTAAGTAGATTTATTTGTCTTTAGAACATAGTCAGAACTATACATTCACTTCCACAGGGCCTCAACCCAGTCTTCTCACACAACACCATACTTCATAGCCTATGCCCTGCTTACATGGTGAGAAGGAGAGAACCACTCAAACCACTAAGGAAAATTTATAATCTATCTATGAATAATCAGAGGTCAATGATTAATAATTTATAATTACTAACAAATGCAAAAAATGTAAAGTAGTTGTAGGAATCTTTATCTTAATCTAAGATTTAAAAAAATTATAATTAGATGCTCATTACTGATGCTAGCTTAAATTTTTGATAATACAAGTAATTAATGGCTTGGCACCCACAGCACAGTGGTGAGGGTGCCAGCCACATACACCAAGGGTGGCGCGTTCATATTCGGCCCAGGACAGCTTAAAAACAATGGCAACTACAACAAAAAAAATACCCAGCATTATAGCAGGTATCTGTACTCCCAGCTACTTGGGAGGATGAAGCAAGAGAATCGTTTAAGCCCAACAGTTTGAGGTTGCTGTGAGCTGTGATGCCATAGCACTCTACCAAGGGCAACACAGTGAGACTCTGTCTCAATAAAACAAACAAAAAAGTAATTTATATTCCAACAGAGGAAAAGAGCATATGTCTTAGTCAACATATAGCAATATCAGAGTCATAGGTTATAGAGAGGTTAAAAATAAAAAAACCTAAAACCTACAAACTGCATTACGTGAGCCATTTGTCACTTAGCTCCAAACTACATTCCATTGTATCTTCACATGGTAGAAGAACAAACTTTCTGGGGCCCCTTTTATTTGAGGTCTCTTTTATAAGGGCACTAATCCCATTCATGAAGGATTCATTTTCATAACCTAATCACCTCCCAAAGGCCAACCCTCTCAGTAGCATCATCTTAGGGGTAATAACTACAACCTGTGAATTTGCAAGGGACACAAACATTCAAACCATAGCAATTTCCTCCCTCATTTAAACAACAGGGCCTAGAGCAAGTTATGGCAAGCTAGACACTCAAAGCACAAAGTTTTAAGTAGGCATTCTACTTTAGGTACCAACTCTGCACTCAAGTGTAAAGGAGAGTGCCTCCTTAAATTCCAGACTTGCCCCACCCTAGTACCAGCCTTGAAAAATTATTACTTAGAGCTCAGCATCCGTAGCTCAGTGGTTATGGCACCAGCCACATACACCAGGGGCTGGCAAGTTCAAATCTGGCCTACTAAACAATGACAACTACAACAACAACAAAAAAAACAGAGTGGCGCCTGTCGCTCAGTGGGCAGGGTGCTGGCCCCATATGCTGAGGGTGACAAGTTCAAACCCAGCTCCGGCCAAACTGCAACAAAAAAAATAGCTGGGCGTTGTGGTGGGCACCTATAGTCCCAGCTACTCAGGAGGCTGAGGCAAGGGAATCACCTAAGCCTAGGAGTTGGGAGGTTGCTATGAGCTGTGTGACACCACAGGACTCTACTGTGGGTGATAAAGTGAAACACTGTCTCCACAAAAAAAAAACCAGCCGGGTGTTGTGACAGGCGCCTGTAGTCCTAGCTACTTAAGAGCTGAGGCAAGAGAATTGCTTGAGCCCAAGAGTTTGAAGTTATTGTGAGCTATGACACCACGGCACTCTACTGAAGGCAACATAATGAGACTCTGTCTCAAAAAAAAAAAAAAAAAATTATTACTGAGTATTCCAAAATAAAAATCCACCACAACTAGTTAATCTTTCCAATATATGGTAAGAGTTAAGAACTGAGCTCTACAGGTTTTAGTCCTTGTTCAACCATTAACTCGATACTGACTTTCATAAAGTTATCTTGGCCTCAATTTCCAAAATGTGTAAAATAGTAACAACACTTGCCTCACAGGGTTGCTATGAAGATCAAATTAGTATACACAGAGTGCTTATAATATTGTCTCACAAAAGAAGTAAATGCTAACTATTATTGTTATTACTATTACTGCAAGATACTGAAAAGATGTTGAATTAACCTCCAGTTTTACCTGTTACAAATAATGCTGCAATAAGTATCTTGGTACAGACATCTTTGTGTACTTATAGCAAATTCAAAGGGTAAACTCCTTGCAGAGAAACTGATGCATCCACATTTATAGGGATCAATTATTATAAAAAAGATAGTTAATACTCAGACATAGTCATTTGATTTAAAACAAAGATGCCAATATAATTCAGTAAAGGAAAGATGGTCTTTTCAATAAAAGTACTGGCATAATTGGACACACACATAAAAACTAAATTTGATCTCTACCTCACATCATAACCAAAAAAATTATTGGCAATAACCATGCTGCTAAGCTCAGCACCTGTGGCTCAAGTGGCTAAGGCACCAGCCACATACACCTGAGCTGGCACTGTAATCTATCCCGGGCCCGCCAAACAACAATGACAGCTGCAACCAAAAAATAGCCAGGCGTTGTGGTGGGCGCCTGTGGTCCCAGCTACTTGGGAAGCAGAAGCAGGAGACTCGCTTAAGCCCAGGAGTTGGAGGTTGCTGTGAGCTGTGATGCCATGGCACTCTACCCAGGGCGACAGCTTGAGGCTCTGTCTCAAAAAAAAAAAAGCGATGCTCCTAAATGTAAAAGGTAAAAGCTCCAGAGAAACACACATAAACATACATACACACAAGAATACATCTATGATCTTAGAATAAGTAAAAAGATTTTAAATAGGAAACAGAAAGCATACACCAAAAAAAGAAAAAAAAAAAGACTTCAAATTCTATCAGTAAAGTATGTAGGTAAGCCACAAAGAGAAGGCATCATCGATACATATACAAGGTTCATATCAAGCATACATACAAAACTCCTACAACTCAAATCAAGGCAAATAACCGAATTTAAAAATGGGGAAAATATGTGAATAGACATGACAGAAAAATAAATATACAAATATCTAATAAGAATATTAAAACACAGCAGCAACCATAGCTCAGTGGTAGGGCGCCGGCCACACACACAAAAGCTGGTGGGTTTGAACACAGCCAGGGCCTGCTAAAGCAACAATGACAACTGCAACCAAAAAATAGCTGGGCGTTGTGGAGGAGTCTATAGTCCCAGCTACCTGGGAGGCTGAGGCAAGAGAATCACTTCAGCCCAAGAATTGGAGGTTGCTGTGAGCTGTGACGCCATGGCACTATACCAAGGGCAACATAGTGAGACTGTCTCAAAATATATATATATATTTTTTGATTTATATTTTTAAACACACTTAAGCTCTTCACCTAACAAACTCAAGCAGTGTAACCTGGCTCATAAAACACATACACACATATTTAAGTTTAGCAGAGCAAATTATTTAAAGACTTAGTGATGACATGGAGAAATTAGAACTTTCATCAATTGCTGGTGAGGATATAAACTGTTCCAATACCTTTTTTTTTTTTTTTTTTAGCGACAGTCTCACTTTGTCGTCCTCAGGAGAGTGCTATGGCATGCAATCTCCAGCTCTTGGGCCTAGGCAATTCTCTTGCCTCAGCCTCCTGAGTAGCTGGGACTACAGGCACCTGCCACAATGCACGGCTATTTTTTTATTGCAGTTTGGCTCGGGCTGGGTTTGAACTTGTCACCCTCAGCATATGGGGCCAGCGCCCTGTCCACTGAGCGACAGGTGCCACCCTGTTTTTTTTTGTTGTTGTTGTAGTTGTCATTATTTAGCAGGCCAGATTTGAACTTGCCAGCCCCTGGTGTATGTGGCTGGTGCCATAACCACTGAGCTACATAGCTGGTCCCTATGAGTAGGGACCAGCACCCTACTCATTAAGCCACAGGCACTGCCCCTTTTCAACACTTTTATAAACCTGATTGACAAGCCCTCACATAAGTGGGATCACCCAGTAATGGCCTGTTTCATTTAGTAATGTCATACAGATTCATACATGTATATTTTGTCAGAATTTCTTTCTTTTTTTAAGCCTAAATAATATTTAGTCTATACATATTTTGAATGAATAAATTTACTATGATGGTAGTTTACATAAATTCTAAAAATCTGCCTCTTCCTTTCAAATATACCAAAAATTCCCAAAGCTATAAAATTTAAGATATAGGAAAACTAACAAGAGGAAGGAAATAATTATATTCAAGAACATGGCTCACCTTCTTTGTATCAAGATTACCAAAAACTGAGTTGGCAAGGGGACAAACTTCAGATAGTGAACAACCAATCTTCATGATATCCTTATTTCTATTGATATTCTAGAAAGAATACAGTATAAGATTCAGTAAAATATTATTCAGTAGTGATATATACTTGAGGGTTCTACTAAGTGTACACTTTAAAAAGATTTTAGACATTTGAAGTTAAATCAGATTCTATTAGTATTTTTTCATAATTCAAATGAGTTATTTATAAGAAATGAGACTAAGTTACAGAAAACATTTACTTCCCAATGAGTCTGAATTATCTGAAATACAAATAAGATCCCAAGAAGTATTAAATCATATCAAGAGAATTCCTTTAAGACTGGCTGATTCCAGTCTTTAAGGAAATAAAAGATGATCCTAGAACATCTAATGGTGCCACAAAAAAAAGCATTTAAAAAAAGTCAAGCACAATGGCATGAACCTACAGTCCCAGCTATTGAGACTGAGGCCAGAAAATCACTTAAGCCCAGGAGTTCAAGACTACCAAGAGCTATCAACATGTACTGCACTCCAGCCTGGGAGACAAACAAGATTCCATGTCTAAAGAAAGAAGTACCTGAGAAAGAACGGGACATGTTTAAAGATAAGGAGCCAACCTATATTCTTTAGCCAACTTTGTTCTAATGGCTAAAGCTGAATAATTAATAACAGCATTGGATTATAAGCTATGGAATACATATCTATGAGTCTGTCTATATTAATACAAATAAGCAAATGAATAGCAGAAGAGACAGTCTTCCTTATAGAAGAATTCTATATAATTCTATGTAATATAGAATATGATATATTCTATATATCCACAAAAACTGATATTGACAGTCTATGTTGCCCTTGGTATAGTGCCATGGCGTCACAGCTCACAGGGTGAGCTATATTAATATACAAAGAATGAGAATACAAAATCATCATTAGGCAAGCACTACTTTTGCAACCTTCTTGTAAGTTTTTCAAAATAAAAAGTTAATATAGATACATATATGTACAGATATAGATATCTATATAAATGTATCCTAAATGAATATATCAATAAAACATTCAGTAAGGCTAGAAAGAATCTAATTATCTGTGATGATTGAAAAGAAACTCTGAAACAGCAGTTCCAAAGCATCAGCATGAATAATATCAATGTATAGGAAAAACTGAAACTGAATTTACAGTGATCCCAAGAAACATAGGAAGCAACCTTTGTGACTAACCCCATAGAATCAGCTCTCAAGGTCAGAATGCATCAAAATATTCCACATAATTATCCTTTGTTACTATACAGCAGTGTTTTCCAGGCTTTTTTATCTCACAGAACATTTGAACCCATATTTACGGTTTTTTTGTTTTTTTTTTTTTTTGCCGGGGCTGGGTTTGAACCCGCCACCTCTGGCACATGGGGCCGGCGCCCTGCTCCTTTGAGCCACAGGCGCCGCCCTTTGAACCTGTATTTAAACTTCCACAGCACACTTAAATTATGTTGATCAAAAAAAAAAAAAAAAGAAAACAAGACAAAGAATATACTTACTGTGCTTTGAATTTCTTTCAAAAATAATTAATGATCTTTAAAAATTTTCACGGCACACCTAAGATCCTTTCATGGCACACCAGGGTGCTGTGGCACACAGGTTGAAAATCACTGCTGTATAGACTAAAACAAATGGGAAAACTATTTCTCTTAAAGAAAGGAACAGGTAGAGTTAAATACTTCAGATTCCTTCTGTTGCCACTGATCCAACTGGACATACCACTAATTTTGAAGTGTTTTCTTATAAGTGGCTTACATGGCAGAAAACCAGGAAAACAGAATGTATGTGAAAAGATCTTCATGCAAACTTGCTGCCACATATTTGTAAATATCTATTTACTCTTTTCCATGCCTACTTCCCATCCTATCTCCAGGCAAATTTTGCAATTTGCTTCCTGAAATAATCATTATATTCATTAGTGTACCATTAGAATTTTTAATCTTTTCATGCATTACAGGAATGCTTCCTAACTTCTTAAAATGTATTTAGATTTCTACAGGGCCTCAATTTCATGACTGAAATCAGAGGTTGGCAAATCATAGCCAACCGTTCTAGTAAATGAAGTTTACTGGACCACAGCCACATACATTCATTCATGTATTACATGGGGCTGCTTTTGCACTACAACAGCAGAACTGGCAAAGTTCAAGAGCTGCAACAGAGACTACATGGTCCAAAAACTGTACAGTATTTACTATCTGATCTTTTACAGAAAAAGTCTACTGACTCTTGGTTTCAAATCATAGCTCCAAATTCAGTCAACAGCTTCACAAAGATCAACTAAAATCAATGTCTAAACAGCACTAACCACTGAACATCCATTTGAAATGTGCCAAGTCTGATTTATGGTATAAGTCATATCTGGATTTCAAAGACTTAATATTGGAAAAAGAAGAAGAAGAAACTTCCCTGTTCATATTTTTATGCTGATTACATTTTGAAACAGTATTTTGGATATACTGGCTTTAACAAAACACACTAAATTAATTCCACCTGTTTCTTTTTACTTCCTTTAATATGGCTGCTAAAAATACTTAAAAATCACTTATGTGGCTCACATATTTCTACTGTACAGTATTGGCCTAGAAAAATCTTCTCTGCCTGGGCACCAGGGTTCATGCCTGAAATCCTAGCACTCTGGGAGGCTGAGACAGGTTGATGGCTTAAGCTCAGGAGTTCAAGACCAGCCTGAGCAAGAGCAAGACTTGGTCTCTACTAAAAATAGAAAAACTAGCTGGGTGTTATGGCAGGCGCCTATAGCCCCAGCTATTCAGGGGCCCAGGAGTTTGAGGTTGCTGTAATCTGTGATGCCACAGCACTCTAGCCAAGGTGACAAAGTAAGACTCTGTCTCAAGAAAATCTTCAAGTTAATAAATGATGTGCCTATACAAGAAGCTTAAACATAACATTTATCCAACCTGAGAATAATACAAGTGCTATTTATAAAATGGGCACCCTTTCGAGAATGTGCAAAAGTAAAAACACAAATTTTCTAATATGTTCATAAGCAGAAACACAAATTTACTTAAAGTTTTCTATAATATTACCTTTGTACAGAATGTTTTCTACAGCAGTAATATATTACATTATAATTATTTGGTCAATGACAGACTACATATCCAACACCAGTCCCATGAGATTATATTGGAGTCGAAAAATTCCTCTTGTCTCATGATGTTGTAGCCATTGTTAACATCCTACACAACACATTACTCATATGTTTATGATGGTGCTGGTATAAACAATCCAACTATACTACCAATTGTATAAAAGTATTACAGTACCATATACAATTATGCACAGTACATAATAATGATAAAAAAAATTGTTACTGGTTAAACAACTATATTACTGGTTTATGTATTTACTATACTTTTATCCTCAGTATACTCTTTCTACTTATTAAAAAAAGTTAACTGTTAAACAGCCTCAGACAGCTGCTTCAGGAGTTATTCCAGAAGGCGGCATTATTACAACAGATGATAGCATCCTGTGTGTTAGTGCCCTGAAGGCAAGATGTGGAAGTGGAAAACTGATATTGATAATCCTGACTCTAGGTAGGCCTAGGCTAATCTCTGTATTTTTGTCTTATTTTTTTAACAAAAAAAAATTTAAAAAAAAAATTTAAAAATTTATAAAGAACAAAAAATTGACAGAATGAGAATATAAAGAAAGAAAATATTAGTGTACAGCTGTACAATGTGTTTGTGTTTTAAGCTGGATTACGAGTCAAAAAAATAAAATAATTTTAAGTTTATAAAGTAAAAATTATAGTAAGATTAATATATAATATTGAAGCAAAAATTGTTAATAGATACAGTACCTAAAGGTATAGTATTTATAAAGTCTACAGTAGTACACAGTAATGTCCCAGGTCTTCTACATTCACTCACAACTCACTCACTGACTGACTCACCCAGAGCAAGTTCCAGGCCTGCAAGCCCTATTCATGGTTAAATGCCCTACAAAGGTATATCATTTTTGATCTTTTATGCTATATTTTTACTGATACTTTTCTATGTTGCAGTTTTCTATGCTTCTGGTGTATTTAGATACACAAATACTTACCAGTGTGTAGTAACTGCCTATAGTATTCAATACAGTAATATGCAATACAGGTATACAGAGTGGGTGCTATAGGTTATAGCATCCTAAAGAAAGTGCTACAGTTACCTTCAAAATACCCCTATTGGGAAGCTATGCACTAACACCAGTGCTTAGTCCACCCTTCAAAGCAATTTAGAACTCTTTTTTCTGGAGCAGCCATCAGAGCTTTCATTGTATTACCCTTAGTGTTCTGAATATAATCAAAATGTTTCCTTTTCAATATTTTCTTTATTTTGGGTAAAGAAAAAGGTCACTGAGGCCATACTGGGTAAGTAGGGTGGGTGTTTCAACACAGTTACTTGTTTACTTGCTAAAAACTTCTTCGCAGACAGTGCCATGTGAGCTGGTACATTGTCATTATGCAAGAGCCCTGAGTTTCTGGCCAAGATTTTCACTTAAGAATTTCCTATTTTTCACAATAACTGAGAAAACGACATGAAGGCTGTGCTGACCAGTTTGATGGAAGTATTTCGGATTGTGTGTGAAAACCCCACACTGTACCCCAGAAGTACATTAATGTACATAGTTATCATTCAATCAAAAAAAAAAAAAAGAATTTCCTATTTTTCTATAGATGTTTACTTGGTCTGCCATGCTTCTCACAGTTAATGATTTTGACACACAATTCAAAGAATTTTTGCAATGTTTTTGTCAGTCCTGTTCATTACTGGCCACCCTGACCTCTCTTCATCATGTATATTTTTCTCTCCCCTCAGAAAAAGGTTTAATCCATTTATTTGTACACTGCTGTCCTCTTCACGGCATTATCCCCATAAACTTGAACTAACATGTACCTGATTTTCATTTCCACTCTTGCCACACTTAAGAAATCTACAAATGTTTTTCATTGCTATAATTCAGGCTCCGACATTCTCATGTTAGTACACAAAAACATGCAATAATGAACACTACGCAGCAAGACACCTCCACACATCGACATGAACATAACTGTGAAACATTGATATACCAAGTTTAGTCATAATAAATAAAAGTACTCAAAAATCACTTATGTGGCTCACATATTTCTACTGTACAGTATTGGCCTAGGAAAATCTTCTCTGCCTGGGCACCGGGGTTCATGTCTATAATCCTAGCACTCTGGGAGGCAGAGACAGGTGGATGGCTTAAGCTCAGGAGTTCAAGACCATAAATAAATGAATAAACTTGATAAACCAAGTTGTTTGTAGAGTGCTGCCAATGTGAGCACATGGTGGCAAGTTCATGAACTTGCCAGACCTTGTATATTCTAGGTATATAGTAGGCTATTCCATCTCTGCTTGTGTCAGTACACTCTATGATGTTCACCCAATGACAAAATCATCTAATGATGCATTTCTCAGAATGCATCTTCCATTATCAAGCAAAAACAACATTTTGAGATGAAGTCCTGGTCTGCTGCCCAGGCTGAGAGTGCAGTTGCATCATCATAACTCACTGCAACCTCAAAATTCTGAGCTCAAGTGATCCTCCAGCATCAGCCTCTCAAGCAGCTGGGACTACAGGGATACACACCACCATACCCAGCTTACTTTTCTATTTTTCATAGATACAGAATCTTGGTATGTTGCTCAGGGTGGTTGCAAACTCCTGACCTCAAGTGGTCTCCTGTTTCAGCCTCCCAAAGTGCTAGGATTATAGGCATGAGCCATTAGTTCAGCCTCATAAGTTCTTGTATTTCCCACATTGCCAATTCACCCTACGCCCACAAAAGGAATTCCAATGCTACAGAAAGTATAGAAAAATGTAATTCCCTTCCTCCTGTATCATGTATAGTTCAAAATAATCAAAATTTAGATGGTAATTGTGCTCATTAGAGGAATTCACCTTTTTATTTACTTTTTTTTTTTTTTTTTTTTCTGAGAGTGTCGTTGCATCAAAGCTCACAGCAACCTCAAACTTTTGGGCTTAAGCAATTCTCTTGACTCAGTCTCCCAGGTAGCTGGGACTACAGGCGCCTGCCACAACACCCAGCTATTTTTTTTGTTGCAGCTGTCACTGTTGTTTAGCTAGCCCTGGCTGCGTTTAAACCCACCAGCCTGGGAGTATGTGGCCGGCGCTCTACCCACGGAGCTGCAGGCGCCACCTGGAATTCACCTTCCTAAATTCTGGAACACAAGTACTTTGGTGATTTGCTTTATATTTAAAATTAAGTAAGTTACCTGACTAGAAGCCTTCCAGTACAAATGTAAAAATGTTTTGTTAGTGCTGATTGAAAATTTTAAAAAATCACATTTCAAGTTCAAATTTAAGCCATCAGAAAAAAATGACTAAAATTTTAACTTATCATTTATCAAGAAACAATCTTATAAAAGACCCCTAGATGGGGCTGTAACTTCACAGATACAAACTCTCAGCACCATCAGCAATGAATGCAACCTAGAATGTTGGTAATATATGTAATTCTGAAGTCGTATCTTGCTGCTTTTTTTAATTTTTTAACTTAGTATATTATGAGCATACTCCTTATAACTCAGATAAAATCCCAATTGTAGTCATTTGTCTGGTAATAACGCCTTGTGCTAAACTATTCAGTAAAAATTAGGCATTGAGAATGATAATAATAAATATATTTATTCCTGAGGGGTTTTTTAGCTTTGGCAGGGAAAACCTCAGTTAGCGAAGAGTAGGAGAGGAGAAGAAATCAACCAGGCTATTATTTACCTGGGCCCAAAATGTTACTGCATCTTCTACGTGACTTCCAACCACATCTTCAACTAAAACCAAATCACAATGCAAAGAAAATTAGAAATTCATCAACATCATCTAGCTCTGCACCCCAAAATAAATTTTAGTGTCAATACCTTTATTATAATGAGTATCTTCATCCATTTGGACAATTCCTGAAAAACTAAAAACAATTCATTACCTTGAATTAGGTTATAATAATCCATCCATTGATAATGAATAAACACTAAACCATTAATGTTCAAATTCTTACAAGTATCTAAATTCACACTCTATGTCAAAAATGACCTCAAAGATATTTTCTTCATTATGGTAGTAGACATTTCTTTTGAAATATTTTGCAGTTGGTATAGTATTATGTAATGAAAATTATTTTTGAATAATGGGCTAAACTGATTTATCCTGCAGTCTTTAATTCTGGAGTTTCTTCAAAAGTAGTAACCTCACTGTCTTCTATATAAAATTAATTACCAGGGCAGCACCTGTGGCTCAAAGGAGTAGGGTGCTGGTCCCAGATGGCAGAGATAGGGGGTTCAAACCCAGCCCCGGCCAAAAAAAAAACTGCAAAAAATAAATAAATAAAATTAAGTTAATTACCAGTTTGAAGTGTTTGTTCTGTTACTTTGTAGTGTTTCCTTTTGTTTACACTGTGGAAGCACTATTGTTTTGGGAGGGCATTCATTTAAAAAAAAAAAAAATTTGCACATTGTTCCAAAATGTTGAAGGAAAATTAAAATACAAGTTCTTTTAAAGAGCTTTAAAAACACCATTATACCAAAGTTTCAAATACTTTCAACTACGAAAAGGGAAAAGTTATTAACTCTTCATCACAGAAAAAAAGTTAATATAATTTAAAATTTTTATTCTTCTGTTAACAACTTAAAATTTGTTTTTTTATATGCCAAATGCCCAGACTCCACCACTATACAATATATACACATGCAACAGAATTCACCTTGTACCCCCTCAATCTATTAAAATTTTAAAACAAAAATAGAAAAAAATGTTTTTCAAACACATTAAGTGGCATCAAAACATCTCCAAAACGAGAGTTCTCTAATACTGGTCCAAAAGTAGTTTTTAAATTCAATTGACCAAAAAGCTGTAAAAACAAGTTGCTGTCTGTGTAAGATTACGTATTTCTCTGGAAGACATTTTAAGTCTCATACTTAGTAAAAATAAAAATGTTAACTTTAGAAATCATGCCACACAATCCAAGAGGCTACTTCTACCGTAGTTTTAAGATCTTAATTTAAAATGGCTTGTCCTGAGGATTACGAAGGAACTGATGCTGTATCCACTTTGTGCAAACCTGCATTAACAAATGGAACCACCAAATCTCCACTTGGAGACAATCTTTTAGAAGTAGGTAAAGGACCTCCTTAACTCTTGCTTTATGGGGAATTTTCGAGTCTAAATGGCACAGAATCTGAAGGAAGGAGAGGAGAGAATTCCACCCCAGGACAGGCCTGTGAGTCTTCGCCAGAATCTCTCAGGCTTGTTATTCGCAAGCTCCTTTCGTCCCCTCAAAGATGGTGGAAGGCCAAGGTACCGGCCTCACCTCAGACTTGGAGACCTAAACTCAACCAACGCCGAAAATACCGTCCTTAAAGCAGCCACCATCGCACCTACTACGAGACTACTACTGACCTCACACCTTCCGCCGCAGACGTTTTAGAAAAGTGTCCCTGGCCCCACATGCTGGGCCTCAGCCCTCTGCCCGCCACCGCGGCTTGACTTAGGCCCGCAGTCGCGCACGTGCGAAAGCTCACCGCGCCTGCTTCGCCGGCAGGGGCCCCACACCGCGCCTGCGCGGAAAGCGTTGCTCCATCGCCAGAGTTTGGTGGGCACCACAGCGCAGTCACGTGGCTGCCAAGACTTCCGCCCTTGGAAGAGACTGGCCAGGAAGGCAAGCGCTCAGGGTACACCCACCTTCACGCCCGGAGCTGCGCACTGAGACTGCGCACTGAGGGTTTATAGGTGGGAGGGGGCCCTCCTCATTGGCCAGCCAACGCCCAGTACGGCTTCAAAGTGCAAGTATTTACATAATACTGTGACGTGGGATTTCATGGTCTTATCTAATGTGTTCAGGCAGATTTACACTTTAAAAACACTCCAAATTACAAGAATCACTACTTTCTTCTTACACCATGGAAAGGAGAAAATGACTTAGATAAATGAAGAATGTGTTTTCCTGATTAGTACCTTTTCACAGCCACCCTCAGCAAACTTGGCCCTCTACATTAAGATGGAGGGTCTGGATTTGTTGTTCAGTTATATGTAGATATTACACTTTGTGGGGAAACTTGCACAACAGTTGAAAATTACCTTCAGTTAGTTTTTAACAGCTTGAGAGAGGTATGATTTACAATAAACTTAAGCTATAAAAAGTGCACAATATGCTAAGAAATAAGATGTTATGTAAATACACGTTGAAATCTCTTGCACGATCAAGATAAACTTTTCCATCACCCCAAAAGGTTTCTTCATGCCCATTTATAATACATGCCCTCCACCGCCACCTTTCTGCTTTCTGTCATCCTACATTAGTTTACTTTTTCTCAAATTCGATATGAATAGAATCAAACAGTATGAACATTTTATCTGACTTCTTTTACAGTACGAACATTTTGTCTGGCTTCTTTTAAATAGCATAATTATTTTGAGATTCATCCATTATGTCCCAAACATCAATAGCTTGTTGCTTTCTATTGCTGTTACTATTCCTTGCATGAATATAACACAATTTGTTTAATCTACCTTTAAATAAACATTTGGATTGTTTCCAGTTTGTGGTTGTTTCGGTTAAAGCTGATATTGTGTGCAAGTCTTTGTATGGATGCGTTTTCATTTATGTTGGGTTAATATCTAAGAATGGAATGGCTAGATCACAGAGTTGTGTGTTTAAGGAACTGCCAGACTACAGTTTACAAAATTAAAGAGTTGTGTGTTTAAGGAACTGCCAGACTGCAGTTTACAAAATTAACTGCACTATTTTATATTCCCATCTGCAGTGTTTAAAAGTTCTAGTTGCTCTGCCGGGTATGGTGGCTCACACCTGCAATCCCAGCTCTCTGGGAGGCCAAGGTGGGTGAATTGCCTGAGCTCAGGCGTTAAAGACAAGCCTGAGCCACAGTGTGACCTCGTTTCTAAACATAGCCGGCTGTTGTGGCGGGCACCTGTGGTCCAAGCTACTGGCGTGGCGGGGGGGGGGGCGCTGAGGCAAGAATATCGCTTAAGCCCAAGAGTTTGAGGTTGCTGTGAGCTTTGATGACACAGCACTCTACCCAGGGTGACACAGTGGTGAGACTCTGTCTCAAAAAAAAAAAAAAAAAAAGTTCTAGTTGCTCTATAGCCTTACTTACATTTGACCAATTTTCTACCCCATATATCTACTTAGGTGAGGTACCTATTCAAACTTTTTTTTTTTTTGAGAGACAGAGTCTCACTTTGTCACCCTCAGTAGAGTGCCATGGCATTACAGCTTATAGCAACCTCAAACTCTTGGGCTTAAGTGATTTTCTTGTTTCAGCCTCCCAAGTAGCTGGAACTATAGGCACCCGCCACAACGTCTGGCTATTTTTGTTGTTGTTATTGCAATTGCATTGTTTTTTTTTGTTTCTTTGTGACAATCCCACTTTGTCACCGCCAGTAGAGTACTATGGTGTTATAACTCACAGCAACCTCAAACTCTTGGGCTCAAGAGAGTCTCTTGCCTCAGCCTTCCCAGTAGCTGGGACTACAGGCGGCCACCACAATGCCTGGCTATGTATAGAGACTAAGGTCTCGCTCTGGCTCAGGCTGGTCTTGAACCTGTGAGCTCAGGCAATCCACCCGTCTCCACCTCCCAGAGTACTAGGATTAACAGGTGTGAGCCACTGCACCCACCCTATCTGTTCAGACTTTTTCCCATTTCTAATAGGATTGTTTTCTTATTATTGAGTTTTTACAGTTCTTTGTATGTTATGGGTACAACTCCTTTAGAATTGCAAATATTGTCTCCCAGCCTATAGCTGTCTTTTCTCTACAAAGGACAGTTTAAAGAGCAAAAGTTCTTAGTTTTGATGCAGTCCAATTTATCAGTTTTGCCTTATGGATTATGTTTTGAATTGTTTAAGAAATCTCTGGCTAGTCTACTTTATAAAAGTCATCTTCTGGGCAGCGCCTGTGGCTCAGTGAGTAGGGTGCCAGCCCCATATACCGACGGTGGTGGGTTCAAACCTGGCCCCAGCCAAACTACAACAACAACAACAATAAAAAATAGCCAGACATGGTGGAGGGCACCTGTAGTCCCAGCTACTCAGAGGCAAGAGAATCACCTAAGCCCGAGTTGGAAGTTGCTGTGAGCTGTGTGATGCCATGGCACTCTACCAAGGGCAATAAAGTGAGACTCTGTCTCTACAAAATAATAATAATAAAATTTTTAAAAGTCATCTTCTATATTTTCTTCTAGAAGCTTTACATATTTAGGCTTTATATTTAGATTTAACTTTTGGAGTTAATTTCTTATAGGATGTGAAATATGAGTCAAAGTTCAGTTCTTTGCATATTCCACTTGTTCCTGCACCATTTGTTGGAAACATTATCATTTCTCTATTGAATTGTCTTTTCACCATTGTCAAAGATTAATTGACTGTATATGTGCAAGTCTATTTCTAGATTCTCTGTTACATTGATCTATTGGGGGGGGGTTATTTTTATTTATTTATTTTTTTAGAGACAGAGTCTCACTTTATCACCCTCAGTAGAGCACCATGTTGTCACAGCTCACAACAACCTCCAACTCCTGGGCTTAGGCAATTCTCTTGCCTCAGCCTCCCAAGTAGCTGGGACAACAGGCGCCCTCCACAATGCCCAGCTATTTTTTTGTGGCACTTTGGCCAGGGCTGGGTTCAAACCTGCCACCATTGGTATATGGAGCCAGTGCCCTGCTCACTGATATATTCTTGTATTAGATTTGCTAAATTGCTAAAAAAAAAAAAAATTGCATTTATGTTCAAGAGAGATATTTGAAATTTTCTTATGTCTTTGGCTGGTTTTGATATCAGATTAATGCTGTCCACATCGAATAAGTTGTAAAGAAGTCCCACCTTCAATTTTTTTGAAAAGTCTGATAGAATTGATATTTTGTTCCTTTAATGTTCAATGTGAGTGTAGCCATCTCACCCTGGAATTTTCTCTGTAGTAAGGTTTTTAACTTTCTTTTTAACTTTTTCTCTGTAGTAAGGTTTTAATTTTTTTTAAGGAAAATTCAATTTCTTCAATAGATATGGGATGAATCAGATTATCTGTTTATTACTAAGTGAGCTTGATTGTGTCTGTTTTGTAAAATGTTTGAACTTTATATTTTCCTGTTACCTCAACAGGCTTCGAGCACTCTGCACAAGGGATCGGGTATACCAATGTGTAAGGCTAGTTCCTGCCACAAATTCCCCTTCTTGTCCTCCCCTGATTATTACCTAATGACATTCAAAAGCATCAGTAAAATCCCTTCACACATTTTGCCTGCGAACTCTGCTCTCACTCCCAGTAAAGGCACTCCTCCATGGGTTCTCACTCTCTCTCAGCTTCCTATCTTCTTGGCTGAGCCTGCTACCTTGGCATTCACTCCTCCCAAATGCCCCCTGTGTAACATGCCATGCCTCTTTTTCTAGGACCTATGAGTATAATAAATCCTTCATATGACTCTCAGTAATTTCCATGGCCATACTGGAATGATCCTTAAAGATCCCACAAAGGGGAGACTTACTTCCAGGTTTATAAACAACACAGTCTTTTTCAAGAAACTTGTCCATTTCATCTAAATAGTCAAAATAATTAGCATAAAGCTATTTATAATATTCCCTTAGTATCCTTTTAATATCTGTAGAATCTATACTGATGCTGCTAGTCTCATTCCTAATAAGGGTAATCTGTCTCCTCTCTCTCACTGATTAGTCAAGCTATAGAATTATCAACTTTATTGGTCTTCTCAAACAAAAAGCTTTTGATTTTCTCTGTTCCTTTTCTATTTCAATTTATGCTCTGGTCTTTATTCTTTTCCTTTTACCCATTTATCTTAGTTTTCTTTTTTTTTTTTTTTTTT